>NW_008794854.1:867384-953641 GCF_000699145.1 Aptenodytes forsteri | reverse complement strand
ATTATTATTATTATTTTCCCTTCCTTTTCTGTCCTATTAAACTGTCTTTATCTCAACCTACAAATTATTTTTTTTTCCCGATTCTCTCCCCATCCCACAGCGGGGGGGGAGTGAGCGAAAGGCTGTGTGGTGTTCAGCTGCCTGCTGGGTTAAACCACAACAATCAAATTATTCTGAAACTTTATTTCTGCAGTCTCTCCAGCAGGTCAGAAAAAACAGTAAATTGTTAAATGCTTAGAACTTGACTTCAAGCAGCAAGGTAGTCTGGGGAAAGGAAATGGCTTGCAACTGTTACATCATACAGTGAAATCCTTTAGGTGCTGGTCTCTTCCTTATCTTACAGGTTGTGGAGCCTAAATAAAAATTTCCAGAGCATTCCAGAGTGTAAAGTCTCTGCCCACCTATGTCTGGGCCATGACAGATGAAGCACGTAGTACTCACTAAAACTGAAGCATACTAATACCTGCATAAAACAAGCATTTGCTGTTTACATAACCTCTAATTCTACCCAGAATCTTTCCTTCACTGGATGTTATGTCTTTACCTGGACTGAAGTACAGAAACAGAGTCTTGTATTGATATTGTATTTAACAGGCAAGATCACAAACATTGGGCCATACCTATGATTCAGTGTGGTCTTAGGATAGTGCAAAATCAGGTGGTTTCTTTTTTTTTTTCCTAATTCTTAGGTTGATTTTGAGCTGGTCACTAGCTTGTGTTGAAAGACTTGGTCTCTTTGGGCAGAAATGTACATACTTTAGTCAGCAGCTTCATTACTAAATAAATTCAAGTCTTGTGTTCTCCAAGTTTCAATACCCTGGCCAAGTTACATGTTAAGTTATATGACCCCTCTACACATGGAAGTCCCTGGAAGTTGCACATATAACAAGGCTATAGAATAGAAATTAGCTATTCATGACACACTGAATGTTTGTGAAATATCCATAAAGTAGTAGGAAAACTCCTCTGTATCTGTAGGAGTTCTCTATTTCCTTACAAATCTGAATATTAACCTATTATACCTTTTTTGCTCATATACATGCTATTTTTCAAGTTGAAGCAAGCTTAACTGCAGAAAAAAAATCCATCACTTTAACAGGTTGGCCTTCTGTCAGAAGAAAATAGATATTTTCTGAAATTTCTAAAAAAACACGTATGTCTAAAATCCACTAACCTGTTCAAAGTGAAGTTATAACATTTCAAGTAATTGGGAGAAATCTTCTGATAGTTATAGAAGTTGTTAGATGGTATATTAATTGTAGTCTCCATCCATAAGATTACATGTACACTGTGTCTTACTATTTCAATTTAAATATACGCTTCTTGCTGTTTCAGAATTTGGTAATAGACTGTAGAACAAATCAACACTTCCTCTTATATAGTTTCTCAAATTATTTCCACTGTTTGAAGTGAGCATTAAATGCAATTATTTTAGATATTGGTCATTGTTGCCTTCCTTCTCCTCCTTCACTTAACAGAATCGTTAGATTATTTTTGTGTGTTTGTTTATTAATTTGGTTTTCTTAGCCATCTCCTTGTATGCCTACTGCGGGAATCCTGATATACCTGCTGCCCTATGCTAATGTAACCTTGTTACACCATGACTGAAGTTGACTCAGCATGTTTTATCTAAAACTGTTTGTTTTAAATAAAAATAGATGTATGTTGCTCAAAAGAGGTTGAGAGTCCAACAGAATCTAACTGAAACCTATTCTTCTCCTGGTTATCTCTCTTCTGTGGACCAGTTTTTCTCTTCTGTGGACCAGTTTTTTCTTTATTAACAAGCTGGAAGCACCCTTTGAATAACTTATACATACTCTAATATTACTGCATGGTATAATAAATGTCTATGGTGCCCTATGGGTATCACAGTTGGATTGTTAAACATAAGCCAAGGACATTTCTGCTCATATGTCAGTCTGGAGACAAATCCTGCTGCAACGAAGTAAAGCTAGTCTTAAGGCACCATATAAAATATTACAGATTAGTGATTTATCAAGTGACAGTAACTAATGACAGGGAATAAACTCCCTCTTCTTTTAAGTCATCCCCTCATGTAAAAGTATCACCAACGACCTGTCTAGCAAAGCAGCACTTAGTTTTTGCAGAGTAATCGATGTGGCTGGTCTCCATACTACAGCAGCTGCAGTGGTAATTCCCAGTAATCTCTGCGAGAGTAAGGAATTCTCAGCAGATGCCCAGGATCAACTGCTAGGAGATAAACAGGGGACTTCTGCAGAGAGTGTTTCTTCTTATAGAGTGTGAAAGGGAATTTCATGTACGGCTACATTACAGCTACCTGGAAAGAGCAATTAAGTTCAACAGCAGTGAAGCAGTTGAACCATGCTAGAAGTTTACAGACTTTAAAGAAAAAGTTAATTTTTATTTTCTTTTACCCACAGGTCTACCCACGGATAGCGCCGGCATTTTGGCACTACCTGCGGGTAGAAGTGAGTAGCGGGTATTTGAATACTCCCACATCTTTACTTTACAGCTTACTAGTATTTACTGACCTCCTAGTTTGTCCGTTGTGCAAAAATAATTAGCTACCATTCTAGCTGCCATTTTCTGTGAATGTAGTCTTGTACTAATTCCATATTGTTTTGGCTACAGTGTAATTACTAACCCAAGACACAAAGATGTGATGTGTTTATTTGCAAGATTAAAGACAAAAAATTGAAATCTAAGTCAAGGCCATATCATGCATTATGACTATAGCACAAAATCAAAGTACAGAAATCCATACCTGCACCTCCTTTTATAAACACATTTTACATTCATGAGAAGAATGTGGAGCTTCAGTTCTGCTATGTCGTTTTTGCAAAGTTTGTACAACTCAACTTGATATTATTTCTCCCCTCTTTTGTCCCTCAGGAGCATGAGCAGCTCAGCTATTCCTCCACAAGGTCCAAGGCTCCAAGTGTTATCATCACAGGTCTCAAGCCAGCCACCAAGTATATATTTCATATCAGAGTCAGGACGGCAGCAGGATACAGCGGCTATAGCCAGAAGTTTGAATTTGAAACTGGAGATGAAAGTAAGTTTCACTGAAGGAAAAAAAATCAAATACAATAGAAGTAGCATCTGATTCTAAAACAGTGAGGCATTGGGAGTTTGAATGGCTGAATCCATACCATTTGCTTATCACAAAATGACCACTGCTGTATGATAAAAACCAAGTAAGCCTCAGCCTCACACTTCTGGATTTATAACAACAAAAAGAAATTTTAGCCCAATACTGCAACTGAAGGAATGTTTTCTTCTGCAAAATTTCCTTATGGGTCCCTTCCAACTTGAGATATTCTATGATTCTATGATCCTTTCTTTGCTTAAAGAAGGCCTTCCTTTTGACATCTAGAAATACCCTTAGTCAGGCTTTACATAAGTCCAGCAGCTTCATGCAAGCTCCCAGAACACCGTGATGGAGTCTTTTCTCTGTAGTTTTTAGTGCTCCTAGACTCTACAAATAAAAAAAAATGAAAACTTTTATATGCATTTCCATCAACCAATAAGCCTACTAGCTTGCCAGTAAGAAACAAAAAGCCTACATACTCCTACAGAATATGCAAAAAAGCTTGATGCTATGTATGATGTTCATGCTCTGAACAATTTTATATTTAAGTCATGTATTGCACTCCATGTTCAAAGAAACTGCAAACAAGGTATTTACAAGCATTTGAGATAAAATTAGTGTAGTAGATACAACACTAAAACACTCATTAATGAAATTACTTTAATTAACCAATTATGTATACCATGTTTTTCATTAGTGTTTTAGAATTCAAGTTGCTTAAGCTAAAGTACAGAGTCAAAACTATGTAAGTGTTTTCAAGAGCACCCATGGGTTTGTGTTCCATTTTCATTGCTTCTTAACTTCTATTTCAAAAATGTTTTAGGGATAGATTTCCAAGTGCTTAAGGCCTAATTGGACTTTTAAAAATTTTCTGGGTACTTAAGCCAACTGGTTTGAATAGGAGTTGAGCACTTGGGTGCTTTCAAGAATTCCAGTAGGTCCTGTCTGCATCTTCTGATGCAATAAATACTAGGCTTTAGGCACTCAGGGACATAACTCTTATCAAAAGTAAATGGTATTTAAACCTCTATGAGCCTACTGCATGTTTGTGACAATGTGACTTACCCACCTAAATCAGGAAGACTGTGGTTCCAGTGTCATTTCTCCCATTGGCACTGCTGATAGAAACATCTGGGAGTGAGATTCCACCCATTCCTTCCCAGCCCCGTGTCTCCTTCTCAGTTCCACCTATGCAACTGGCTCTTGGGCTGCATGGTGAGCTAGAGCTCACAACACTCTTAAACATTTATTGCCTCTATTACTTCTAAGCACTCAGTGTGAATCTTGACAGTGAAACATAAATACACATTATATATTTGCTGTTTACCAACATTTATTGCTTAAGCTTGTGCCTGACTAAAAGTATGTGATTTGTTATAAATATACATCACTGTGTGATTGAAAGGAAATGTAGACAGAAGAGTTTCTGTTTATGATCGAGATGGAGGTCGAGAGAAACTCTGCCACAGTTTGAAATGGTACCTGAAGCTAGATAAAGACTTCAGTTTAATTAAAAGGGTAGTTCAAAGGACTGTGGTCTTATTCAAATATTTATACAATACTGCTTTAGTTTTCAAAGGGAAAAAAAAGCAAAGTAAGTGCCTGCTGGTAAATATTACTTATTTCAAACTGAAGCAGTACTCAGTGACCAGTCAAATGATGCCTTGTGACTCTCCAAATATCTTACTTCCTCACAGCAGTATTTTGAAAATTGGCCTATGCTAATCTTTAAGGCAATATCAGATGATTATGATCATTCATTTGTATCCATTTCATAACACGGGCCAAATGTCTGTAACTCTGTAACTTTTCCAGACAGCTAATGACAATACATTGAAATGTAACGTCTACCAGATACAAATAGCCTTGATTTAAAGTCTTCCAGTAATGGGGAGCTCACCATATTTATAGGTAGATAGTGCCAGTGCTTAAGCCTCATAATTAAAAATTTGCACCTTATTTCTAGCCTGAATTTTTTTATTTAGCTTGTACCTTTTGACCCTTTTCTGCCAAATTAAAAAGCCAAATACTATCAGGATACTACCTCTTCCTCATCTAAATGTGTGTATGCCATTTTTAAGAATTCTCTTGTCTTTCCCATAAGTGATATAAATGCTCTCTCTCACTCTAAAACAAAGTTTTTCCAAACATTGAATCATTTTGTAGCTCTCCAAAATTTTAACATCCTTTTTGAAGTAGAACATCAGAGCTGAACCTGATCCTGAATTAAACTGGAAAATTAAATCTGTTTATGATGCCATAAACAGACCTAACACCACTTACCTCCTTATTGTCTTACACAGCTGAATAACTAGAACATAGCAACATTTTTGTCAGTACTATTGTATTCCAAGATACTGACCTACATTTAGATGGAGGGATTGGGTAGGATTGTGTTGAGACTTGGACTGCATAGTTATTACAGTACATGTAAATGTTAACTCGCCCTTGCTGGCATGCATCTATCTTACAAACCAGTCCAAGTCAAGCTGTGTAGGAATCTATCTTCATCATTTACTACTCTGGCAGTATGCAGCTCAGCTGAAAATTTTCTGATTTTTTAATATATATTCTTCTCAATTATTCTGAAAGATACCAAATAATATTAGACCAAGGCAGACTATTGCAGCTCCCTCCATCCCTACCCATTAGAAACAAGTTACTCGGTGAAAATTCCACATTTGCAATTACTTTTTGTGGTCTTTCAGTTAGCCAGATTTTAATTAATTTAATGTGAGCTATACTGATTTTATATAAAGTTAATGTTTTCATCAGAAGGCCGGGACGAATAGAGTCTTTTAAAAGTCTGTATTGTCAACAGAAAATTTATCAACCAACAATCTCATTAAAATTACAAAAAATATTTCATGTGTTTGATAAAAATCCTTCTCAACTGACATTAGCTAGTAACATCCTTCAGCTCTACCAGTTGTACATGTTATAGTCTTAATATCTAAAGGAGAATTCCAGGACCAGTTGCAGGTGAACATCCAAGGTTATTCCATTTACCCTGCTTGAATATTGACATAATTTGTTAATAAATAGCGGTAAAGTGTGCAATCCAAAATTGGGATTTTTCTTTAAAGTGATAGACAAGTTGTAAAACAGTAATGGTTTGTCAGTTGAGAGACGTGTATATCAATGTCCTAAAACATACTGTCCTTGGCAGGACAGTGCTGTCATGCCCTCTCCAGTTTACTGGTTGAAACACTATCTGCGCCACTTCAGTTATATAGGATAAAATTAGATACATCCTTACTAGGAACACCAAGACATTTTGGTATCATTATTAATGGTGTTGCCTGAAGCAGAAAGAAGGCCAACTCTGTAGGAGTAATGAAAAAACAGTTAGTTAATTATGCAATGTTAATCTGGGTTTTGGGAAGCACCCTCACTTACTGACCAGCAGACTGAGGCAGCCATTGCTTGGGGAGTATGTTGTTGAACTCTTCTCCCTGCTGCAGAGACCAATAAATGGAACATCTGAAAGAGTAAAATTTGTACTTTCTTTGTGAAAGGAAATGGAGTTGCCTAGAAAAGTCTGAAAAATTATCTTCAAGGAAACAGGGATGGATGAATGGATGTTGTCAGGCATTTCTTCCCCTGCTAAAGCTAAGAGGCTGCTGCTGGGAAGTGTAATACCTTTGCAAAGCATAGTAACTACTGCTTTTGACCATGTTACTTGTTGCCCTGTTATTCAGTCTCCCTGTTTCAGCACCTTACAGGCAAAACACTTCTAGCAAAGCTGACAGGGTTTCATACACTCCAGCACACACAGGTGTACCAATGCTGTGGCCATAAATTGAAGCATAACCTCACTTGTAGTTCCTGCTTTTACGTATCAGGAGTACCAACTATCTGAGTCACCACAAAAAACTCTGATCCTTCCTAGGACAGAATAAAATGTATTCTGAGAACAAAAAATAATTTGTCCCTGGGCAAACATGCTTTAATCTCTAACTGTTTTCTCTCTCCCTCTCTATTTTTCTCTCTCTTTCTTCTACCTAGCAGTTTATGTTTGTTTGTTTGTTTGTTTGTTTGTTTAAATTAATAATTCAAAGCGTTCTTTTTTTTCATGGAGGAATGTTTTTTACTATATCACCTCAGAGGCCCTTGTGCCTAGAGGAATTTGTAAAATATTGAACAATTTACAGCTGTTAGGCAGTGCAGTGTTTTCATGCTGTAGCTCTCTTGTGCAGGGCTTGTTCTAAAACCAAGGGTATTTTACACGTCAGCCTTCCCGCCATTAGGAAAAAAAAATCTGAAATGGAACTAGTTGGCTTGTTCCAGAAGGGGCCTAAGGGGCAAACTAGCATGTGTGCAATGTGGACCAGTGCTTGGGCTGAACAGAGTGATAAATGTAAGCATATGATGATTTTTAATCCAAAAGCAATGTAGATTTTTGTATGCTTCAAATAAATCATATTAACAATTTAAAAAAACAACGTTCAGAAGTGCTGATAGAATACCTGATTAGGTATTTTATAAATTAGAGGACTGTGAAAAATTAATTGGCCTGAAATCCTGATCTTGATGAAACAATAATTTTAGTTTCTTTACCACAGGCACAGATGGTGACTTTCTTGTATTGCCATATCTGCTGATATTCTTCCTCCTCTTCCCACATCCACAAAATCTATCTTTAACTTTTCAGCCTCAAATCATGCTATTTTGGATTTGCCACCAGATGTGATTTAGACCCTCAACTCCATTCTTTCCAGAACTCCAAAGCTCAAGAGAGGGGTCCTGAATCATTGATTCTGATAGAGGTCCAATATTGTTTCAAGCACATGGTCTGATTCATGCCCCAACAGAGAAGCTGTCCCTCGGATTTTTAGAAATACATTGAATTACCAATGCAAAATGGAGATTTTTTTGTTAGAATGTTTGATGTTTTGACAATAGTAAATTAAATTTCTGGTTGAAACAAACAAATGAGATGGCACATGTCTCATATTTAGAAACTGTCTTGCTGGATCTCTTCCCATGTCTGCCTAGTCCTGCTGTTCATTCAATAGTAGTCAGCACTGGATACCTCAGAATGTCTCATTTTAATCTTGAAGTATTTCCTTAATGTGTTTTATATTTTCAGCCATTTGTTCTTCAAATTTGACTTTGGCTGATCTGATTTCTCTACCATATGTGCCCGGAAGCCCCAGAGACTTTACTTTTCCTCCGCATTTCCTAAACAAGAGCAATATCCTTGCTCAGATCTCAAACTGCTTGCACAGGTTTTCCATTCATCCACTGGTCAAGAAGCTAATGTTGGGGCAACACTTGGAAGAAGGCTTTTCAAGCAAATACATACCAAAAAGTTTTACATTCTTATGCTAGTGATGGCATTATTTTTCCCTTTTGAAAGTCCTTTTTAAGATTGCCTTTCCATTGCCTCTTCCCTTTCCCACATTCCCCCTTAGATTGGAGCCCGTCAGCTCACTGGAGCACAGGAACTGCAGCATTTCTGAAAATGTAAAGGTTACCCTAATTAGACTTTATATTTTTCTTTCCTATTGTTCTTAAGCACTGTTGTTTACAGTGCCTTGTAAATCCATCTGACAGCCAGTTCCTGTCTATTAGAGCTCCAGTTATCACCGTCCACACTTACCTGTCTTACAGCTACTCAGTATTATCTGTCTAGCTCTCTTTCTGTCACTTTTTGATCTTTCAGTCTGCTGGAAGGTCCGCCGCCTGATAGATGTCAAATTGAAATAACTAAAGGATGTAGCTAAGAGACAGAAGTGAGCTGTCATTAGGCCTTCCAGCCCTTTTATACCAAATACACAACCTTTTAAAAGGTTTTAGAGAAATTTGCTCAAAGAAAAGAAAGGAAAACAGAGCTGGAAGTTTCTCTCTGTCTTTCATCCTCTTGCACCATGACTAAAACGTCTGCCCCATTTCCTCCAGTCTGCCCAGTGAGGAAGTGAAAAAGCCTCGGGATATTTCCCTTCAACCCAGAGAGGAGGGAAAGTGCAGTTCCTGCTCCACACATTCGGGTGAAGAACCCAGAGAGGAGCTGAGACGGGGCATGGAAGTAAAGAGTAGATGGTGGGGACAGAACTGACACCAGGCTGGATGCAGAAGGGATTTCTGGGCATGGTGTTAAGCAAGGAAGCTGGAACGATGCAATTAGACACTTTAAATGTCATTTTGGGCATATAACCTGAGTTAAGCATGAAGAGTAATGGGAGTGAAGAGTTTATCTGGATAATATGCTTCTGGGTACATGTATGATACATGCTGCAGTTTTAAAATCAAATCACCGCTTTGACCAATCACATTAGTTGCAGCTATAATGTGTTTGAAGAGTTTTGACACCCAAACATGATAGTATACTATCTGATCATCTGCTGGGAAAAGTAAGAAATCCTGCCTTTTCCTTGTCTTATGCTACTTATTTTTTGAAGTATGTTTTTGTCAAAATGAACTTATTGAGCAGACAGGCAGAGAGAATGAAACATACTACCAGACAAAACAGCCAGCCCAGTTAGACAGGTACTAAGCTTCCTTATGAGTCTTAGCACTGCTAGTGGTTTACATATTCCTGTTGCACCAGCACTTCCTCACCCCCTTGCTTATCAACTTTAACTATCAAATGGAGTGTGGCCCCATACATGATACAGCCACATTCATCCCTGTGATCACAGAGCTACTAATCATCCCTGCACTGGATGGATTTGGGTGGTGCATAGTTGGCAGACGTGAGACCGTGCACTGCACAGTGTAGAGACAACAAAATACTGATTTTAGCTGTATGAATGCTGGCCATGTTGTCTAGCAAATGAGATTCTGGAAAAAATGCTGTGTACTTCTATGATTCAATGCAGCACTCTAATATGTACACACAAGGAGATGAAATAAGGTTGCAGGAACTTGCTTGGCTTTGCAACCTATTATAATTGTTTTTTGAACTGAGTTTTTCTGTCTTGCATAATCAAGAATAGTCCTGAGGAGAAACACAGGGTCATATACCAATATGCATAGCTGATGGAGAGGAAAAATGAAGGAAGAAAAAGCAGGGAACAATAAAAAAGATTCAAGAACAGAATCAATACGTGTTAAAGCTCTTATTATTTACAACTTGAACTTTACCTTAAGAGAAAGCTGGAGAAATGAGAAAAGAACAGAGACTGAGGGACATGCTGAATTTAATTTAGAATGGCAAAATGCTGTAAAAATTTTAATTATTGAGTGTCCCTGATTACTATCTTCTTACTGCCTAAATCGTGTTTTATGGAACGTTTTACCTGCGTGTGAGGCATCTGTGTGTGTGCATACACGTGTGCTTATATATGTGTTGTTCACTGCACTGTGCCTTTATTGATTTCTAGAAGGATGACTTCAAGCAAAAATAAGTATTTCCATCGTTTTGCCTTACCTGCCTGTCTGTCAGTTTTTAACAAATCCACATTTTCCAATTATACTTGTCTGTCATCTGACATTTTTATCTGACAAGTAAATTAAGGTCATTGGGAAGTTTCAGGCTCGAAAGCCCCTTATAGTGATTTGGCTACTTGAAAAAAAAATCCTAATATATTGGACTCTGGCACCTCTGCCAACGCAGTAAAATACAAAGAGAAACAGAATGATCACTTTTTAAGTACGTACAGTCTCAGCTAAAAATCGTATTGCTTAGAGGTGGAAAGAACTAAGTCAATTTGGAATTTCTCCCCTTCATGAATTTGACTCTGGTTCCTGATAGAAAATACATGTTATTAAACTGATAGATTGCATTCTGTTTTAGCTAAAACACCAGGAAATACCAGCTCCATTCAGCAGAAATGATCCAGGACACGTGGCTTTCTTCATCTCGATAGCTGCAGAGTGCTTCTTTGTACCATGGAATCAGTCCCTACATTTGCACCTTTAATTTTCATGAATAAAGGCCCTCAGTCGTCTCCTGGGCGATGAATGTCTGTTGAAGAAAACTACAGCTAATTTATCTGAGCCCATGGTTTGCTTTTCTCCAGCTGAATTCACTATTTTTGCACCCCTCTTCTTCCTGTTAGGAAAAAAAAAGAGGGCTGCAGTTTGTCCTCTCACTTCCATTGCAGAGATGGGCAAGAGAGACTCATCTAAAACCTCCTCCTCCATTTACAACATCGAACTGTGCCTGGCTCTAATGATCTTTGCAACATTTAGCACAACCCCTGCTAGTCTGAAAACAGTATTCAGCGTTTGATTTGGAGAGCCTGTTATTATTTGCATTGTTACTTGTGTGGCATGGTATTTGTTATGCTGTATTTTTCCAACTAAATCTGACCCTGTGGAACATAACACAATGCAGAGCTAGAATCCACTCCCATAATATCACTAGAAACCATTTTGGAGATTAGCTATTCAGTGAGTATTTGCTACATCATTTATTGGAAGATGTATATATTTAACTTGCCTGTGGAGGGCTTATGACCACAGATACTGAATGCCTTGTAATTTACTGCCTGTGCGTATCTCCGTTAAATTATATGGACAGAAACTTAATGGCACAAATTTAACAAGTTGTTTTTGCTGAAAATTTGACATAAACTACTATTGTTTTTATTTGCTTTACTACTATTACAAAGCCAGTTTACACTGCTAATTTCTAAACCACTCAAATATTATTTCAAAGCCAAATGTTTTTCTTGGAAACAGCATTTGATGAGGCTTTGGGCAGCAATGTGTGCATTGTATTGGGCTTCATCAACTGCAAAGTGAGAGAATATAGCCTGCTGAACTTTCTCTTTGCAGCAACCTAGGTGATTTCCCTAAGCTTTAATCATCTGGTGCCTGAAGAAAGCTGAAGATTTTGCTTATAGAACAGTTTGCAAGTTTACAAAATCAAAGTTGCTTTCCTGATAAATCTAAAATTTATTTTCTTTTCTACATTTACTACTGTTGTCAGAGGTCATTGAATAGAATTATTTATTCTCCTTTCAGAACAATGTTGTGTTTCTCATGGAAACAGAAAGTAAGAATTAAGTGAACGTCATGTGGTGAAAAAGTTCAAGTGTAGCTGAGTTTAAGAAATAAAACTTTGGAGTCACAAGACAGGAGATAGAGGAAAAACTGAGCCTAATTCTTTTTCTGCTCAGGTAGTACTTGGACAGTGAGGACCAACCGGACTGTAAGTAGGTACTTTGTCAATGTAAAGATTTAATATTATAAAGAATAAATTAATAAAAAGAGCAAGTGTCTAGAGACTGGACAATTTCAGGTGATCTTTTTTAACTCCTAAGTGTCCTACAAAAAGCAGAGAGAAAAACATGAGGCATAAGAAAATCAATTTTTTTTTTCAACTACAGTATTGCCAATCACCAGAGCATGTTATAGGTAAAACTGTATACATTTTGTGACAATAAAAATAAACACCAGACATACAGAAGAGTGTGTGAGGCTACACGTTAAGTGTGCTTTTTCTGCTTTGCTTTCTCCTGAACCCAGTTTAATATCTCTTACATACATAGCACTGCTGCTGACTTCACTGGAACAGTTGGATGGAGAGAAGTTCTGAATTAGATGCAGGATTAAGCTAAATAAAGCTAAAGAAAAAGTATGTTCTATTTTTGTGTCCAAAATCCTGTCATATTCAAACTTTAGTAAGTTGCAAGCGTCTGATAATGCCAGCTCCTCATTATAAAAGCCTGTAAACATCTTCTCCCCTTCATCATAGTTAGGACATGGATTACGGTTTTGCACTTCACAGGCGCATTCGCATTGCTAAGCACCGAGCAAACTATTACAGAGTAATTGCAACATTTGACCAGTGAAATGTTATCACCCATTCTGCAAGAATCCCGGACCTTTAACCTCTTTTCTTTGTGCTTCTCTTTCAGCTTCTGATATGGCTGCGGAACAGGGACAGATTCTTGTAATTGCCACTGCTGCTGTTGGTGGATTCACTCTCCTGGTCATCCTCACTTTGTTCTTCCTGATCACCGGGAGGTAAACAACACTACAGTGTTCTCATTTACTCAGGGTCAGAGTCATCCAAAACTAAGAATTTAAGAATAATAGTTAAGTCATTCACCACATTTTCAGTGCTAAAATAAGGGTTAGGCATAGCGGGGTGAATGTTCTCTTTGTTCAGCACTGCTTATACTCACAGTTCTTTTGTGAGAGTTGTTTTTTGTAAAAAAACAGTTTGGGGAGCTAAGCAATTATGTGAAATCAGGAAATAGCTTGGCTGTTTTTAAAATAAGTTTCTGGACCTCTTGCCTGCAGAGCGAGAATTTAAAAATACAATGTACCTGCACCCTCAAGGTTCTGACATTAGAAGGCAAAAAACCAAAGAACGGCAGTATTTTTTACAAAATCTCATAACCATCAACTGCAAAGCTTTGGAGGGTGTAACCTTAGGATTTCTGATGTCTTCGGGTTGGCAATGTAGCTTGCTAAAGGCACTTGAGTGGGCAATTTTTTATTACTTTTACTATATTAAATTTGTAGAAAGAATCATACACAATTATGTATATATTTTATATGCACATTTCTGCATCTATTAAGAGAAAATATAGGAATTATGTAATGAAATTAAACTAAGGAAAACTTCACTCCAAAATACTAGCATGATTCTACTGCCTGTGATATCACTGGTGAACAGAAAATAGCTTCCTGAAGGTCCTGTTTTATTGCTTTTTGGCTTTTTTTTTTAAATTGGATTGAAGATATCCCAATTAAATCTACATTGTAGCAGTACTGTTGCACTGGCAGGAGAATTCACCAGTCTGGACAATGATTATTTTTTATAACTACGCTGATTCTTATATTTACAATTCTTTTAGTACAGTGCTGATTGTCCACCTTCCTTCCGTTGATGTGTTGATCAGGATCAAATAATGACATTATGCAAATTGGATGAGAAAGCATTTTGATTTGAGTGGCCGGATGCCATGCTCAATTACACACTGAAGGTTTTAAGGGAACTCACAAATTCTAATTGGACTTGCTAAAAAATGCACATAGAGGTCAGAACATCAGTCCTTGCTGGAGCTCAGATTCCCACTGGCGTAGCTGCTTCCATCGTGCCTTGTTTCCTTTTTCACTGAGCCTCTGGGTGTTTCCTGTGTGATTTCAGGGCTTCACCCGCTTCCACCAGGAAGCAAAACAGAATTTAAAAGGACAAAGACATTATGTCCCCGTCTTCGCTGTGTGACATCAGTGGCACCGCAGTGCTGCCATGGATCACGAAGGCCTAAACTCAGACTGATATTCTGTAGAGGTATGGGCCTTCGAGCAGAGGAGCTGGGCTCATAGCTCCTGCAGTAAGCTCTGTAGGGGGGGTTGCGTGGGCTCTGGCCCCTCGCTACCCTTTTCCCCTCTCCCTCCTTCAGACGCATAAAACAGCTGGTGGAAGAGCCTCCCTGTGAGGAGGATTCTCCATGGAGTTTCCTTCTTGCCTGGCTTAGGGACAGAAAAAATCCAGAGTCGGGATAGGATTCTGCACTATTCCTGTCCTGGTTTAGAGCCTGTGTTTACACATAGAGAAAAGATGTTACACTGACTCCTCTGAATGTGATAATGGTCATCACAGATGAGGCTGGTATCAGTAAACGGTACTGCGCTTTCAGATTTGTAATTAAGTTTCTGTTTTGTTGGTAAAGAATTACCTCTAATTTGAAAAGAAAGTGAAGTCCTATCAGTGTAGGCTGGAGGTTTTATTTGCAGTACCCCAGCAACCAAATATGGCATGACCATTATATGAATTAATGCTCTCTCTGCTAAATAGTAAAACCAGTTAAGGCTAACGTTCTGTTGAAGTTAATGGGAGCAGTTAACATTGGAACATATTGTGACCTTAGATAATATTAAAAGCTAAGTAAATATTCCTACGATTACTACGAACACTGACAAACAGTAGGGTCTTTCAGAAGAGAGAGGAATTATTCAGACAAAGACAAACTTTTGGAGAAAATGATTGTGTGGAATCCTTATGTGGACTCCTGAAACATAACTCAAACGCTTCCTTTAGAAAAAACTCACTCAACTCGGGAATGAAAAAAAATATGGAAATGGGTTTCTTTCTGTGTTTAGTTCTCCTGTTTGCTAACGTTAAGCATATCAGAGATTCTTTTAGCTTTCTAACATCTTACTCAATGGGACCAATTCAATTAGGTAAGATATTAATTCATTTTGAAGTGCTGCTTAAATGCGGTGATAAGAGTGTATTCTGCAGATGACAGAGCAAGAAAATTTTGAATAAATACTCAATTTACTCTAGGACTGGAGGCAAAATTCTGTGTGAAAAATGGGATTGGTACCCTACAGATGTGCTCTGCTTCACTGTTTAGAATTAGCAATTTGATGAGCTGTCGAGTCACAGGGCTGCTGATGAGTCTATTCATAGTGGAGAGGCTGGGTTAAATGAGCACCTGTCTCTGCACTTCTCCGAGTGATTATCCACCAAGAGCAAGCAGGAAGCACGGCTGTCAATTGTAGATAGAAAAATGAAAGCGACAGAGACTTCGAGGTGCAGGATATGCAGTGGGACAGCGGTCTTGGCTAAATTCCAGGAAGTGTGATGTTCAAGTTCAGTGTGATTTATTCTTATCATTACAGAAATTATTCCTCTCCGATTGTTCTGTAACCAACACTAACAGGGAATGGGGAGCTGGAGCTGGAAGACTCCTCTGCTGGTGATTACTCACCGGCTTCTGTAGTCAAACTTTGGGGCTACATGCGTACTTAGGAGGATTGGACAGGTTTAAAGCCTTGTTTCTTTGACTGTTCCCTTGGGCAGACACTTTAAGTGTAAGAGCTTGGGTTCAGTGTTCTTGGCAGTTGGCACCCTACAGACCAGTTGTTCAGGTCCTAAAAACAGCACTGGCATGCTTAGTGGCCCCAGCAACTGTTGTACAATCTAAAGATTTCCACAGAAGTTGAGAATCCGCTGGTTGCTGTTTCCCTCCATAAGGGCACATAACCATGACAGCTTCAGAAGTTTCTGCCCTTCAGGTGTTCATCATCACCTCCGTAGCAACGAATTTGTGAGCGTTCCTACTCTGTTTACGTAGTTTAAATGAACTATTGAAATGAGGTGGGTGTGTTCACATATTTCTCATATCTCCATTGTTAGTATTTTACTGGATATACTATCTATAATTATAATTTATTTTATTTTATAAGGCTGGTAATGAACACAGAGAGGCCAGTCATTTTTTTCAAGCTGGTCTTGGAACTGAATGTCTGTACACCAAAGCACATATCCACACACACTGCTATTCTCCACTGGGATCAGAGCCCCAACAGCCCTTAGCCCTTAGCCTAGCCCTTTAGACCAAAAGATTTCCCTCTAAATCATACTTCTTAGGCTGTTCAGTGAGTCAGAAAGAGCTTTAAGGTCAAGAGCAAATATTTTGTTTTTTCTTGACTGAAACAGTTGCTCCTATCATGTGACCCTCAATCAGCATTAACAGTCCTGCGGGTAAGCAGCATTCAGGCGGGGGGAGATTTCATTACAGGGAACCTGAAAGCCTGCCATGGGGCAGTTTTCTCCAACATACCCTTGCAGTGTCAGGTAAGGTTGCTAACAATTCATGAACATCCACAGAGTTTTGTGTTGTTTGCCAAGGATTTGCAATTTTATAGCAATCATACAGGCATATGCTAAATCATCATATTCCCATAGCAGGCTACGTATTGTTTATCCTATATGATAGCTGCTATCTTAGAAGAAATAAGTCAGTGCCTGGCTCTGACTGCACAGAGCTACTCAGAAAAAAGAAAAAAATAGTGGTCCTGATCTGAAAAAATATTTTCTTTTTTCATGAAACATGATGAAGTCATAGAAACTATTATCTTATGAAGAAAATGTGAGCTTTTTGACCCACTGGGTATGAAAGTTAATAGGATAAGATTTAATTAGCACAACCAATGTAAGCAAACAAGAATGCAGGGAAATAATAATTTATTAAAGTATCAGGATTCTTTGGAGGAGTCAAACTTGGAAATAAAGTATTGCATCAAACTTGAACTTAAGTAGTCATTTTCATACTAATCATTCAACCATGATTTATTTTTATTTGTATCTAATCTGTTTGTAGTTCTTCATGCATATTTCTCTCTTTAGATTCATAACTAAATATATATTCCAAATGCAAAGATTTTGGCTTTCATAAAAGTGCAGATAAAAATTAATGTACATTTATTTTCTGCATGACAAGTATTTTAACTAAAACTTCACTTGTTTTTTTTAAAAGATGCCAGTGGTATATAAAGGCCAAAATGAAATCCGAAGAGAAAAGAAGGGCTCATTTGCAAAATGGACATTGTAAGTAGTTCAACACTGTATTACATTATATCTATATCATGTTTTAAATGAAGAATGTTCATTGTTTTCTGTACAGCTTTTGCCCTTGCTGTTTTAATCTGGCCATTTGCATAGTTCCTTATTGTCTGCACCATCAAGGGTGTTTATTTCTATTTGTATGTCCTCTTGAACAATTTCACTGAATTCACTCTAGTTAATAAGGGTTTTTGGTATTCTATTAATAATATTTATCAGTTTTTCAGGTATATTTCTTTGAATTTTCAACTGGTCTGGACCATATTGAATTTCTGCCTCAAAATTCCTCTCTTGGTGACTACGTGCCTTATTTGTATCCAGTTCTTTTTGGCTTTAGGGATCTACACTTCCAGCCACCCAAGAAATAAAAAGTGGAATGGGTTGCCTTCCCCCATGTTCCTGCTCACTGATCAGTACAGTGAAAGAAAATCCTGGCAATCTCTCGTGGGCAGTATATTAGTTTATTTAGTTTAGTTTAACTGCTTAGTTTAAATTACTAGCCTCACTGTTTTATGTTAGAGTAGCTATTTAAAGTTTTTATTTATTCAAAGGGTATTATACAAAGGGTATTAAATTTTATTATTTTTTTGTCATTTTTGATAACATCTGTGGAAATACTATGATCAAGACAGAAGTTAAGTCACCAGAAGTAAAATCTTTTTTCAGTTGACACCACTATATGCAGCCAAGTGGCTCTTTCTGTCAGGGAAAAGGGCACATTTCCCCATAAAGGATACTTCCTGGGAAGATTTGTTTGTCATTTGTTTCCAAACGTGGTCAGAAAGGAAAGAAGACAAAAACCTTCCTGCTGGAGAGTTTGATATATGCCTCTGAGACCGTGACTGAATTTGAGAAAAGCCTCACTCAGTGTCTTTCAGGCCAGGGTAAATGATGACTGTATTTCATGTTGACACAAAGCTTCATCTCAGAGGCTTCTCATTCATTTGCAGTTATGTCAGCATCAGACTTGAGGGGGCAAGTCTCTACTCATGTATGTGCTCCACAGAACCAAGGATAAAGAGGAATTACTGTGATTTACCCCAGCAGCTAAGACTGTATTGCCAACAATACTCCCTCCTTTACGCTGAGCACTCAGCACCTCCATAAGAAGTACCTCCTTCATGCTAGCAGCAATATCTGACTGCTGACTACCTATAGATTTGGTATCCAGCATCTCAACTTGAAACAGTGTGTGGGGCTGCACAGTCTCTGCTGGGATCAGTATAAGGGTGACCTCTCCTAGACTGGCTGAAGCTGTTTAAAAAAAACCTCCACTGCAAAACCTGCACTGGTTAGCGTCACCTGTTCCTGTTCCCAGGTTTGTCATGTCCACGCTTTACATCCTGTGCTTCTGCTGTGTGCAGAAGAAAACCACCTCCTGTTCATCCCTCCTCTCTCCCTTGGCAGCTCAGTGTGAGTCAGAGGAAGATTTCAGGAAATAAGACTCTTTGAAGGGAGTTAGAAAGGGGTCCGTGATCTTGCTGATAATACGACATCCCATGATGTCTGGTGTCCTCCCCATTTCTGTATGGTGTGTGTACTCTATCAGCAGTGGTCCAAATGGCTGTTGCACACTACTTAATGAAGCCCAGCCACATTCCTGTATCCTGAACATGTGTTCTTCACCTAATGCATTTAGGCTCATCAGATAATGAGCTGCTTTAGACTCAGCTACTAAGTGATAAGAGGAAGAAGGCTGAGAGGTACTTAACTCTTTTAAAAGAGATTCTCTGGACTCAGCTGCAGTATCCTCCTCTTATCCTGATAAGTTGATGCATTATCTATATCAACTTCTGTTAATGAATTGAAAGTTTTCCAGAACCTAATCACCACATGGCAGCAGCCTAAAAAAATTCCCATCCAGATAGTCCAAGAGAAACAACATAAGTTCTTGGACATGCCATACTCAAGAACACGAGGGACATTAGCCATGCCAGAAAATGATGGCTTGCTGGAGCCTGCCAGAGCAATCTGGCATCAACCCACTATTGCCATGGCCATCTCCAAGGAAGCAGACAGAAATTGTCGAAGACTTGTAAATGGATTTTGATATTTTTGTTCTTGTCTTGCACCTGGCTCTCTGGTTGTTCAAGCTGATCAGAAGAGAACAAAACAGCACAGTCTTCCAGGGCCCATCCTCAGAGAAAAGGATCTCAAAGATTGGACCTGTTTGGCAAAAGGAATGTTCAGCCATCCACCCGTAAATGAAAGGAGTGAATTAGAAAGCACTGTTTTCAGAGTAAAGGACAGATTGCCTAAATTGACCAAGGAGCAGCAAAGGGGAATATAAACTGCTTTGGCAGTAAACACTGTTAGTCTTCAGGATCTGCTTTTCCCCGTATCTTTAAGCCCTCACTTGCTGTCTCTGTAGACACCCTTTCAAGTGACCAGCTCAGAGCTCATATTTTCTCTTGTGACTTGCTGCATTTTCCAGATGTACCAGCTGTACTTGAAGCATTCCTTAAGGATGTGAGCTAAGTGCAGAGAGTCCAAGGAGCCTCTTCAGACTAATATACTAAATAGCATTTGGAAAGGAAATGCTTACAATAAAAAAAAAATCTAATGTACTTTATCTTACCCAAAATAGCATTTTCCTTAAAACTTAGCTAGGGCTGTTATTTTTTCCTAAGGAGAAGTTTCCAAAAACTTTATTGTCCTCTTAATTTTCCTGCCTGAAATGCTATACCTCAGGAGATGCTTGTGTTCAGCTGGGACAGAGACAAAACAGCCTAAGAGTTTGACACTATCTTATCAGTTGAATACCAAAGACTGAGTTTTCTAAAGGCCTTTGACTTTTTGTTCCTGTGGGACAGGATAAACTCTGGGACCTGTGTAGCTAGCAAACTAGAGGTATAAATAACATTCAGAGAACCTAATACCCGTATTTCCTCCGTTCTTTACACTAATACTGTTTATCAGTTATCATTGCAAGCTGAAAGGATGTTTGATGTAACAATGCACTGCAGCAATCCTGAAGAAGTATCCATGCTTTCAGTCACCCAGAACATCTCAGAAGATTTGAGCGGGGTCCAGAAGGACCTTGCTCATAGTTCAGCCAGTACTTTTGAATGATTTTGCTAGTGTTGGGTTGGCAGAGACTTATCCTCTGTCTGTGGAGTTGTAACACCCAGCTCTTTAATGTCTCAGAAGCCTCACCTAAAAAAGCCACTTGAAGGATAAGAGGAAATGCTTACGTCTGTGCCCAGTCAATCTTTGAAGGCCCTGGTGCTGCCAGCAAATGGGGACAACTCGTGCATTCTACAGTTGGTTTCTGTGAACTCAGCAGCAAGCATTAATAATTTTGGGTCATTATCCTCTTCTGTTGGGTTCTGGAACTTTAAATGTGGAAGTTTTAATATATTATTTCCAATCCTTTCAATTGTCTAGTCAACCAAAAAAAAAAAAGAGAAAACCATATTGTTACATGTTACAGTGCGTGAATGTCAAAGAATGCTTGATTCCTAGTGTTTTCTCTTTTTTGCAGTACGTTTCCCAGGAATCAAAACATATATTGATCCAGACACATATGAAGACCCATCTCTTGCTGTCCATGAGTTTGCAAAGGAGATAGATCCTTCAAGAATTCGTATTGAGAGAGTTATTGGGGCAGGTAAAAGTACACCCACTTTAAAAAATGTCTACGCATGGATAGGCCACTTTTTTCAAGTCACCATGATAATGCAAGTGGTCAAGTATAGTACAAAATGTGGGCATATTTCTCTGATAGCACCAGTTCACTCTCAAGTGTGGTGTACATGAGGTATTGTGTTTGGCTATATTCCAAACGTGGGTATATTCAAATAAGGAGTTCTTGAGAGGCAGGTTCTCCTAAGCGATAGGTTTATCCCAAACCTTTTTTAAGACTTTATCAATTTTTTGGGTAGGGTTGGATTTGGGGGTTTGTTTGTTTCTTTGTTTCTTTGCTTTGTTCCAAATGTACTCAAAACACTGCATCACTCAGCATTTGCCATAGTGTCACATATTCTCTGTCATTGAGGGGGAGATTAGATCAGAATTTCTTTCTGGGGGGAGATAAAATCAGAATATAGAAGACTGAGCAAAAAATATTCTCAAATAGAAAATAGGAGGAGTACAAGGGGGAAAAGGAGAGGCTGGCTTGGGACAGGTTTTCCTGTAGCTGTGCGGAGGACGAGCATTGGCAGAGAGGGGAAGAGGAAGCTCTGATGAGAAGGTGTAGACAGTATGTGGAGCTAGGAAGCAGTGTGAATGGGGAAAATAGCTGCAGGTTCTCCTCTTACATCCCTGTTTCTTTGTCCAAGTGTGTGGTCGGGACAGAGAAGACTTACATCTGAACAATTGTTTTAGACACTGTTCTCATCTATGGGGTGTTTACCTTCAGCTGAGAACATCTCATTGGGGGATGTAGGCCATTTCACAGCTATTTGAAAATGTTTCAGAAGTTCATTAATTCTGTATGTATATTGGCCTTTTTTTCTAAGGAAGATAATATGTCCCTTGTATTTTCAGGTATCTTACACTTTGCTAATGTGCTATGTTTATAGGCATGTCTAGTCTGTGCATTAACTGTTATCCCCTTGTCTTAGCTTTGGTTTAATTGTCAGGTTTTGCTACTCAGGAAAGTGCTGTGCAAGTGTTCCCATGCATTCACTTTTGGAAAGCCTTTGTAGGGATAAAGACTCATGGTTGCTGTCTATAGAGTTCACTAGAGGTCCTGGTGGGAGCTCAATGGTGACAGAAAACACACCCCTGTGGTTAACACAACAAAAGTGAAATACTTGGAAAGATCAGAGCCTTGTAAAACCATTTCTTGTAACTGGTGTCCTGACTCACTAGGGCAGATAGCATTTCATTATTGACCAGGTCCTGAGATTGTTTGCTCTTTGTTTTACCCAGTTGTAGTTCACTGAGGACTTAGAGAGACAAGGCTAGAAAAGGGCCTTACAAAGTTACCTAACTAGTGGATCTCAATGCATGGCTTGTGACCAACGTGTCATTCAGAAGGCCCACCAACATTTCTCACAGTTATGACAAATTAAAACAAAAAGCAGACTGACAAGGAGAGTCTGAAGTTCCTGTGGTGCATGACATCCTCTGTGTTGTTACCCACACAGTGTCAGTGGCTGGGGAGCATTAATCATTTCTCAGCCCCAACAGAAAGGGAAGGTGGGAGAGCTAAGGGTCTGTGTCAGAAATTTTAATGAACCTAGAAACAGAATCCTGAGCTCTAATTCCAGCTCTGAAATTTAATTTCTTCCTGTGAAAGACATTGACACAATACCTGTCTTCAATTTTCACAATATGGATATTTCTCTGTGTCTTTAAGACATTAAAAGTGACTGAGTTTTGTAAATTGCTGTCTTAAAGGTACTTATAATACTGACTACACAGATGTTTTGTCTTCACCTCAATATAACTTTATTTCAGTAGCAATAATTAGTATGTTCCATACTCCAATGCCCATCTTTGAGCTATCCATTCTGGGCTTTGTTTAACAATACTGTTTTATTACTTACTAAGTAAATGCCAACATACAAACGCTTTTTTTTAACCTTATTTACTTTCTCTAACTTTAATACCATCAAGAAAAAAATAAAATACTTCACAGTACAGCAGATTGCAAAAATCAGAGTTACATCTTGTAGAGGAGGGTCAGTGGAAAAAAAAATTATTTTAATTTGCTCATAGTGAGCCCACCAAAAAACTCATGCGAGCAAGTATTGTCAGAAAAATTACTATCAGAAGACATAATATACTATGATCCTTCTTTTTTATCTTTGTTTCATATATCTTAGTCACTTGAGAAAGGAGAGGTATTTTTCAGTTGAGATCCCTCATTTAATGATACGTTACTACACTGATAGCAATGGAAATGTCTCCAGTGCTGCTAAAAAGTGTTTTATGCACTAGAAAATGTCATGCAAATAATATAACAGAAATAAAACCTGGTCTGTTAACAAACAGGGGAGAGACAGTATCAACCTGAAAGTAAGAGAGAAAATTCTGTTTCACTCTGCAGTCCATATCGCTGGAGTACTTTAGAGTTTACCTGATTGCTTAAGCTAGATAATGTGTAGCTGGCACTGTGCACCATTGGAATTATGAGCTTGAGAGAGGCCCCAGAGGGCTGACTTCTGCAGAAAACATTCTATCTGATTTCTTTTATTTCTTCCTTTTCTTCAGACATACTATAGATATTGATGTCTTAGATTATAAAGCATATTGAACTATATTTAGCACTGGTATAACTGCTGATTTCAAAGGAGTTGAATACAACAGACAAGAATTGAGCTTATTGATTTTGGTTCAGATGAAAATTGTGTCCTTATTCTCAACTTAATTCGTTTATGAAAATTCTTTATTCAGCTTCTCTCTCCCTTTTCTTGTATGCATGGGAGTGAATTTTTGCCTGCTTTGACATATTTTTTTAAATATTTTTTTATCTTCTAAAATTACTTGGGTAATCTGCCACCTTCAAAGATATTTGCCTAGCAGGACTTGCAGACTGGTTGCAATGAAATTTAAACCCATTTCCATGCAGGCAAGATACAGGTTAAATACCATGCCTGAGGCACGGAGAGTACAAATTCTCAGAGTTCTTTGATAGCTGCTAGGGGACATAACATGTCATTATAATTCACAGCAGTTCTAAAATTTTCTTTATGCCTTCTCTCTAATACTGTATTAAACATTGCAACCAATATAAAATGGATTTCTTATCATAGGAGAATTACTTTAAAAAGATGTTTACAATGTTCACTTAAGTAAAACAAAAAGTTAAAATCTTTTACCAAATGAAACATTAAAATCTTTTAAGAAGTGAATTAATAGATGCATTTCTTAAATTTGTTTTGTTTGAACATTTTAGTTTGATCAATGATTTTCATTTTGAATTTCTGTAACTTCAATTTTTCAAAACAAAAATTATTTCCATTCAAGAACTATAAGTTTTCATTTTGAAATTGTCAAAGTGAAACACTGCAAGTATTTGAAATTTTTTTTCTAGCATTTCTGGTCAAGAAATTTTTGAAACTGATCTTTTCCTGAAAGCAGTTTCCAATCTGGTTTTTCAATGGAAAAAGTCATGTCCAAAAGCTCTTGACAATTCACTAGTTGTAGTGCAGGTGGCTTTGACACTCAAGGCAAGTGTTTTTTCTAGTTTCTTTCAGCTTACCTAACTCTGTACCCAAGTTATCTATTGAAGTATCTTACATGATGTGAATTGGAAATGTACATTATATTATTTGCTACAGAGTAATCTGTCTGAGGATACCATCAAATCAGAAGTAGTATTTTCAGCTAAAGCTACTGATTATCTCATTTCTGATTACAGCACTGTTAAAAGTTAAAATCTCCTAACCGCTCCACTTACCTCAGATACACATACACTATAGACTTGAAAAACAAAGACTTCCTATTTATTATTTTTGTCCTATATTTCAGTCTCTGCTTAGAAGTGCAAAATCTAAGAGCCGCTGAGTGAATTTACCTACTTACACTCTGTTGTAAAGGTACATCTGAATGCTGCACAAGACACCAGGATTTCTCTGCAATCATTTATTAGCCATGTTATACAGACAATTTGGTCTGCTCCTTTGGTGCCAAGTACTAGTAACATAAGGGTAGTACTACATGATGTAAAAAGAGAGAGCAAATATCTAAAATTGTTGCTTACACACTGAATGCTCCACATAATGATGTTTTTCCATCAGAAACTAAACAGGTTCAGAGAATGCGGCAACAAATGGTCAAATTGAAAAAGAAGCAAGATCTTCAAGCAGTAACAGCAGATTGGAAAATAGCCTTTAGTAGTTACAAAGTTCAAGACGACCCTTGGCTTGCAACAGTCAAAGATATCATAGCCAAAATAAAAAGAGACTGCCTATACATGTAGTTGTAGATTTAATAAACATTCCTATTGCAAGTTCATATCATTAGGCAGGTAATAATAGGAAATGCAAAGCAGCAACAATTTAAGAACGGATGCTGAGCTCATGAGATTACTTTGAGAAAAAATGAATTAGTGCAATCTCTTGTTAAAATCCTTTTTAAAGTCCTCCTACTGGACATTTACTGAGCTTATGTTTTTGAATGCAGCCACTATATGCTATGGAGCCAGTTAACTGAAACTTTGATCTCAGCTCTCCCAGTCTTCCCCTCTGGCATGCTTTTGGTGTTACAGTACATTTGCAAACTCTCTGAATTACTATCCTTCCTTCTGGTGCTTTGAAAATAAAGCAAGTAAAATACAGACTTTGCAAAGTCCTTTCTAAATTATTCATGCTTTACTTACTCCATGTGTAGACACAAGAGATCTGCATTAAAGTAACAATATCTGCACATAAATCCAGATTCAAGATGGATATGTAGTCAGGTTACTTCCCCAAGTGGCTTTCCATCATGTCCTAGCTTACATCTGGTTCATCTGAGAAAAAAATACTGTTTTGTAGACCTTTTGATTGAATGAAAGATTATCCAGGTTAATAGCTGTTAATGGTCTCTTTTGTTAGTCTTCGAATAACTTCTGCTGGTATCTTGGTTCAAACTGGAGGGTAAAGGCAGTAGGGGAAACAGTTTACAGCCAAAATGGACATTGCAGTTTGATCAAATATTCATAATAGCAAGCAGATTACAATACCAAAGGCAAAACAGTATTTGTAAGTGCTTAGCTTACGTTTCTCATGGTAACATCAACCAAATAAACAGGTATTAATGAAGTTCACGTTCTAGCAATAGTTAGTTTAAATGGTGAAACTGATTAGTCCATTCCCTTTTATTTTATGACGAAGTTTTACTACTGTTTAATTTGATATTGTATATTCTTGGATTCAAAACTCCTGGCCGAGTTTTTTTTATCACTAGTATTAAATATTCCATGAGATCTCCAATTTGTTCATTGCAAAGATCACTGGGTGCCTTTTTGCCGGTTCCCACAATTTGCCATCTTTTCATTGCTGTAGATTTTCTTTAGATGGTCCCTTTCAGCCACTCTTCATATTGAGCTTGCTGCACCTACTGACGTTATCATATCGTTTGATTTTGTCCTGCCCATGATACTTTTTTCTGCCCCATCACTTAAACCATGCTCTTTGGTTTAAGGCTTCAGCACCTCTTCATGGAAGGAATTCCCAGAGGTACTTTGTCAAGTCTGCCTTAAAAGTTACAATTATCCTCTTATTTTCTTTGTTAAAATGTTGAAACTCAAGGAAGAGGCCAACTCTTCAATTTTTCACAGAGAGTACACTATATTCTTTTTATAATCTAAATCTTCTGCCAGTTCTCCCACAGGTCGAATGACTAAAACTGGGGAAAATGAGTTGAGCTGTATTTGGTGCTGTGACCTTTCAGTTCTATCAATAGCAACTGTCTGTGTTGTAAGACATTTGTTTTGATCCCATGTAGTAATACCAGACTGCATATCAGACTTTTAAGTGACTGACTATTCCTGTTTCATTTTAAATAACACGTGTTATGACTGAATGAGAAAAGGGATGCGTGGTTTGCACAGGGTAAGTTTCTAGACTGCTCAATTAGCTTCTTTTTGTACAACATACAGTAAGATGTGTGGGGTTTATATCATTAAACCAGGTATTATTTACACTTTATTAAAACTGAACAGCCAATGAACTCTACCTTTTCTCTAGTTATCACCAGCTTTTTCCCTGGAGCAAGGAAAGATGTCGACTTCTTTGACATCCGGCTCTTAGCTTCTACTTATTACACATGCAGTCATGAACCTTTACTTCTGCAGGGTCAACATTTTGTCTTGTTTATCTTCAAACTTGAGCAATGAGACAGATTCTTAGATTTTAAAAATCCCTTTTGATGAATACATTCCCCTTTGACTTTAAAAACATTCAAAATTCTTTATCTGAACAACAGTGAAGAAAAAATACTCTGGGATGAAATCTTGTCAAACTCTTTCTCAGTGTAAATACTTCAATGCTTTAAATTATATCATTGATCTCCATCTAGTCTAAACCAGAACTAGAAGTTATTACACATACCTTAGATTTCTAAATGTAGTAGCTGTCTGTTCTGTGAGCTGATGATCGCTTACTGTCTGTTTGACATCACATCACAAAAAAATTGCTGTTGTTAGTCTTTATGTTCACCAGTTTATCAATCCCAATATCCAAGGGGAGTGAAATTTCTTTCTACCTGTACAAATCATACATCCAAAAAAGGGCAAAAAAACAGGTCAGGGAGAAGTCATGATGTTCCTTCCCCTGCTTTGGATGTTGTACAGATAATAAATCTTGGGATTATAAGTCCTTCACTTGCCTCCTTCAGTTTAATTCATTTCAAAACACTTGATGAACAGCCCTTTACAGTCCCTGAGGTATGAATGCCATTATTTCTGAAATTCTGAAGTTGTAGTAGTCTTGTATAATCTTATAATAGCAAAACGATTTATTCTATAACCTATGTTTTCCAAATTATTCTCAAAAATGAGATTTTGCAGTTCTGCAGATTTATTGATCTTGAAATCTCTTTAAAAATCTGGATATTAAGGCTCTAGTATTTTCGCTTTTCACTGTTTCATCAAGAGAAAGAAATCGGAAATTTTGCTCATTTTAGGCATTTAAGTTTGAAAAGCCAGTAAGATGCAATAAGGTCATGGCTTTAGAGATGTGTTCTAGCACTGCTGGATGTATCACAGAATAGAAGATTGATATACCATGTCTCCTTCAAAACATTCAGGTTTCATGACTTTGTTTTATGGTAGGACTTTAGAAGTCCAGATTAGCTACTACTTTGTCAGTGGCAGTAGTCAGGCAAACAAACTTTTACGGAGAGCCTTCTAAGAGCTAAAGGGGCAAAATCGTATAGGAAAATCCCTACCCAACTTCCCCTTTTGTCAAAAGTTTCCCAGAGCATTAGTCTGATGACATATATTTTCACACATACGCACACATCTTCAGGGAAGCACATGCTTTGATTTATTTTTAAAAATTATGTAGAAATAAAACAAATGGGGTTTTTTTTGGTAGAAAGAAGACCTAGGACACTTGGCTTTTCTTAGCTGTTTAAGAAGCTGCTAATTTATTCAGAGGTTATATTCAGCATCTGTTAATTGTACTCTTGCACTTGATGATGTCTCTGTTTTGAAGTGAAAAACAAGCTATGAAATTGTTTTCTTAATCCCTCCACTCTTCCTGGATCTTATTGGCTAATGAAACCTTGTTTTATTTTAGTGGAAGCAACAGAACCTAATAAAATAAAAGCTGGATGGCAATATCCATTCTAATCCTATAACATCAGGGAGTTATAATTTTCTGAAGTGAAGCTTCTGTCTTTAAGGATCTCTCTTCTAGATTCAGTTCATATCTGAAGACACTGTTACAGGATAGAGCTCTCTTGTTTTGTTTTATTTTGTTCTGTCCTTAAAGTTTAAGGAAAACTAATTCAGGCAGCACTCAATGGAGGCAGTAACAAATTATTTCCTCCAGTTAAATATATATGTTTATGACTCATTTTTTGTTTTTCAACAGTTCTGATTCCAAAATGACTGGGGTAGAGAATTTAGTTTTGCTATGGAAGTACCCTGCACTGAGAAGCACTTTGAAATATTTTTGTGAACATTGTTTTTCATTTACTGAATTATGACCCATTGAAAACTGACCTGCAGGCATCCAGAGTATATTTGGTGGGGGCTATAAATAACTTCTGAGTGACTTCAAGATCAAAGGAAAGTTGTGATACAAACTTAATTAGTAAATGTGTAAAGGGAATGTGAGGAGACACGCATTCTTCAAAGGCCCTTACATACACAGGAAAACATCAGGTGAAGCAAGCATTGAGATTCCTCTCGTCATGCAACTCAGTCCTGATTTGCTGAAACTGTTGGCCTTTGGCTGTCTGAACAGTGAAATATGTAATTAATTTCAAGTAGGTGTGTAAGTCCATTTAAATAAATCATGTGCGAGTGCTTTTCTGGGGCATAATAGCATTAAGTACATTTTAATCGCTTTCTACAGTTGGAAGATAGTCAGGTATTCTGATATTCTCACAGCATTTCTTTTCATATAGGTCTTAGTGCATGACACCCCTATAGATAGATATTGCTATAAATAGATATTTTAGATAGATATTTTGTCATCATTAGAATTAAAATCTAAGTGTCATTATGTTCCTTCCTCATAGCATGCTCAGTTATATCACAAGCGTATTGATACCAAAGTTCAGCCTCAAAGTGTCAGTAAAGCAAGATGAACCACACTGTGGAGGGCAGATGGTTTGGTTGTTGCAGTGAAAGTACAAGTCCCCATGATCTTGTGGTGTGGCACAAAGGAAAGGTGATTATTTGTTGTGAAGTAAGGCTGAATATTTTGCTTTTCCTGGATGTGATGAAACTTGGGAACTTGAGTATCCCATCTGTTATTTCTCTGTCCACTTCTACAGAATGTGTGAGTTTCTTGAATATTTTTGTGTTCTTGTTTCATTGACAGCTACAAATAATTCAGAACTATTAAAAAAGACAGCTTTTAAGACAGCTATTGAAGGTTATTTTGAAAAATAAGGTGTTTAAATTCAGCAATACAAACTGTATTGCTGTAGTACTTCAGGTACTATGAATGATCTAACAAATATTTTATCTATTTAAGGTGAGTTTGGAGAAGTATGCAGTGGGCGTCTGAAGACACCAGGAAAAAGAGAGATACCTGTTGCAATTAAAACTCTAAAAGGCGGCTATGTGGACAGGCAGAGAAGAGATTTCCTGAGAGAGGCTAGTATTATGGGACAATTTGATCACCCAAATATAATTCGCCTTGAAGGAGTTGTTACAAAAAGTAAGTTTCTATTAATAGCTTTTTTGGTTTTTTTCCCATTCCATGTCATTTAGTATCAAAATTACACATTACTTCCACATTCAATATGGATTGCAATTCTCAGAAATTATCCAAATCATAAAGTGCAGCAGAAACTGCAGAGGGACCATAATAGGAAATTCATAGCCTATCTGTTTTCAATTAGAAATTTTTTATTTTTATTTTTTAATAAAAATCCTCCTCATTCAAATAAAGTCTTTACAGGTTCTTACGAAATAGCACTGTAGAGTTTGCTTATAGGCAAGTGCAATACAGTAGAGAAAGCCATAAATGTAACTGAGTTGACAATGAAGTCAATTCATTGTGTCAGGTAGCAGCTATAGTCTTCTTTTCCCACAAGCACTCACTCTTTATTTGGTTGTGGTTTACTGATTTTAGTATTTCCTGTTTTAAAGAAATGAAATGTAAACTCTTTTAAACTTATTGTATGCTTGCAGATGATTCACTAAAATTCCAGAAAAATCTATGAAATGTCTTACTCTTTATACCTATTGCAGCTGCCAAGAGATATCCCTTGTCTCCGAAATGTAGCATTTTTAGCAGGGTTATGGGCTTTTCTGAAATGCTGAAATATCTAGTTATCATTTAAGTTTTAAGTAAAAGTCTTATTAACATGCATGTAATTTTTTTAATGCCAACTTTTTGCAGTAATGAATTAAAAAATTCATAAGTTATACTCTTCTCAAAATTAATCATTGCCTTGACTAAGCCATGTTGTTTGCCGATTTGCAGTACTCATATTTTTCTTTTAAAGATCAAGTGTTGTGTGTATAAAACAATGATGTCCTCTTACCACCACAGTAAATACAATAAATACGTTATGAATATTTCCTGCTTTCACCTTGTTACAATATCAAAAGCTATGTTTGGAAAACACAATGTACTAGAACAAAGAGAAAATTATAGCTCCTGAACTCTTGTCATTGGAATGGAATTACAATAGGTTTATGGGATAACCTTGTTCAAATCTATCTCTCTGAGGTTCTAAATTAAGATGAAAAGGATCTTTTTTTTTTCTTCACACAGTATTGCAAGGATAAATTCATTATTATTTAGGAATGTTTGGTTACTAGACTAACAGAATCCATTACGTTGCAGACTTCTGGAAAGATATGGCTTAGTCTCCTCCATTGCTCTCCTGTCAGTTACTGCTCTGCTGACAACAAACAAGAACACGAGTTAATACTGGCTGAGCAGCATTGGAGATCTTTGTCAAGAGATGAAATATGTAGGAACTTAATTGAATTTAGCTCCTTGCTTCATAATGAGCAGCATAGCAGCAATTAAATTCCACCAGCCTTCACCAACATGGGCAGTTTATGAACCAGTATCACAGGTATGACTAGGATCCATGTGGTAGATCTAGTAGTGTATGTCTCATTTCTGAAAAAGGCTAATGGCTGTGATTCACAAACATTGTTTAAATCCAATTAGATGGTGCACACAGAGTACAGTATAATGTACTTGGCAATAGCATAATTGTTTAATCTTTGCCACATTTATAAATTTTCTTTCTGTAATGTCTCATCATCGGTCTAGAGAGAAATGAAAATTGCATTAAGAAAACAGAAACAAACAGATAAATCAGTGCTCCAACATTAGAATATTTCTTCCTGTTCTACAGTAAAAGTGATTATAGACAACCTTAAGTCAAGAAGTCATCATTAGCAGTTCTGCTTTTCTCTAAGGAGTCAGCAAACTTTATTATTGTTTTTGGAATGTTTGCCTAGAGGTAATATAAAAATAGTAGGTGTTACTGTTATAGTCACACTGTCCTATAAAAATATGCATCTCTTTCAAATATAAAATAAGTAGAGAACATCTGAAAGAAAATATTTTTTGGTCAGGCAGGTTTAAAAAAATAAAAAAATTATACAGCAATAATTATAGAATCAAAAAAATATTATGAGTTATCAACAAGTTTCACCCTAAGGCATGGAAAGTGCAAGTTACATAAAGCGTAAAGGACAAAGTTGTGCAGTACTGCTCTGCTGCAGGGAAGAAGCTAGGAGGCAGGCTGAGCAATGGACACACGCACTCTGCTATGCTTCTCTTTTGCCAGTTTATCTTTAGGATGTTGCCTTGCATTTACGCTGCCCCATCTGTGGTATTTAGAGAATAACATGGCTTCATCTGGGAGCAGAGCATTTACCTTGCATCTCCCTAAATCCTAAATCTAGGATTGCACACGGGACCGAAATTTCCTATAACTAAAAGGTGTGTCGTAAAAATGAGACAGAACCTTGTCCTAGCCAAATTATTTATGTAATGATAGCATGATTAAAAGGTGTTTTGTGTTAAATCTTAGATTAATAACAGCAGAAACTATTTATCTGGTGTGCATTACAGTTCCACTAACCTATAAAGGCACATCGGATGCAGTAAATTTGTTTAATAGACATGTAATGCTGTTCTTAGCACATGCTTTCCTCTTTGTAACCATTAGTCATTAACTCCTAGCAGTTGCTGATATATATTGCATCAGCTTGCAAGCAGTACCTTCCACTACAGTGTCATTGACTATTGAACAAAAAAGAAAAAGGATTTGATTGTAATAAGCAGAAGTGCTCTACCAAGTCAATAGCTATTGACTGTGGCAATAACAAATTTGCCTGTTCATTACAAATGAGAGCCTTTATCTGGTGCTACCAGCTAAGCAGATGTTAACTTTTAAATGATACTGTTTTCAAAATTGCTATGGAATATGTACAGTACAGGATGAAAAAATGCTAAACTAAGCCTGCTCAGAAGTAGGTCTGAAACAGAGTTTTAATCCCCTTTTCTGATTGCTTCATTTCTCACTTGTCCTAACTGCTATCCCTAATCACAGAGAGCGGTAGGCAGAACAGTTGCTGTAGCACAAGCTTTCTGTTAGCAGAGAGTTCATTTCAAGGGCAATTTGCCGGGCTAAGGCAAATACACCGTAGCTCAGAATCTGGATCCGATAGTTCGCTTATATTGCTAATCAGAAGTCACAAGGGAAACTTTATTCCTGTTTGGTTTGTTTTAGCAACACCATTCCTTGCATGGTTTGCCACAAAAGGCTGTTTATTGCCTTGCAAATTGATGGGAGTTGCTTAGGCACTTTATAAAAACATCCATGTTTCCCTTTCAAGTCATATTAGCACAGTGATAATTTTGGGAGCTCTCCTTGGGTGTGTCAGGGCATGCTCAGCCGAGTTGTATGTCATCGTCCAAGCTGCTGCTATTTCATAAACAGGTATAAGAAAAATAAAGCTTCTTTCTCCAGCATGAACATATGTAACCAACATTGAGAACTGGGCTATATGGAAGTAAGATGTGTCTTCCACTTCTACATCATGTTGAAGCCTGAAGACTTTTCATGGAAAGTCTGCAAAGTAAACTAAAGGTAGGCTTGCAGCAAACACCTGCCAACACAACTATATCTACAAGAGACATGAAAAAATGGTCTCTGACTATTGCAACTGTACTGGAAGAAATCATTGGTGTTACATTAGCCAAACTGGCATCTATAGTTAGTTTAGCTTGATGGTATCTTACACAATAGTTTAAAGCACGGCCTCGTCAGTACTGTGTAATACTGTGTCAATACAAAATATCAATGCACGCAAGGGCTTTATTGTAGTCATAATCTTAGTTTGTTCCTCTCCCCCTCAGACTTTACCCCAAATAACTTTCAATTGTTAAAATTAATTTCTAAGGAATTGCTTCCATTTCTGAACTTTGACTACTGGAGGATTTGCACCTGTCACATTTACAAGAGGAATCTTTTTAAGGCATTCATTTTCTTTAACAACATTCTGTATATTGTTATTCTCCAGAAGAATTCTCAAATTAATCCCTTCAGAAAAGGAGGATGAATGAAGACAGCACCTAGATTTTTGGTTCTGTGTAAGCTCACATCCCCATAACACCGAGTCTGGGTTTGGAATGACACCTTCAGCTCCCTTATTGTCTCCTCACTGTTTTGCTTTAGTGACTTTCAAATTGTGAATGCTATCACAGTTCTGAAATCTCTAGTCAGCCATCTGGCAGATTAAATTCAAAGCTTTAATCATTGAGGTTCTTTTAAATTATTGTGTATAACCTGTCCAGTGCAAGAAGAGTCCGGAGGTCAGTGTACCTTGCCTTGTCCAGGAGGAAGGCAAAGCAGCAGCATGATCCGCTTTCACTACAATCTGCAGTATGTAGCTCTTCATATCTGAGCCATTTTTCATTTATCAAAAATGCAGGAGATAACAATGAATATTTTTTTTTCAGCCAAGACATTGTGTTCTAGGCCTTTGAGCCCTTAGTGTAATGAATTTAATGTTGTCCTTTTCTCCAACCTGTTAACAGGTTGAGACTGTTAAATGGAGTTCAGAATTCATTTTGGAAGGTGACGTCTTTTGCAGTACATGTGTCTATTATACACAGCATTGTATACTTGGCTTTATGCAAAAGGATTGAGGAAATTTTGTGGCGGTGTTTGTAACATTCTTACCTTGGTCATGGATGGTGAAATTGTACTCCCAAGAAATGTGATTGTGCAAAGTTTAAATGTTGACCTTTTAAGAGTTAAGTTGTGACTATTTGAAGTAGACTACACCATGATAGCTTACAAAATATGATTATGATTATACACCAAAAAAATGTGACCTACATTACAGTATTTATCATTGATTTCTGAAAAGTAAAACCTTTAGGGCCAACAGAAAACATACGGTGTTAATAAATTCCATGTTAGCATTATAGTATTGTTTATAACCTAGAGCATAACCAATTTCAAATCTTGACATTAACTTCTGTCAGTAATCTCACTACATCACTGAAGACATCACTGCCATCTCCAGGCACAGATGTACCTGTTGGAGGCCAAAATGGCTTCAGACCCATGCCTTGAACCCACCCCTTTCACTGGCAGGCACTTGCACCTGCCTTATGCAACACACACACACAGCAGGGTATGAAGACATTACTCATCCCTGAATATCTTCCGTTCTGCTTATGGACAATCCACTGTGACACAGAGTGGTGGTGAGACTATATGTGTGTCATATTAGCCAGTGGGCTTAACATGGCATTAGGCATAAAGCTGAATTTGTCTGATGAAGCATATTGTAGCCATGCACATAATGATACACAAAATAGCAGAATTTCAGTCGTGTTATAAATTGTTCAGTAAGTGGAGCTGTAAATTTAAATTTGGCTCACTGCCTTTATTTTCCTTTGTATCATGTTTCATAGGTAAATGTCACAGCACATATTACTGAATTCAGTGTTGCTGTGGCCAGCAAATTAATGCAAAAACCACAACCGCCACCCGCACTGTTAGCCAAATTTACTAGATCAATTTATTAAAATATCATCCAATATGAAGAGTTGAAAGTTAGAGCTGTGGACATGACTGCTGTAACACAGGCAAAACTAAGTATCTATAGCCTTCTTGCAAAATAGGTTACCCTTCATGAACTGGTATTTGAAGAACGTAATTAATGTTGATAGTACTGAGTTATTTTTACACATGCACACATGCGTGTGGATATTTCGGATAACACATACAAACTACCATGCATTCCATTTGTTGAAGGTTGCAGGCAAAAATTAAGAATACACAATACTTGATTCTCCTGAATAACACATACTTAAATGAAATTAGCTTTTAAACAGCTGGAAAAATTAAATTTTTCTTTCATTCATTACAATCTGAGATTTTTTCTGCAAAAATTAAAGGGCCATTATGGTTTCCTGAAGTTCAAATCAGTCACATTTCTGTGTTCTGCTTTTCTGTTTTGCAGCTAGCAGTCTATCTGTTTGTTAAAGAAGTCTTTAACAGGACGATAAGCAATGAAGAAAAAGCATGTTGTCAAACAAACAGCTAACATCTTGTTAGCAGCAGCTTAATCTGACCGTGCTACAGTATCTAACATAACTAAACTTTTATAATTCTACTTTTATAAGTTACGCCTGAGAAACAGGATTTCACTTTCTTTAGGATCCTTTGCCTTCAGCTGTCTGTATTCAGACATGTAGGACCTGACTTTCAAAGATATTTAGATGCTTTGATGTGAGATGTGGTTCTAGTAGAAAAACAGGTAACAAAAATCATTCTTCCCACCAGCCATAAAAAGATAAAGTCTTGTAGATGAGGGTCTTTTCCAACCTCAATGATTCTATGATTCTAAGTGTGGTTGTCAGTTGCATAATTAGCATAATTAGTAACTGCAAGTGATTGCATTTCCATATATCTTCTGAATAAAGCATGCAATTTCTTCCTCCACCATTAGAGAAGAATATGGTACAATAAGTTAAAGGGCAAGATAGTTATAGTGTGTAGGTGATATATGAAGGTTTGGGGCTTTTTTTAACAACTGTAACCAGAAGATTTAATGAATAACAGAGAGAGACAAGATTGCGCTGTGCTGACAGGTTTGCTGCAACAACATGGCTGATCTGTTACCTGTGTAGGAAAACCATATGACCAATGAGGAGGACAAATATAAATGACAATTGCAACTGCAATTCACAGGTAAAGGAGTGAGGGGGTTAAAGAGCGTATCTAAAGCAGTCAATAATCCTGATTCACAAGCTGTTTGGCTGATTTATTTTGATAACTGTACATTCATTTCTTATTCTTTATACATGTATTGCTAAAGTCCTGTTGCAACTTTGTTGTTGCTAAATCTTTGCTGAGAAGTGAGGTGCTCTTACTGATATTAATACCAAGACATGCTGAGTTTGAGAATAATTGATAATGATAATAACCTAAGAGAGGTTCTGCTGTATTTTAGAGCCTAGCAAAGTCAGATTATATCAGAAGCATTATTTGGTAAGCTTCAACCTAATTGTTAATTATTACAGTACTCTCAAAATTGAAGTAGGGTTGTGTCCTTTTAAAAGGCAAATTAAATAAATGCTTAACTTTGTACCATTTTTCAACAATAAATCATTCTCTAGTAATTCACAGAATATACAGCATTGGGCTGTGAAGGACACTGAGAGGTCATCTTGTCCATCTTCCTGCCCCAAGGCAGAGTCAATTATATTTAAACTAGTCTACATAGATGGTTGCCTATCCTGTTCTCAGAAACCTCTCCTGGTGAAGATTCCACAGCCTCCCTGGGCAATCTGTTGAGTGTTTAACTATCCTCATACTTAACCTTCCTAGTGTTAAATTGATTTTTTTTTTTACTGCACCTCAAGGCCATTAACTCTTTTCCTGTCTGTGGTGGAACAGTTTGTGTCTTTCCTCTTTGCAGCAATATTTTACATTTGTAGACCATTATAATGTCTTTACTGTCTTCGGTAGATCATCCAGGTTCTGTCAAGTCTTTCTTCATGGTATATGTTTGCTAGACCTTTGGTCATTCTTAATGCTTTCCTTTGGACTCTCCAGTCAATTCATATCTTTTTTAAAGTATGGCTTTCAAAAGTGGATACAGTGGATGCTGAGCCTTACCTTCCTCTAGTAAGCAGGAAAGAATTATTTTAAATGTAAACTGTATTACTCATCTTTAAAAATGCATGGTTTTCAATAGCAACCATTGTTGGGTTTTATTTTGATTTATTATTACCCATAGATCCTCCTCTGTGAAACAGCTGGCTGTCTAGTCTTTCCTCCAGGATGTATTTGTGTGGTTGTTTACTGCCTTCTCCTTCTATCTGCTTTGTCTTCACAGAATTTTGTTCTATATTTTCTCATACCTTTCCCTAGCATGCCAAGTCATTTTGCCTTCTGAACCTAATCTGCAAGAGCTCCTTCCACTTTGGTGTCTTTCTCAGATTTGGAAACACACTCTCAGTTCCAGCATCCCAGTCATTAAGGAGAAAACAGAACAGTAGCAAACGCCCTGGACCATACTGTTTGTATCTTTCCAGGTTGACAGTGAACCACCAAGGACAGTTTCCCAGCTGTTATTACCCGGACTGTGCAGTAGTTATATCAGAGCAGGAAAGCATACTGCACTGTCTTGACTGTGACCAATCTGGGATATGCGTATATAACATTACTGTAACTCTTCTATCTGTGAGACCTATTTGTCACAGGCAGCAATTAGGCTGGTGTGGGATTTGCTCTTGAGAAATGTGTGCAGGTTGTTACTTACCACACTGTCATCTTCTAAGTATTTGCAAATGTTTTAATTATTTTTTCTGGTTCTAAGAAATGAAGTTAGTCTGGCTGAGTGCTCTTTCCTTTTTAATGCATTGCGTTGTGGTAGACTTCATGAGGCATAACTTGATCAAGTAAAATTGAAACTGGTCTTGATACTTACAATTCTTATAACTGTCTTTTTGTTATTATAAAAACATATGCAGATCAGCAGTAAAGGAATGAACTGGAAATCAAATTGTCATTACCACATGCAAAAGTTGTTTGTGTGTTCTGTTTCACCTTTTCAGTTAATTCCGTATACAGACTGTAGACAGGATTTTGTTATATGCTTCAGGGATTGTCATGACTGTCACATGCAGGCATACCCATCCACCTGTACTGCCCGGTATTTTGCTTGTGAAATACCTCCACAGTACCAGAAGTGGCATATTGCAATTTTGGGGAGATGCAGCTTAGTTAAATGCCAGTGGACATTACTTAATTCAGGTGTTACCATGTCTGGTTGATTAGAAAACTAGAAAAGCCAAAACACCTCAAAAAATCATATACCTATATTCATTGCAATAGCTGATTAAAATTAACCTGGAAAACCCTTTCTGTCTTAATAACTTCAATTTTGCAAATTCAGCCAAGACCTTTGAATGATGTTATAAATTTCTCGCAAATATAGCTTGCTTTGAAAGTTCCATAATGGAGCTGTTGAGTATGAGGTTGCAAACCATGTAAAATCAGGTATGAATGGTAAGAATCTCAGAAAATGAAATGGCTGATGTGTTTGAATTGCCAAGAGAGAATAAATAGACTAAGCAGTAATATCGGAGAGAATATTGATGGAATTAGAAAACAGCAAAGCAATGAATCATTGTATAGACACAAGGAATTTAGTAGTTGTTCATTTGGGGCATGTTAGCTACGAAGTGTGGAAGATAAGGCAACTGAATTAGTACAGACAACAATAATAAAAAACAGATCAAATTTAAAAGAATTTCTGGTTTCTTCACTGCCAAGAGAAATTAATTTTATTGAATTTGTCCATGATACAGAAACATAGATGGGCAGTTTCCTGACACAGAGCAGCCTAAGAATTAAAACTTTAACCACATTCTTGTGGAGAAATGTCTAGTATATATAGCACATATCTGCCAAACTTCAAATCACAAGAGTGATTATATCATCTGAAAGTAGGAAATTAAAGTCCTTAACTACACCCAGTCAGCACAACTATGATACTCTAGCCTGGGGAAACTTGAGGAAAGTACCGAGCAAAAAGAGTTAAATCACAGAACACAATTTAGAATACAAGCTTGTATGGATCATGATGTAACATAGTCAGGACTGACATCTCATTGCCTCAGACTATATTTGCTTATGACCTTTCTTTCTTTTGTGCTGCCATTAGTCTCTTAGTTTCCAGCTGTAGTTCTTGTACTACCAGTCACCTAAAGAATGAAAGACTGGCAATAAAGCTACTGTAGGCTGCAGAGACGTATGATAAGACCTTGTACCAGAAAGACTGTCACAGTTAGGGGAATATATATCTATATTTTTATGGATTACAGTTGGTTCTTGATAATAAGCTAACGGATGTGTCTTGCTTAAGGTAGAAGCCTTATCACATGAGGTTTTACCATCATGTTGTTTCATGATCTTTTGAATTAAGATGTTATGCTAAGACTGCACTTTCAGGGGAGAAATCGAGATTAGATACCAAAATAATAGAGATAATTCAATGTTTCTGTCCTATGGTGGGTGTTGTGTCTAGATCCATGTCTGGTACCAAGGAGCACAGCTGCTCCTTGAGGTGACAAGATGAAACATGGGAGACGTAAACATGGTGACTGTGAAGTCCCCATTGTTACTTTTTTTAAGAGAAACAACTGCCATTATCACTGGCTTAACTAAACTCAAACTTATATGAGTGTATCAAATAATATATCCTTGGTGCTTTCAATTTAATATGAAGTTATTTGCAGTGTATTATCTTAATATTGTCTATGGTTCGTTTGTGGCTGAAGAGTTCTTGTTCACCCTCACAGTTTTGTTTGCATTTCTCCGACTCTTTGGATAAGCCTACTGCTTTACATGTATGAAAAGGTTACTGTGGGGACTTACAAGTTCATTTATGAAGTGTTTGGAAACCCAGGGGGCAGAGTGCAATTGAAGCCATAACCATTACAATGAAATAATTTAATAATGCTGGAACCTTATTACAGAAGAGTTGTCAAATGTAGTGAGTATTATAAATAATATTAATCTTCTCTAGTCCAATGGATCTTAAGGATGGAGGTATGTATCTCAGTACTTCTGCAAACCTCAGAAAACGCATAAGACTTATTAAAGTAAACGGGTACAAGATAGCAACTAGATTTTTTTGCTAAGTTGAGATCATAGAATCATAGAATAGTTTGGGTTGGAAGGGACCTTTAAAGGTCATCTAGTCCAACCCCCCTGCAATGGGCAGGGACATCTTCAACTAGATCAGGTTGCTCAGAGCCCTGTCCAACCCATCCTTATCGTAAAAAATTTCTTCCTTATGTCCAATCTAAATCTACCCTCCTTTAGTTTAAAACCATTCCCCCTTGTCCTATTGCAACAGGCCCTACTAAAAAGCCTGTCCCCAACTTTCTTATAAGCCCCCTTTAGGTACTGAAAGGCCGCAATAAGGTCTCCCCGGAGCCTTCTCCAGGCTGAACAACCCCAACTCTCTCAGCCTTTCTTCATAGGAGAGGTGTTCCGGCCCTCCTCTGGACCCGCTCTAACAGGTGCATGTCTTTCTTGTGCTGAGGGCTCCAGAGCTGGACACAGTCCCCCAGGTGGGGTCTCACCAGAGCAGAGTAGAGGGGCAGAATCACCTCCCTCGATCTGCTGGCTACACTTCTTTTGAGATCCTTAAATAACTTTTTAAAACTGATGTAAATGTCTGTGTCACTACCAAAAATAGAGCACAGTTATCTGTGCTTTCTTATATGGGCTATACTGACAATCTTTATGGACCAATAGTATTGGTGTTAGCACTTTCAGCCATGTTATGCTGCCAGGTTCTAGTTACCAGGTGTCTGAGTTAAAGCATTCACAGACAAAACAAGAGAATGCATTGTGTAAACATACTCTGATGCACCTAATATGCAAAGTTAAGCAGATCAGCTTGTATGCTTGAACTTTGATTGGTTGATGTTTGAGTCATTAAAACTGTTCCAGAAAAGCTGTACTTCTCTAGTTCACATCTCTTTAAATTTTACATTCGTTTGCAGGTATGTGAATAAGGAATGAAATAATGAGTTTTTCTTATTCTATGTTGCTTAGGCCTACCAGTTCACTTTGCCAAATTTGTGATGAAACAGAACATGCCAAGACCAAAATCAGTAATTAGTTGAAGGGGAATGCCAGTAATGCTGTACAGGTTAATACCTAAGGACAAGTTATGGTCCTTAGATTTACCTGAACTAGAGTAAGAAAGAGCCTTGTTATCAATTTCCTGTAACCCTAAAATAGAGAGACTATCAGACCTAAGGAACTGCTAGTTCAGGTAGTAGTTATGGTAGTGGTTGTCCAGATGTCATGCATGCTTTATTGTATAAATCTCTGCCTCAAGAGATTGTATTGTGGTCTTTACTACAGCTTAAAGGCTCATACCTAAATTTCTAATGGAAGGCAACAAGATTGAGATATCTTTAACAGCAGATTCATATGAAGAAGAAGAATTAAAATATGGATTGGTAATTTTCTCACATAAATGATCTGATATTGTATTTTATGGAAACATGAGAGTTTGATGTGAGGAAAAGAAACCTTTGGTTATTTACAACATCATCTTCTTTCTAATGCAAGGATTGCTATAAACAACTGTAGCTGTAATAGTTGGGACAGAAAGAGAGCAGAAGAGAAAAGAAAGGAACTTCTTGAGAAGGAGGTAATACCAGTTTGTTTTAGCAAACTGCAGATATGTTTCTCTGAATAAGGAACAGTTTCTCTTTATCTCAAACCAGACACATCCTCCTCACACAGGAATCAAAGCACTTGTACAGAACATTGCCAGTTGGGACATGCTTCCCACGTAGAGATTAATTTTCCAGTGTACAGAAGTAAAAGCTGCTGAAAGTAACCATTTTCAGTGATTAGTGAGATATCTTCGAAATTTGGAAGCGGAACAGTCATATTATGCATTGAAAATCTGTTCAGACTTGTTTGAGTTATAGTCTGTTGAAAAGTGCCATGTGTTTTCTGTGTTCTGCTCTGGAGAGCAAGTGAGAACTTCAATGACAGAGGTTTGCAGTGAACACACACCCACGCATTTTGCTTCCTGATCTCACTTAGCATTGCAGCTCCAGCCAAGGCAGATAAATTATTTCTGCTTCCACCATTCCTCTAGCGCTATCATCAACATCCACACAAAATAATGTCATCATTTTAATAGAGTTTTCATCTGTAAACTGTTTATTCAGTATCTATTCACTCAGCCCATCATTATGTTCTTCGTACATTCCTGACCTCCAAATTCCTTTCTTTACTTCCTCTCCACTGTGAGTCTTGCTGTATCCATTTCACAGACTATAATTATCTTCCTGATTCTTAATACATACATAGTTCAGGTTCCAGATGAATAAATAATTTAGATGCAAACTGTCTGGGATCCATTCCAGACTCTTGAAGTCTTAGTTGGAAATGCAGTTTGCAAAAAATACTGCTGCTTAAATCTTACAGTTCTTCACAGATAAACATAGCCTTAGCACTGCTTATAAATCAGGATTAGATGATAAAACCGTTAAGGGGGACACAATTGAAAGAGAGGAGTAATGTGGAAAAAAATACTTTTTTTTTTTAAAACACCATAATTAGATGGTGTGAGTTTACAGAGTATTCAGTTTAAGTATGTTCTGAATATAAGCACAAAACACTAATGACAATCCTGTAAACACATTTTAAGAGGCAAATGTATTCAGTCTGACATTCCAGAATAGATTCATGACTACAGCAATTGGTAAATATTGTCATTTTTCTACTAAACTTTAACAAGGTAATTTCTACTGAATAAAATTTGAAAGTAAATAAGTTTAGCTGATAATGACTTCACTTCAATATTTCATCTAGAAAAGCATAGTATAGAGTTTTCATAATAGTAGAAATCAGAAACAAACTACTGTTATGTAGTTTGTAGAATTCACATAATTCATTTCCTTTCTTCCTGAAACAACAGAAACTTGTTAATTTCTCCCTAGACTGATAATAACTTAACCACTTTGGAAATGAGTTGCCACTCTTTCCTTTTTCTTCTTTTTTCCTCTCAGCTGTAGTTGAGTACATTCTTCAGCATACCAACACTGTTTTGCTGCTTTAGATAAGATTGGCAATTTACTTCCAATTTTCAATGAATGCCTTTACAAGCATTGAAAAATGTGACTTCATGGCCTGTTTAAACACTGACTCCCCAATATTCATCTTACCAGAATCACTGTTGCCAAAACCAGCAGAAGGAAGGTCGGATGAGGGAGGTTTTACCTCATGGCATTCACCTTTAACACCAAGTGGTCTTTGAGCTTGAGAGAAAATCCTCTGACTACACTGATATCCACAAAGAGTTAATTAACAAGCACAGCTAATTCTCTTTGGTCAGTAGCAATTTCCAAAAAAAGGAAGCAGAATGCCCATGCATATGCCAAAGCCCATCAGATAGCTACAGGAGCTGCCTACAACCTGGCTTCTAACATGGGTTATCAGGTGTGGGCTGGGACACCTTCACTGAGCCTAGGCATAGAGGTTTTTTTATCTAGCATATAGATTTGTAAATGTAAACCAGTATATAATACATTTCTAATCAAAGAGTTCATCTGAGGTCACGATAATAATAGCGATCTTCCTACTTCTTCTAGTCTTGGCATAACTTATTTGAGGGAGTCACTTGGTGTTTGTAACCAAGAAGAAAATCAAACCTTTGTACTTAATTTCCTTGACAGTAGTGAAATGTGAACTGTGAATGGTATGAATGTGAATAGTGAAAGGAATCCTCACATTCAATTTATACTCTACATTTGTTTAACAGAAAATCACTTTTTGTCAATTGACTCTTTGGAACTTCAGCTCCAAGTGTTTTTCTTAACTGAAAGCACCGAGTCTTTTCCAATGATCCTAACTGCTGTCTAAAAGTGGAGAGCATTTATATCCTACTCCTTGTTCATACTATTACAGGCTAGCAAGGCTAAAAGCGTAGGTAATCAGAGCTTTAATTGCAGAATTGCAGAATTTACAGCAGGCTGCATGAATATATTAATCTTCAGATGTCACCCATGGAAAGCTATTTCACCCATTAAATTAAAACTCACTGTAATTTTTAAACATGAAGTAGAAAATTAAAAGCTATTGTCTCTCTTTTTATGGAAATACCATGAAAAAGAACATCTGAAAATTTAAAAGCCCCTGGAACTTCTTAACCATCCCATTTATAAGACCCCATCAACATTTCACATGGGAGGTTCCTGTCTTAAAGGATGAAGAATTCCGTATCATAGGACAGCTCAGATTTTACTCAGGATCTTTCCTTCCAAAATCACGAAAACTGGGTGATCAAAAGATGACTGAAAATAAATTCATATTGCTAATTATTAATGGGCTAATCATTCCCCAAAATCATGATGTGTACAAAATGAATCACAAAGGTTTTGGCCAATATTGCAGGCTTTGTTTTTTCTATCGTGAATGAAAACTATAATTTTTAAGTATTTTGTTTCCAGCTAATTTGATAATCCATGCGTGATCATGAAATCCAAATGCACAGCATACAGTGCTTGGAACAGCATTCTGGGTATCATACATAACTATAAATACATAAAGATTTCAGAGTTCTTGTTTAGCATTGTGCTAAAGCTATTTTCAGTTTAAGCACTGACTGAAAAATACTTATTTAATAGACAGCTTAAACATACAGATTGTTTTATCCCATAACAGAAGCACAGTATTTCCAATTACTATTCCATTAAGACTGCAAAGATGATTCAACACAACAGTTGTTATTGCTGTTAAACGCCTTAATCATGTTAATGTTGTCACCCCAGTCTTCTCAGCAACCAGAACTTCAGTGTGCATTGACATTTAACACATTACAAAATAAACGGCTATAGTGTTTGTAGAACTCTCTTCAAGCGATTCCCTCATTTTTTTCCCCCAAATTGCCTGTTAGTCTAGAAGCAGCAAGGGAAATTAAATTAGATGTTAATATTCTACCCAAATATTCTGTAACTTCCATCAGTTCCTCCTTAGGAATTGTAAGCTTCTTTCAGCATTTGCTTTTTCTCCCAGAGAAGTCATAAGTAAAGCCAAAACTTGCTATAATTGGGATTTTCTAAAACAGTCTCATTCTATGTAAATATTCCTAAGTCTGGATTTATTCCCATCCGCCAATCAAGAAATAAGAGAACTCCAGCACTTCAGGTTCATAGGAAAGCGTTGTCTTTCACAAGGATCTCAAGGTTAAACTCTTCAGGGTTGGAGACCTGAACAGCAGCTTTGCCCTACCAAGTGTTTGTCTTCTTCGTGTTTCCAGATAGGCCCCATAAATTTGAGTCTGGAGCAGAGATTAGGGGATCTGATATAGAAAAGCACGCCTTTTAAAATATTTTCACCAAGAACTAGGTTATAGTGGTCTACTTCTCAGAAATGAGGCCAAAATATGTGGATGCTTTATTATTTCCAAACCAGTAAGATTAAGGAAATTCAGAGTTAAAATCAAACTGAAAAGTAAACCCAACAAAGCATGGAAATAAATAATCCAGACACCTGAACTACTCATTATGCTATCATGCAAAAACCTCACAGTGGAAATAAGCAAAGCAACATTTGTAGAAAACAGGTCCTTTTTATTATTATTACTTATTGTCACCAGAGAAGAAAACAGAAATGTTTTCAGACACACAAACCCTTCTTCAGATTATTTTGTTGAGCCTGGGTGCCAGAAAGCTTCCCTGCTTTTCCCAAAAATATTGCTTGGATACTGAAAGAGACAAACCTCTGGGTTTGTATAACATTTCCACGAGGCCATCACAACTCCAGCAGTGCTTGTGTCATGGCAGTGCCTCTGTCCCCACACTGGATCAAACAAAGGCAATACTAAGTCTCCCTCAGCCTACTGGCCGGAGGCAGAAAAGTAACAATGGTTAATGTTAAAGTTGCCCCGTATGTTTTGTGATACACATTGCAGGTACAGGCTCAAGTTCACTGAAGTACATCAGTGTACTTCACTGTAGATGGCTGGTTAAACCTTAAGTCTGTTTTTTTGATGGAAATTCCCATTCTTATTTAAAAGTACTATATATGACTAATAAACAAGGGTTAAAAAAATGTTTACAGTAATTTGTTGTACTTTAAACAAAAATTGCTGCTGAATACTAAAAATCTCAGATCAGGCCCTTCAAAATCATGGCACAGTCCTAGAATAACAAAATACTAAAAACTATTCTAGGCTTTCTAATCTTTATTTTTTCTAAACATCATAGAGTATGTTCATTTTGTATTTCCCTGCATTTCTACTGAAATTATTAAAGCTCTTTTTTTAAGAAAAAAGCAAGTTACAAGCCAACCAGAATGTACGGATTGATTGAGTATACAGTTGTTTGTCACAGCTAGGCCAATACAAGGCAGGTAAGTATATATCCAAATCTCTTCCAAACCTCTGTGTGAAGTTCTTTCATCAGTCCTTCTGTCCTCCCTTGCACTTTTGTTTTCTACAAAGCACACATATCTCCACACACATTTTTCCTTCTTTCAGATACGTGTATTTCTAGCGTCCACCTCTCTTCTACTTTTTCCAATAAGTATATCTGATCCAAAGGTTTTAAAAAGAGCTCTTTAGGAATTTACTGTAAGTTTTGCCATTGTTTGTAACTGAAAACTGATTTGTCAAGAAAGGTGCAATATCCCTGAATTTCTTAGAGTTGTCCTCTACGTGTGCGTTATTTCCTATTGCTCTTAGGGCACATCTGCACCGCAGCCATTTTGGTTACAGCATTTTGTCGTAAGAGGCTACTACATCCTGTTGTTTCCAGTGATCTAATGGCTCTCTTTAAAAGCAATTTGTGAATCTGGGATCATTGAATACTTTGGAAGACTGCTGCACTTCTCAGAATAATCACCTAACTGTAGGCAAGATACAATTTCAGTCCTATTGAGAATAATGGCACCTGACTTTTGAAAAAGGGCAGTCCTGCCGGGGATGTTGTGCGGTAGGATGTTACTCTTCAGCCCTTTCTGAGAGAGAAACTTTCTTATGCAGAATACCAGGGAAAAAGTGACCTTTTGTTCTAAAATAAAATTTTCAAGTGCACACAATGTCTCTAAGATATAGCAAAAAGAGAAATTTTAAGCATCTGTTATTCTATTAAGACTATTAGGGAGAAATATATGATGCAGCTTGTTCAATTTCTTTGAGAGCTTTTCCTGAAGTGTGTTTTGATTGAAGGTAACCAACTTGCTCACAAATACTCAGAAAACCCATTTAGTTTTCATGAGTAATGCTTGTAATTTGGGATAAGCTGAGTTCTTTTTTTAAATGCACAGCAGAGTTTATTCTTAGATGAAATCACCAATAGTGGCTATGTAACAGCACCCAAAAAAAATGAAGTAACTGGTCACTCTTCGACACATCGTGTTGCAGTCAAGTTCCTGTTGATCCTTCTTCTTCAAGCGACTATCCTGACAGAACTAAAGTTAAATGTGGGTCATCTTTTGGAGTGAGATGCTGAAACCCGGTGAAGTGAGATAGTTACTCAGAGGCAGACAAAAGGAGCTCTGGATTATTCCAGGTATCTGGGCAGCTGCATCACAGACTGAAAATGTGGCTGAAGTTCGTTGCAGCTTCCTTCTAAACAGGACGTACAATTTTCCTTTCCATGGGTACAGGGAGACGGTATATACCCATGCCACATCCTACAACGAAAGTGATGCCTCACTATAGTTAACCTCTAATCTTAAGAACTAGCAAGAGCACCCAATTTTTGTGATAGAGACCTTGCTTGGGTGACTATTCCCCAACAGAGATTCCTCTGAACTTCAATGTTTGTCAATCAAATACAATTGCTTTGTATTTGAAATTGTGAAAATTCATTATCTGAAGAGGTTCTGCCAGATAATTCCCTATATTAGCTAAGATCCAGACCTTAAGTGGAGCAGAACAGGTGCAAAGATCTTTTGCTGTTTTAGATGTTGACATGAGTTCCTTCAGAAGGTATTCCAGTCTCACTGGTTAAAAATACCGTAGTGAGCAGTCCTCGGCTGCATCCCTCCAACAGTAGTTTATATTTTGTTTTCCTGTTTCTTCTATTCATATACCTTGGCATCCTGCTAAATCTACTAACATAAATTATATAATTTCCATTGTAGTTGTTCCCTTGAAGACGCATCAGGAAAAGTCTATTTCTAACTTTGTTAGTCAAAGTCTAAATGGACTGGTAAATTAAGAAGATGTTCCAAGTTTTACATTGTCTGTGTATTTAGGATATTTAAGTATTCTAATAGTATTTTCTACTTGGAGTTAAGATTCCAAGCTCTATATTACTTTCTACTTTGAGTTAAGATTCCAAGCTCTATATTTTACAACAGTGAGATTAAAATTCAGGCTGCTTTAAAAGTTGCTCAAAGACGGTTAAAGACCCACAAGTTCTTGAAAGTGCATTCAGGAATGACAGAATTAGTTGTGAGTGCTCTGGGATGATGTCATTTACTCAAATGGAATCTGGGGAAACAAAATTAGACCACCCTTTGAAAATCTGTTGCTGAACATTAGAGTACAAATTTCCCTCTGCACAGCAAAATGCATTTCATACAGGTTTTGGTTTTATTAGCTTAGGTACCTGAGAGCAGAATTTAGCCTTGAAAAGTTTTCACTGTGTTATTTGCAAGGTAATGGAAATCTTCCCATGATTTGGTTGGACCAGATGACCTCCAGAGGTCCCTTCCAACCTCAACCATTCTGTGACTCTGCGATTTCAATAGGGGTAAGCACACTCATTTTTGTTAATTGTTGTTGTGCTCTAATATTTTATGATATGTATTGCAAAATATTGTTTAGTGATCTTAAAAATTAGATTTTCCTAAGACATATAAGTTATGTGGGTAAAAATTTAGGCATACCACTCTATACTCTATCACCTTTACTTGCGTGTGTCAAAAATAAATTATTAAAAGCATATTCTAAATCTCCAGATTAGTGCATTCAAAATAGTTAAAATTAATTGTATAGATCCATGCTTTCTAAATGTACTGAAAATATGATCCAACAAATTCATCAGAGGTAAATTTTAGCCCTGCTTCTGATATTTTCCATTTCCATTCCAAGTCAAGCCTTTTGAATGCTCTACAAAATCTGACGTCATAATTGCAAAGTTTTATAAAGCTGCTCCTCATGAAAACCTTCCATATGTTCTCCCATAAAAATTATGAAGTAATGTACAATTCCTGGTGATCTAGGAAGAATAAATCAATAAAATCATGTGAGAGAGAAGTTGACTGGTTTTCAGTACTTTCCATAATGGATATATTACAAATAATTTTGGAAAAAATGCTCTAACCCTTCTTCTAGTTTCCCTGAGGGAACACTAATAACAATAAAAAACAGGTTTTATTTTAGAATGGAAGGTGCTCGTAGCAGAAGCCGGCCTTCTCCCAGACATTGAGTGATAACATTGGATAGTTCTCCTATTCAGAAGCAGGAAAACTCTATGTTCTGTTCTGTAGTATTTCATTACTAAATATTACAGTCCCGCCTTCATGAGAGTGCAGTTATGAGTGAAAACATCCTGAAGTCATTCAGTTGCTTCCTGCCAAACTGAACGCAAAAGCTCATTATAGCCCTTTGACTCACTTCCCCAAAGCCTTCATCTGCAGGGTTCCTAAGAAATTTCTTAGCTATATTTTACAATCCCTGTATGAAAAGCATCAAGACAACTGACTATATAGAAATGAATATCAGTGGTTTTTTACATTAAATACACCACCTGTGCATTTTTCCTTTTTTTCAAATTCTAAAAAAATCTATGGGAAAAGCATAACAAACTAAAGTCTTCTTTTGATGGTACTAATAAAGGATGGTACTAGTAAAAAGAAATAACTGACAGTAATTGTGACCTCTCTAGAACATCTAGTTTATTAAATTAAGCAGCCAAAGAGCTCCTTTTGAATTTCAAGCTGTTAGATGCCCAAAAATACACAGCACCTGAAATGGTCAATTCCACCTGCAGAAAGCATTGGATCAGTTTAAATTGTAATAAATAAGAAACAACAACAACAAATAACAGGGCTAAAGAGCAGTCTGCGTCTTCAGTAGGCTTTCTAACCTACTTCAGCCAGGTCCTTAGACACAGTGCAGAGACTGTAGAAATGTTCTCCTTTTTAAAAGCGAATCTCCACAAGCTGCACTAAGGTCCCACAAGTAGAATTGCTATAGTAAAAAAAAAGTGCTTAATTTGCTCCCAGTATGGCTCGGGGACCCTGGCACAAATGGAACAAGCTGATGGCCCTGCCTGCCTGTACCTGCACGATTTAGCAGCTTCAGATCCCATCCCTGTGAGTCCTGCGGGGCCTAGAGGCGGCCGTGGCATTGGCTCAGAGGCTGCCGTGGCATCGGCTCAAGTGCTGCTGATGGCAGTAGGGCAAAGACGCCAGCAGCTGGCGAAGAGGAGAGGGTGGGATGCAGACCCCTGAGGATGGCCGGTGCTGCGCTGGCACTGTACTGCATATGGGAGCAAAACTGGTGGGAACGTTTGCACTCAAGTCAGCAGATGTGAGTGGGTAGGTACTGTCACTAATAGAATAAAACTGCGTTCAGTTTCTGTGAAAAATTCTGAGGGTCTTCTCCTGGAAGTTTCTGCGAAGTCTCAGCAGCAAAAATAATGGGTCAGGTTAACGTTTCTCAGCTTGCTCGACCCCTGAGAGTTTTAAAGTGCAAGTTAGTTAGTTCCTTTTAAATGCTTTTCACTATAGCTTACAAGGGCCCCTCCACCCCCCATTCAAACAAAAGTTACCTGTTTCACTCTAGTCCATTGTGTTCCACCGGTATTGCACCGGGTGTGTTTGGTGCCAATTCCCTTCATCCGTCCATTCATTCATCAGTCCAGTACTTTTGTTGATCCACGTGGCAGAACTTTCTCTCCTTTGTAGATCTAGGACTCTTCAGCACAGTTACGTTGCTGCTAGCCCTAGGCTGTGGGACGTGCCTTTGCTGTGGGGAGAAACGGCTGTTCCTTCTGGCTGGCCGTGCTGTCATGATGCGAGTGCTATTACATGTGTGTGAATTAATGTGAGTGCTCTGGAGCTGAACTAAGCATAAGTATTCCTTTTACCCAACTATCTGCTCTTGCCCTTCTGCTCTGTGTGATAATACGCTACTAAAACCATGCCAGTTTAGGTTGCTATACCAGTGATTTCCCAATCAAATTCTACCACTTGTGGGATGATATTCCCCCTGGAACAAAAGATGAAGGAGGAAGGCAGGCTAATTGATTCAGTACTCCCCCACTGCCTCTGAGCACAGGCACTTAGCTGTAATAATTGCGAAACAGAAGAATTTATGCCGAGTTATAAACTAGTATCACAGAACTCAGGAAATGGTGGATACTTCATGAACTGTCAGCTATTCAGAGTGTTGCCATACAGTTTTACTGTTTCAAGGCACTTTTCCAACTAATATCTGTAACTAATGTAGTTTCCCATGTCAAGGTGGCATGATGTTCATAGTGTATAACTGCGGAGGAGGGAGAGGTTGGGGTTTTTTCTTAATAAAACCATGCCTGTAAACTGCTAAATAACTATTTCAGTGCATTCAGGAATTGTGGCTTAATATTCATGTCTCCTTTTCCCAGTTTAGAACCAGTAAGACCTTATACTACAAACTCTTCCCATTAGCGTAAGTCCACCCGCTGGTAAATTAATGAGTGTTGATTTTTACACAAAACAACAGGATGGGTGTAAAGCACTAGTCTCTGTGTAATGTGCACTGACAGAATGGCATTTCTCAAGAAAGGTGGTTAGCTAAAGAAATAATATCCTAGCATCTTGCAAGTGTCCAGTGTGGTTGCTTTAAAGAGATTGTTTAAATTAAGCATTAAGATTTCTATTGCTAGCATAAACCTCTAAAAAATTAATATTGCTTTTGCAATTTGGAGTGTAAAGCAGCAGGATATAAAGCAGCAGGCACATTTTGGGTGGACTTTTTCTTTAGCTAAGCATGATTCCAACTGGAAAAAGAAGAAAGACTACATCTTCATTGTACAATTAAAAAAAAAAAAAAAACTTCATTTTAAAATAAAAAAAAAAAAAAAAAACTTCATTTTAAAATAAAAAAAAAAAAAAACTTCATTTTAAAATAAAAAAAAAAAAAAACCATATTTTTTTTTTTAAAAAAAAAAAAAAAAAAAAACCATATTTTTTTTTTTAAAAAAAAAAATATGGTTTTTTTTTTTTTTTTAAAAAAAAAAATATGGTTTTTTTTTTTTTTTTAAAAAAAAAAAAAAAACCAAACATGGTCAGAAAAAAGGAAATGCAATTCTTTTCATTGATTTCCACACAGAAGTTTATAGTATTTCTGAGAAATATTTCTGAGCCGAAGTTTTCTCTTTAATAGCATGCTCCCACCTCCCTTGTTTGCTGTGTTAGCAGAGAGCTTTCTCCCTTTCTGTCTTGAACACAATCTTTTTGTTGCAGATTTTCTTTCAAATGTCATGAGTGTTTACGCAAAGTGAAAATTTGAGTAAAGCATCTAAGTTACTGTAAATGCCCAAAGCTCTTATTAGACCTCTGTCCTTCTGGTGGCAATTGATGGGACTTAAGGGAATTAATTTTCTTTCCCAACTACCTGCAATGATAGTCAACTGCCACATATATAGTCATGTAATAGCGTCTCAAACCCACAATGTGAATACATTGTGCAGGTGATAATACCAAAAACACCCATTTGTTCATCCTGGGGCATATGCTATATTTTAGTTTAGGACCATGCACGTTTTAACATGAATGAACTTTCAACCTGTTTTTTGTCTGGATTTTGATGTTGCTGGATAACTGGATGTTATCAACCTTGTCCCTTTCAGAAGCTGTTTGTGGACTTCTAGAAGAGACTAAATGGGGTCTTGTTCTTGTAACTGTATTCTACTTAATCAGAGACATTTTTAAGGTGACAGTGGACTGTTTGGATGGGATTCAGTTGCCTAAAATGGCACTAAATGCCTACTCTTAGATACTCAACTGCTGCTTTGCCTCTGGCTGTCACTCTCAAAGAGTGCAAATCTCCTGCAGATCTTGTCATGTCTGCCACTCAAATGTGAATGTCTCAGATTTTCTACAGTGTCTCAAATGACACAAAGCATTTATGCTTAGGCAACTGATTCCTAACTTTTTCAGTGAGAGAAAAACTTTATTTATATGTATTCCTTTAGTTATTTGCTGCTTATAAAGCCTCAATAAATTTAGCACTCAAACTCTCTTCTTAGTATTCACAGATTGTGTTGCTCCAAAATTTGCTGTGCCTTCTTTTAATTTCTGAATGTGTACAATAAGTGACATAAATTTGGTTTTGTCTCCATTACTTTCTATAACAAAGTAACTTCTTGTAACACTGCTAGGAAACTTGAGTTATTTGCCATTTAACACCAGTTAAATGTAGGAAAATGTCAATGGTGAAGCTCAAGCTGTTTGGCTTTTCTGAAGGTCTGTACATATGGCATGTGACTCACAGTGGGTGTACTTTATGGTTGGTATAATTCATATTTTGAAACAGAGAAGCAAAGTTTTATTTGGGAAGTCTTCACATGTGCATTATTTAGCCTTCATGTTTTAAGATGCTGTTTAGTACCAAACATCTTGGAGTTTATGGAACAATTTTCCATTTTAAAATTGAATTTCTGTGTGTTGCATTCTGGGCTCTCTATCCATGATCGCTTCTGAAAATATTTTAAAATGAAAGCCATAGAGTTTGAAAACACCTTGACAAGACTGCCAAAGTTAGGCTTTTCTGGAGTGGCCAGAGGGAAAACTTTTATGCCTTATCTTTAACCATCAGATACAAAAATACTGCATCCAGAACACTAATTAAATGAATTCTTTTTCCACAGACTGCAACAGGTCTAATAACAAATTTAAAGGGCAAGGGAGGAATGTATTGAGGAGAAACAATAGAACTCTTGCTTGAAAATACAAGAGAAAAATTCAAAGCTCTTTTACGCTACTTTAAGTTCAGCAAACACATATGTGTGTTTTGAGGCTAAATTTTCCTCACTACATTTTTATTAGTTAAAAAAAAAACACGAACTGTTGCATAAATTTTAAGAGGGCCATTTATTTTTCTCATTGTATATAAATATTAAGATGTTTTCTATCTCTTAAAAGAACAACTATGAAATACCTGCAAGATGATGAAAACAAACTTGCCATTGCCTAAATTTTTGGATGGATGCTTCCTTGATGTACTTGCAAAAATACACAAAATATTCTGATTGTCAATTTAAATTTATTGCAAGATGGGAGAATCTTGCCTCTGTGCTTTTAAGCAAGATGTGTAGAGCTCTCATTTCAGATCCATCTTTGATGCTGGCATTCACTGAGCACTAACATGAGCTAGCTGAAATGATGCCTCTAGATCTCTGTACATATGCTGAAAGCTGAAACAGTCGATCAAATGATAGAGAGTCCTTATTTATCATCACTATAATAGGTATGTCACAAGTACTCATTTTAAAAGTGGTGGATGAGATAATCTCTGTTTCCAGAAATAAAACTCTACATTTGGGCAATGAGAAGAACATAGAGTGTATTCTATTGAAAGCGTAAAAAGTGTAAAACCTCTGATGAGAGCAAAGCAGAAACAGGCCAAGTCTATTCTGCTGGCTTTTGCCTGCATCAATATATTGACAGGCGTTGTGAGACGTGATAGAAGCTCTGACTGACGTAGCTGCCCTGACCCAGAAGTCAGTAATATGACTGCAAATTCTGGTTCCCCTTCTCCCTTTGCCTGACATGAATTTTGTCAGGTGGTTTGTCAGGTGGCTTTAAAATACTAGTATAAAACATAGCTTTGCTGGTATAGCTTCACCTCTACTGATCTCTCTTAGATTTGTATACAAAACTGTAAAATGCCTCTATGGTAGAGTCATTTGGAATGTATTATGAATATCCAATAGGTGTAATTTGCCTTTAAAATATCAATTTTTTCCATTCCTCCTAGAAGTGCTGGAATTCTCCATTTGTGAAGTATGCAGAAAACAACCTCTTTCTGGTTAAAGCTATGTATTGTATGACTTGGTTAAAAAGCAAACAAAGACTTTTAACTGCTTTTTATAAGATCTGTTCCAGTGAAACCACTGTTAACGTTGCAGAGATTTGGTTATTCTTTCTTTAAAAAGTCAACTTCTTTTATCAGCCAAAGAACAAGTCATTTGATTAATGATCATTTTTATCTCTTTGAAAGGATCCTTTCCGACCATTGGGGTGAAGTCTCTTTCGAGATTCCTGAGGGCGGGATTTTTAAATAGCATCCTGGCCTCACATCCAGTGTCAGGGGGTGGATCTTTACCCCCCAGCATTTCCTCTGGTAGGTATTCCAGCCTATTCCCTCACATCGATTTTTCCCTTCACCCTTTGCCCCATCTCTCCACACATCTTAGGGAAACAAAATTTGTTATTGGTCAGGCAGGGAGATTAGATGTCCCTTCCAATAAAAAGCCAAACTGAAAGGAAATGGAAAAGATAAATTACTTGTCAGGAGCTAGCCAGTTTTCCTGAATCAATGTATAGGAGAAATTGTGAAGGAAACTGATCTGTAATTAAGTGGTCAACCTAAATATTGGAAGAGAAGGCCTGGTATCCTCTAATCATGCAGTTCATGAAGCATGCCCATGTGCACCAGGGAAACATGACTTTATAAATGACTCTATAAAATCCCAGATTTTATGTGACTCTGTGACCCTTTCCTAAAAATTTACATTCCCTTGCTAAAACATGGAAACAAAACAAATTTGGAAAGGCAAAATTTAATTATGTGTTGATATAGCATTTAAATCCTTAGTATGCTTCTGTAGTTGCAACTTCTATCTCATGAAAACCACCTTAACTTTTTTTAGTAACTTTTATCACAGTTTGAACTACTATAATTCTCTTAAAATGCGTGAGAAAACCCCATTGCCTGTGTTGCCAGCACGGTATTCTGTACTGCCTCTGGCAAGGTCCCCAGCAGAGACACCGCTGTACGATGGCACGAGGGACCCCGGAGGGCTGGCGTAAGGTTGAGTGTAGGCCAAGAATGAGAACACCATGCCAGGTGAACGGGCTGCTATCAGATACTGGGCTGAAACAGGAAAGAAGGACAGGTTAGAGGCATCCTTTCCCAGAAAGGCTATACGTGCTACCTGTTCTCTTCTGGAGCCATTGAACACCATCTTCCACCAAAGCTACGAAATGAAGAATAAATACATGTATCTTAATTATAGTTAAAACTGAATCAAAGTTCAGTTCTACTCCTTTCCAAACTACATATTTCTATGTAAAATTAATCTGTACATGGTCTAATGTCACACTTGTATCCTTTCAGGACATCTTACCTGTAATGTTACTTATAGTTTTTCTTAAAGAGGAAAAATCTCTTATGGTAAAAGTAGGGAGAAATTTGAAAAATTACATAATGTTATTGATTTGCTGTACAAAAGAAACTGTTCTACTTCTCTATGCCCCATTTTATCTATTGCAATAATTATAGGCCTCATTAATACAAGATGATTCTTACTTTTTTTTTAAGTGCTATTATTTCTTTGTTTACTTTCTTTCTTTGAATAGAAGCTTCTCAGCAACTTTCATGTCTTTTCTTATGACTGTTTGTGTGTCTTTTGTCAACAGTTTGTAAAATACTTCCCATATTTTTTTTTTCCTTGGGATATCTCAGAGTGTTTAATAGCCCTTAGGCTATTTTGGCAGTCAGCTTCACGATGAGATTGGTATCTGTAACCAAACAACTGTGGAAGAGGAAATACTCCAGGCCCCATAAAATTCTCTGTTTTGACCATAGTGTTACATACAGCATATCGCTGATTCTATTAGATTACAAATGGCTTAACTGCACTCGTGAACTGGCTTCTCACCTACGTACCTACCTATGAGTTTATTTTATAAGGTCCTCAGGTCTGTTGCTTTCTGAGTGCTTGTAAAGCTTTTTATCACATTTTTTTTTACTTAAATCATAACTCTTAAATGTGGTTTGTTTAATAAAACTGGTTCATCATTTCTTGCTATTAAATGTCTTTTACTAAGAATTCTGATTCAATCTGATGAAATATTCAAAACAGGGAAAAAATGGAAATGCAGCTACGTGATTTGCAACATATACCCTAGCAAGGTAATGGAAATAAATGTTATTGTTTGATCATGTCAACAACAACAAAAAAACTGAGCCAAGCAGCAACCCCACAGAAAGGGAGAGACTGCCTGTCTTCTGGAAAGTGAGGATTGTCAGGTAGTCGAAAGCCAGTGAAGAACTGTGATACATCCAATGGACGAGATGTGTTCCTTTGAGAACGAGTGCATGTGGGGTCCAGGTGGCATGAAACACCATGAAACACAAGTCAGAAATTGCTGTTAACAAATGTACCCTAACAATCTTATCTGTAGTGCTGCTATTTAACTCTTCCTTTTTTACTTTATCATATTTGTATTCACATTAAGCACAATCTTAATTCTGAATTGCCTCTCTTTGTTACAGAGATGACCAGAGGATATAATTTCCATTTCATGATAACTTTCTAAATTGCTAAAACCAGCTTTGCTGTACATGTGAGCAAAAAACCCACACATTTACTGTGGTTTTTGCCAAAAAAAAAAAAAAATCTGTTGAAGGGAGTACTGATCTGGGGTGTGAGAGACTCAGAACCGAATCTCTTACTGTGTATGATTCAGTGGAAAATATAAGTTCATCCTTGAATCCTTAATCACTTTAGTACAAACAGAGAAGGGACATACCCTTTGTTCCTTTGTATCGAAAAACACTGCATTAACCACCTGACCCTTTTTCTGAGTATTGCTTTACCAGGGAAGACAGACACCCAAGGCAGCAATGCTCCAAGAAGGTATTTAAGCAGTGATATCTCTGTTATCATGGCAGCCTCTGGCTGCTAGAACAGCAATAGGCAGGCAAAATCAACTGCCCATTGCAGTCTTGATGCCGTCTCCGAGGCTTACCCTCTCTCATTAAAAGTGAGAGGATTTCTGTTTGTGTACTGGTACTGGAGGGAAGCATGCTTGATTGCTGCCTTTGATGGCACAGTGACCCCACCTCCATTATCTGAGATGTTGGGCTCATATTGGACTGTAGCTTTCATAAGCCTAACAGAAGTACTTAACGTTTAATAACTTTGCTGAATTATAACCTAACTGCTTCACATATAGCTTATGTGTAAGATTTCAGTGGATTTAACCACATGGAAGGCTTAAAATGCCGCATTATTCTGCTATTAGGGTCATTGGGAACAAAGATAATGAGATGGTTTTATTTACCAAAACCTTTAAATCAAGCTAAGTGGCAGATTCACTTCAAAATAGTCAGAAAATTTAATCGTTACTAAAGACAAAATGCTTTTACATGTTTTTTTCTACAAAATTCCCCACAGATGTTTTAAGTGAAACACAGAACTAAACTGGAAACTGGAAAGTCTGCTATAAATAAGTACCTGGAAAACAGCTGTCAGTTTCCTTTTTTCCCTTTCTACTTTTCACTCAATAGCTGGGGGGAGTGTATTTCTTTTACCATTGCACTGAGAGCTGATGTTCAGTTTTGTGTAATTTGTTGTCTGCTTTTGCACTCTGCAGAGGTTCACTTATGTAAAAGGTATCCTCCTTTAGCCAACTTAAAGATTAATTTATGCTGCTGCCATGAGGTGTTACAACTTTCTGCATAGATGGATTGCCTCAAATGTAGGTGTTTTTTAAGCCTAGACATAACTACGCTAATGCAATAGCGCTTATATTTGATAGTTGTATCAGAAGTCTGTCACTGCTATACAGCCACTTCACTAGAAGCAAAGCTTTCAGCAGGCCTCCAGATACCTATCCTAGATTTCTGCAAAAAGAAGCCCATTTTCAGACAATAGCTTCCTTTTGATTTAGCTATCATTTATGTCACAAATTACGTAGTTTCTAGTTATCCCACCTGTTAGCAGTACAAATTTACATGACTTAGTTGATATAGGTCTATAATGACAGATGGATTCACATAAGCAATAAGTACTTTTTCGCAAGTGATATCCTTGCATATATTAAATAGAAGTCTTAAACCACTTCGCAGTTTACGCTCCTTATCATACTTACACTGGCGTGAGCTGTGGAAGCTTACCCCTTCCTTCATAATTACGCGTACACACACACTAACATACACATATATACGCATGTTGTGAAAAACCAAATAACTAAATCGCCAGTGCTGCACCTATTCCTTCAAATCCCAGCTCTTCCAAACTAAGTACAGTGTTGTTTGCTCCATTTTGGGGAAATTCTTAACTTGCTACTCTTGCTGTGTATTGGCAGCTCTTGATTTCAGTCACGTGTAAAGGGTTTGTTATGTAAATGCATACCCATATTGCCTGGCAGAAGTTACGAATAGAAAAATTTATGGTATGCTGCTGTCTTTGAAGAGTGACAGAGAGATTGTTAAGCTTGCTGAGTTGGAAAGGAAGGGAGGGAAAGCAAATACCTTTCCTACCATTTCTTTCAAGCTAAACTCCTTTCCTGAGTTTTTCTGTTGACAAGAACAACTAGAGGTGGGTGTCAGGCTATGAGAACCTATGGAAAAGTTCCTGTTAAGCGAACCTCCCAGAACCCCTTCATACTGTTCAGCATTCAAACTACATTAGCAGGAGAGGGGGAAAAAACATCAAAATGATTCTTTCCATACGCACCTTTCTATGAACATCAGTGCTGCGATTTGCTTGTGAATCCTCTGATCTCCCCATGTAGTCAGCAGCTGGATCGTTGCCCCCTATTTCATTCACAGAGCACCTCTCTGAAGCTTCTGTGAAAGTATCTTGATGTGACTTTCTTAATGAAATATTAGCATCAGTTATTTCCTACCACTTATTTTGCAAGGGTTAATTATCCAGCTCTTTTACATTTTAGGAAAATGGAAGCAAAGAAATTAGGCTTGAGAAAACAATCCACCCCTGTGAACCTCAAAAAATATATTATATGCAAGAAATGAGGATGCACTTACTTTCCAGAAACTTTGAAGTGATACAGGACAGTTTTCTCACTGCTGTCTTGGACTGTGTAATGACAGGACTCCTCCTCCACATAAAGTACATTATACAGAGGATATCCCCTTTTCAGTGTTTTACTGCCTGGTTGTCTATGACTGTTTGTCTAACATACATTGTAATGTTCACATTTATTACAGAAAGCTTCTCAAAAATCTCAGACATAACTGTAGAATACTAAACCAGATGATTATCAGTTTTCTTTTCCCCAAAATTAATATTTTATTACAATTTCCAAGCATACCTGAGTAAGCTCATTATTCTTGATGTTGTATAAACTGACAACTGAAAGCAAATTGTATTGACAGAACCTTATTGAACAAAATTACTCAACAAGAACCATCAAGGAGCAATTGTTCATAGTGAAACTCAACTATAATTATGGTACGCCAATAATGAGAGAAGTAACTTCTATTTTTTTCAGTTAATGCATTTTTCCCTACTCTGGATTCCAGCACCTAAACTGCTGTATTTTTTGCTAAATGAAAATTGCTAATCCTTTCTTGGTGACTACAAATTTATTCTTTTATTGCATATGCATTTTCTAGGATATCTGAGCCAATGGCTCTTCCAATTTATTCTTTCTAGCCTCAGTGCTATTTCACTGGCACGTCTAGCCTACAAGCCCTACAACAAATACATAATGGCATGTATTTTCTGAGGACAGACGTTCAAATGTATATGGACTTTTCCATTAGGCAGGCAGGAAGTGCTTCAGAACCAAAATATGGAGAGGCAGTAAGTAACACGAACAGTGAGATAAACTTTTTTTTATTGTGCTGGTCCATTAGGGTTTAGCTTGAACTGTAGAACTGGGATTAAGCTCTGAGTGTAGGACATGATAAAAGGAGGTCTTCATTCTCTACCCTTGCTAAGTATCTCATTTCATGCTCAGATGGTCGTCGTAAACAATTCCAAACATTTTAGCCCTAGAAGTTCAGAAAAGTTTATTTGCATATGTGGTCATTTTTACTTAATATATGCTACTATTGCATATTTTTTAAAATCTGACTACAGAAAATGTGGTAATTTATTGTAACAAGCGTGTGAATTGAAGCAAGTTGCTGTTCATTTCTAACAGGAGCAGAAAGATAGGAAGAGGAGAGCTGGAGGAGCCTGATGGATACACACAGAAATGTATTTGTAGATAAGCTACACACAGTTATTCTTTGTTTCAAGATGAAAGGGAAAAAAAATCCGAACTCCCTTTTTAGCCTAGCAGTAAAGCATTGGATGTGAAAGCAGATTCAGAATTGTTTGACTTTTTGTGAGGTGGGAGACGGAGGGAATAGTTAACTTGAATAATGTTTAGGGTTTTTTGGTCTGTTTTAGGTAGGAAACCAGTGTACCTTTACCAAATTCAACTTGCTGAATTTTGTTCATGGTCAAAATCAGAGCTGAAGGGAGAAGCTTGAGAATGTGTGCCTTCATGTCCTGAAGGTACAAAACCTCAAAAAGAAATAAGAAAAAAACCCACGAGATCGCAAAAATGTCACAGTGTTAGGTCCAGTGCATCATTTTTTTGTTGGAGCTCATGATGTTTTGTTTTCTTAATTTTGGATTTAGCAACTCACACGTGTTACAACTGAAGCTTCCTTTGTGGATTTCAGAAACTTCAGGATTATTGATATGTGGCCTCCACTGCTTTCTGAAATGAGAAATGATGCCTTTCTCATGTGTAGAAAGCAGCAAGATACTCATAAACAATGAAGGAGGAGGTGGTGGCTCATCAGTTTTGTATAGCTCAGAAGTTTAAAGTTTACATAGACCAAAGGGAAATAGGAGCAAAACATGTGTGCCCAAAGACTAAAGGGAAAAAATACATAAAGGATATTCTAAAGCACAAGACATGTCAGAATCTTACAAAGATCACAATCAGGCATAGTAATGAATAATCAAAAAATGCCCTGACATTTCAGAATAGGATTAAAATAATACCTTAACCATGTCATTATACTTATGAAAGCACAAAAAACATGTTTTACTGTAACCTTATGTATGCAACTTTTTATTTTGCTCATTTTCAAATTTCTGTTGTAGCTTACAGCTTCTAAATATAATGCACCTATGATTATGGGTAAACTCACAATAGAGATTAAATAAGCTTTGTTTCTTATGTTCCATAAGTACCTGTTATGTATCATGGCATACTGAATATTGATGAAGTGCAGAAGCCCCTGATACACAGACTTATTTTATTTACACTTTTTATTTTGCTCATTTTCAAATTTCTGTTGTAGCTTACAGCTTCTAAATATAATGCACCTATGATTATGGGTAAACTCACAATAGAGATTAAATAAGCTTTGTTTCTTATGTTCCATAAGTACCTGTTATGTATCATGGCATACTGAATATTGATGAAGTGCAGAAGCCCCTGATACACTGACTTATTTTATTTAAATTCCTTTACGTGCTCTGGGGTCAACAGGGCAAGTGATCTTCGATGCAGTCAGACTCTGTGGACTAATTTTGAACCGAAGAACGTCCCTTGCTCTTTCCACAAGAGGATGTAGAGTGGTATGAACACTAAAAATGTTAAGAGTAACTTAAGGGTGAAATGTCATTAGATTAAGTGAAATATGCTGAAATCCAGTTATAAAAAAAGTGAGGTGAATTGTTTTGGTTAATCTAACTGGGCAAAAGTATCTCTCTGAAACTGAATCTGAACAGAGTCTATTATTTATTATAGAAATTTTTTTTATTGTTCTTTGCTTCAGTGCTAAAGTGAAAGTGCTGGAATTTTTAGGGTTCTAAGTCAAATTTCAAGCAATATAAATCTTATGCCGGAATCAGTTCTATTAAAAACTTACTCCCCTCCCCCTGAACATAATTAAATTAAAACTGAGCAGCCAGTTTTTTTGTGGCTGGTCATTAACAAATTACCTATTCTTGCAAAGAAACTAGTCTACATTCTCCCTCCTACTTATACATTGTTAAAGACTGCCTTTATTGCTGGGATTTCTTGGTTTAAAATGGGATGATATAACCTAGTATTTGAGATAGGATGGTCAAAAATGCAATCCTTGAGCTCTGTTCATTGTTCTGACTTGTGATTTTGTCATCTCTCAAAACCTTTTTCAAGTCAGTATAAGGTGGTCCTTATAAGGCATGGAGATGACAGAATGGTTCCAGGGTACATGACCAAGATTTTGATGCAAACATCAGCTGTTGTAATGATATGTGGAAGTTCTTGGGCAACTGCCATAATTCAGATTGTTTTTTAAGGTACATCAGTTTATCCCAAGGGCCCAGGCTGGCACGCTGCCCTCTCAAGATCAAGGGAACATGAAGACAACGCAAAGCCTCTTTGTGCACTCTTTCTGCAGATACAGTGGTTCCCACAGCTTTTTCTTGCAGACTGAAGACTTGGTTGTTGTGATACCTCGGCCAAGTCACTTCGCCTCATCTTCTCTTTTCACCATACATAGCATAGATTTATCTGTTTATAGATTAGTATTTGAAAAATAGTGTAAGGCTCTCAAATGAGATGCATTAGATGTACTTAGAAAAGTTCATGAAGCAGCTTTCAGAGCTGGCCTACAAATGCACCAGCTCTTGTTCCCCTCCATGTGTACAACTGAATTCTAATAAGCCATCTCACCCTAATGATGAAGGTGTTTCTTTTTTATTTCCGCTTATAATACTCATGTAAACATAAGCAGCAGGAATAAAACAGAACTTCTTTCATCCATATTGTATTTGTAATGCTAATAAATATGTAGAAAGAGACAATACAGATAACCAACCCAACACATGAAAACTTGAAGAAATGCAATTTTTTTTAAAAGACATATGTCTGGAAAGTATAAATGCAGAAAATATCAAAATTTGGGCCAGTTATGGAATTTCTACGGTATAATTTTAGCCACTATTTCTCCCTCACCTACCCAACCTCCAACTAGTGACGGACAACTACTTATTCTGCTTTTACCCTCTGCTGCACTCCATTTGCTTCACTTATGGAAAGACACAGATAAGAAAACAAATAATGGAAAAGGTGCAACTGCTTTCTCGTTACAGTTCATAGAATCATAGAATCATAGAATAGTTTGGGTTGGAAGGGACTTCTAAAGGTCACCTAGTGCAACCCCCCTGCCGTGGGCAGGGACATCTTCAACTAGATCAGGTTGCTCAGAGCCCCGTCCAGCCTGACCTTGAATGTTTCCAGGGATGGGGCATCCACCACCTCTCTGGGCAACCTGTGCCAGTGTTCCACCACCCTCAGCGTAAAAATCTAGTCTTATTTTATATCTAGTAAGATAAGATATCTATAAGGATATCTTCCTTATATCTAGTCTGTATCTACCCCCCCTTTAGTCTAAAGCCATTAAAGTTCCACTTTTCTTCCCTCAAAACCTTCCAGAATATCTTTTGTAGGCATATTGGAGGATTGATGTGAATTATGGGTTGCAGGGGTTGGCGATTAGGGGTTGCAGAAGCAGCATGCTGGAGACTGCTAAAACTTCTGTTGTCCAAAGCACGTTCTCCCTTTGTCATATGAAAAACAGGAGAACTGTTCACAGTGCTTGTTGTTGCAGGAGGGGTAGGCTAGAGGATTTGAGAAGGTATTTTAGAAGTATACATACAGACTTTTCCTGGCTTCCACATCATACCAACAGGCATAAATTCTTGCCAGTGCGTTACCAGATAGTGAGTGTAAAAGTATTCAATATAAAATTACAGACAAACAGCTCAGAGAACAATATTTTCAGATTGTGTAAATCTTCAGCTAGTAGTGACAGCTATATGGCCCTAGTGTGCTAAATAATGAACAGTAACTTATGCTCATTCATGTACTTTGTATTTTTATCAATTGATTTTGCAGAGCTATCTTCCCTTGACTAAACTAACTTAATTAATGAAAAGTGTTACATAGACACAGGAAAATAGAAAGAGCACTAACAGCAAGGTAAGTAGGATATATCTATGTGATCTCCTGTAACAGCAGGATGTATATATGTTAGTGCTCTCCTGTTTGCAAACTCTGGCTTCTGAAGTCTCAAGAAGGGAGTTGGAACTGCAACTTCTTTTTTTGGAGGCTTCTTGGAACACAGGTCTTGGTCTGAGACCTTCTGTAACGTAAGAAGTCAGTACTGCAAGTGGGATGGCTTGCAGCAAAATTCCCATTGGCTTCATGTGTATTGATTTGGGCTAACAATGCAAAACCCAGCAGAATTTTTTTCAATTGCTTTTTGCATAATCATTAGTTTTCTTTCTTTCTTTTTTCCTCCATTGGTTTTGTGTTATGGAAAAACACAATTTTTTGTCATTATTTGCTGAAATTAGTTCTCTGTTGCATACACCTGCATCATTATTAGGAGCAGGAGTGAAGAAGTTGCAGTGCCACAGCAAGTGGTTCTCCTATTTGAAGCAATATGTAAGGAACAGACCTAGTGTGAGACCTAGGAATGCCTTCCAAGCCTTGGGCGTTTCAGTGAGGGACACAGAGTTTTACTGTGGGTGCTTTGCACGCTATTGGAGTGCTGAAAGGCCCAGCGCTACCTGAGGGAGTGCCTGAACATTTTGCTCTGTTAGTCTTACCTCCTTAGCTTTAGCAGGAGGTAAGTTAGCGGGGAACCAACAGCAGAACATGGCTTTGGAGTGAAAAAATGCCTGACACGGAGCTGACTTCTGAGAGGCTACCTGGACACACGAACTCTGACCTAAAGAAGTGATGAAGCCATATTTTCTTATCTGAACTAGGGAGCAGATTCAAAGCCTTTGCTGTTTTAAGTGGAAGAAAAAATACCCTCTGTTTATGTTAACAGATCTATTCCCATGATGGGTATTAAAGATTTCATTATAAGGAAAGACTGTAAAAATGAGCATGTACTAACTGTATTCTTTTTGGAGGATTAATCTTACATAAAAAATTCATTAAAGGGGGCTTTGCTGCATTATTTAAAATGACAACAGGAGACAACAAGCTGAATATTTTGTCATTGATATGACACTTCAAATTCTCCTCCTTATTCATCACTCTACCACTCAATTAAATTACAGGCTATCAAAATCTTGTATTGTGGAAAAAAAAGTGGAAAGAGAACTAAAAATATATGCGATGTGAGTTTTAAGTATAATTGGTATTTTACGTTATTCTGCAATGTACGGCTTTTTTTCTTTTTTTGCATTTCTGCTTATTAAAGAAAATGTCGAGCGGATTGATCAATAGAAAATACAAAATTGTAACGTATTCTGAGGTGGCATTACATCAATACAGAATGTTTGTCATTTATGCTGGTTTTATTTGAATGGCATTACAGTACAGCTGGGTGGGAAAAAGCTTTCTCAGGGAAAAACATCCCACCTTGTCAAAACCAGTCAGCCACTTGTCACAAGGTAGTATTTGCATCAAAACAACGAATAATCCCCGCACCTTCTACAGGTTCATCTAAGTTCTGAGTAATGAAATTCATGTCCTTTCCCTGGATCGTGCAAAGCACTGATACTGCTCTTGCATGTTTGATCTGGCTTTCTGAGGTGCTGGGAGTCTGAAATGGATCTGCCAGAGCCAGAGTTACTCCATGTGCATTGTGCAAGGAGGGGAAGCTGCTTTAGCCAATATCCCAGACACGTGTCTGGTGGTGGGGAAGAATGGGGTGGGAATATTTATAGGTTCACAGAAATTATGAAAACAGTGAATGTGGCCATGGTGTCAATATATGTCATGTATAAATACAATTCCATATTGTTATCTTAAGTATGTAGTAAAATGATAAATGTTAGACATTTGTTGTCTAACAATTAGACATTGTTAGACATGCTACATAGACATGTAGCACAAATGCTACATGTGATATACGTAGTGTGTAAAATCCATATTTGGTTTAATAGGCATAATAGGTTTAAAACCTATTGCCTCAGAACGCTATTTATATAATTCTTCTACTTTAAAAGTCTATTTTCTTGCTGTACTCCCTACTCCAGCACTGCTGGGTATCTAAAGCTGCTGCAAGAATGATTTGTTTGGCTGATCTGATCATTGAATCCATCTTCAAACCTTTTTATATTTTGTCCACCCCCAATTCAAACATGAAGTTGTGTGCTTTCCTCCAGCAGTGTCTGCAATTTTTAGCTCCTAGATGCTCTTGACCTCCGTCTTTTATTCCAAGTCCTCAGCTGAAGCTGACACCTTTTTCAGTGTCCTTTTTCCATGCCTTCACTTATGTGGATCTTGACTGTAAAATTAACCTGGTTCTTCTTCAGATACTTGTCTAGTGCCTATGCCTGTATCCGTGTGAAACCACTCACCGCAATTGGTCAAGTCTTTAAACTAGAGTTTGGGTGTCCAGCTATCTGGTGAGGTACACCCATGCTGCAGAGGGGACTCATCATCGGTTGCAGGAGTGCCTTTTGGTGCATGCTGTCTTGCCTGTACAGTTCCCTGGGGCTACGTGTCAGCTTTCACAGGTGCTCATGTAGCAGGTTCAGACAGCGCTGGCAGGGCTCTCTCCGTGCTGCAGCCTGTGCTGTCCTGAGCCCTGAGCGCTTTCCTGACTCCCATCTGTATCACCGCCCACTGCTGTTTATCCTTAAACTTGTTTCTTCAAGTGAAGATGTCCATGTTTCATACGTGTAAGCAATCATAAATATAGGAAAATAATTCAATGCCTTCCAGAATTGCATTTAGCCTACCCCATGATAAAATAAACAAAGATTGCTTCTCTCTCTTCAAGACTTCTCTGCCCCCACTCCTTTTTTCATTCCTGTCCTTGTTTTGAGAATGAAGAATTCATCTTTCTTAGCACTGTGAGAGCAACATGGATTTTCATAATCTAAGTAATAGTCTTTTTTCTTTTTTCTTTTTTTTTTTTATCTAGAGGCAAACATTACGCTAGTTTAAAAATCTCCCAGTATTATTTTTCAAAGTCAATTTTGTAGTCCTCTTTAAAGCGAAAGCAGTATTCTGTGTTTGTACAGGGTTCAGCACAGACCTTAATCTTTTCTGGACTCAAATTGTACCACAGTATAAAGGATAACACATGCTCTTTGCAGCTAAAAAGGAAACTAACATCAACTAATGTCATCCGTAGCCTTTTGTCTTACCAAGAACTTTGTTCTATAGAAGCCCTGGGTTGGCTGCCACCCTCTGACCCTTTGGAGGTTAGACATCCCAGATTGCGCTCTGTTACATGTAGGGTATCAGAAGTAGAGCTGTGCTTTCAGAGTTTGCTTCCCAGATCTGGAACTGATGGAGTGCAACAGCTATGCACATCAGGATCTGTGTTTTTCACAGGGGACAGTCCCGTCTCTCCCACTGCCTGCCCTTGGGACTGGTGACTCGGTCTCTGGACTAAGATGCCCAGTGCTGGATTCTCTCGTTGGGTGTGCCAGAGTCAGCTGCTCATCCTCATGTCTCAGCCAGCTTCTCCAGAGCCGACTGCTAGTCCCATTCCTTCAACCATTTGTGAACTGGAGAGTCTGTTCATGCAACGCGAACACACGGTGGAATCACTTAAGTGCCTCTACAGGGTACTGAGCTAGGGAAGAAAATACAACATTGTGTATTGGTAACCAAACACAGCCTGGTTGCATATACTACACTGAGTGGATGGAGAGGGCCACTTGATTTTCTGAACCTGTTTTTCCTACCACACCTTTGAAATCAAGATGTGTCCTACCTTACGTTTCCTGACACTTGATGTACTTACATTTGTAAAATGTTAAGAGATCCTTGTATGAAATTTGTAAACCTATGAAATTACTGGAAAATAATTGTTTGCTGGGGATAGAACCTGTGTGTTACCGCTTTGATGATAAATGTACCCACTGGAATCTGTTGTGTGGCAGAGTTTTTTACTGTATCTTCAAGCAAATGAAACAATAGCTGAGACATTTTTGATCTACAGGTACTCCAAAGACAAATACTATGCTGACTAAAAGTCTCACTGTATTGCCTGTCACAATCCAGCTTGGAATGCATAAATATCTTCAGTGATACATTAAACTTGCAGCCAAAATAGGATGGCTTTTATCAAGTGCTGGCACTCTAAAAGAAGATTATTTGGGAAGTTAGCGTTAGGATCCAGACTTAAGATTTTTGCTTAAGATAATCAAGCGGTGGAGCTGGGTTCATTTTTGTGGTGCCTTCACACAATCTTGCATCAAGTTCATTTGAGATGTAGGTAGGATGGAGAGAGATACAGACTGAGTCTCTGGGAAGCTATCAGCCTAAGTGACTAAATTTATTGTTCACCAAAATTCCTGAATACTTAATGATATGCTGATCTTCCAATATACAGCGACCTGTTTGAATACAAATGCTACTTATTTTGGTGTATTTACCAGATCATGCCATTCCTGTGCTATCATGTGGAAGAGCTGGCATATCATTTCCAATGATTAAAGGAACACATCGAGCAGGTTAAAAACTCATAAACATTATCCAGTGAAAAATACTGAAATCTCTTTTTTAAATCCACAAATAAATGCATATAGATACATTTCATAATTACTTTAGCCTAGAAGTTTATACTGTTGGTCTGAGCAAAATGAAGTACAGTTTGTTGGAGTTTTTTTGGAGGGGAGAATATTTTGTGAGAGAGCATAGAAGAATTAAAAGTTGCTTTTACAAAATAAGTGTGAAAATAATTTGTGTTGAAGGATATGAATCCAAGGTGCATAAAAGATGTAATGAGAGCCTATGAACCTCCAGAAAACCTTACAAAATAGCTTCCAGAAAGATTAGGGCACCAAAGGATTACTAACAGGAAACTAGGGGCGCTGTTGAGAGGCTCAGTAGCTCCATTTGTCATTCCCTTCAAATGCAAATCTTCCATAAAGGTTTTTTAGTTGTTGATTTACCCAAAAAGAGAAATTTCCGGGTAACTTATGCCTGACCAAATATACCATCTGAAAGTCAGCTTTACATCCCTATTTAGGGATGTAAACAACAAGATGCCGTTGTCTGCAACAATTTAGAAATCACTACTTGCTTGAGAGTTCTGCATATAGTAAGATCCTCTAGCATCAGGCTGCCATTTGTTTACTTCTCTAGATTATAGAATATTCCTTTCACATGGAGATGTCAGCCCCTTGACAGTAAGCAAATGGTAAAGGTAAGGGAATCTAAGTCATTTATGTGCTTGAAACTAAAGAGACTAGGCTATACAACTAGTCATCATTAGCAAGCTGAAGTAAAGAAAATACTAATTTTTAAAATGCTGTGATCTCCAAGAGCTTAGAAGTGATGTATCGTTTAAGCTTATAATGCAAAACCAGGGTATAACCAATGGATGCAGATGAATATAAATTGATTCGGTGGCAGATGCACATCTGCAGCTGAGACCAAACATTCAATTAAAAAGAAAGAAGCTGGTAATTCTTCACACTTCAGAAAGGCTATCCAAAAAGACTGTTAAGGCACCTGAGAATTTTCACACAGAAAAAAATGTACTACTGTGCCAACGTTATGAAGCACTGTTTTGTTCATTGAGGACCTAAACATGAGGGTGAATGCAGAAAAAAACCCACATTTTATTAGAAGAAATGAGAGAATATTGTGAGGAACTCCAGAAAGACTAGACTAAACTGTGTGAATGAGCATCACCAGGGTACCTGGAACTCCAAGTCGACAGGCTGGGAAGGAACAGAGAAACGGCTCATTCACTTTTTTAAATTCAAGGTTAGCTGTAGCAGCTCAGGAGAAATACCTGGCTGTGGCTTATTGTATGTTGTGGACAGTTTAATAAACACTTCCACTGTTAACCGAACTGAACAGAAAGTTAGCATGTACAGAAATGGGCAATTGTGCTGGAATGATCATAATGCCCTTCTACGCTCTCTCACCCTGAACACTGTGTTTATTTCTCATCCCCTCGTCGAAATAAAACACAAAAATAATTTGAGAGGCAGAGAAAAAGAAGTCATGAAAGAGGCTTCCTTTGGATTTGAAAAATGTCGGAACAGCTAGTGTTGTACTGAGAAAGTGAAATGGGCGGACTACTTGTGTCACCACTTGGCACACCCCAGTTTCACACAAACCCCGAAAGAGACAGGTGTTCTCAGGGAAAGAAAAGTTTGCCATGTTAGGACTTTCTACCTCCTTCCCAATCTTACTAACATATTTATTCATTATATTAGCTTCGCATACATTAGCATGTCTCCTTTGTAATATTAACAATTCTGAAAAACTTCTTGCTGTGTAGCCTGATTAGCATGCTAATTAGGCCTCTCCTGTCAAGCACTTCTAGAGTGGTAAGTTATTTCTGGGTATAAGCAGTGAAACGGTATTTAGTTAAGTACCCAGTTTAAAAGTTTGTCTTCAGATCTGGATGTTCTTTTAAGAACTAAATGTAATGTGTTATTCTACTCCAACTTGGATATGATCTCACCCTGGAACCATACAGGAAAGCTGTGCTAGCTGAGCAAAACTTTGATTTCGATAACATTGTGTATATGTTACGTATGTACAAACATATGAATTCAGAGTTTTTCTGGATTACACACACCCAATACACACACCCAGTCTAGGAGAGCTTTTTTGGTGACATCCCCTTCTATCTGTCTATCTGTATGCCACTAAATCACTGAGATATTTTTCTTTGAGAGGAAAATAATGGCACTGAGTTTGTAATTTCTTGGACACGGCTTATGAATATTTTTTTTTTGCCTTACCTCAAATATATTCCAAAATGTTACACGGCAAGTGTTGCTATTTGGAAATAGCAGGCTCTTTTTTGATCCTTTTTAAGGGGAGAATACACCGGAGCGAACAATGCACATTCAGCTAATCCAGTACCACCAAAAAAAAAAAATCTTAGAGAGTAACACAGGGAATTGTGTTTGCGATATAAATGAGCATTTTGAAAATGGGTAACATATTTAACTACTGTGAATAATCTGTGCATAACAGTTGGAATTATAAAAGCCCCATAATATGTCTATAATCCTAATGTGTTTCTTTGCTGTTTTGCAGGCAGACCAGTAATGATTGTAGTTGAATACATGGAGAATGGATCCCTTGACTCCTTTCTGCGGGTGAGGTGCCATTTTCTGATGACATTTGAATAAGACGCCATTCTAGGTTAAGATTTTAAATCGTTTATCATAAATTAATTTCTACATAATGTTATTCATCGATTTTTAGTGAAGAATAGAAGCACTTTCCCCAGGGTACATTTCTAAGGTACAGTGATACATTAGAGCATAGCTGGAAAAAAAGAAGATATCAGCTTAAGAATGTAATTGATTTCTTCTACAAAAGTAGTTCCCATATTTAGCAAAATGTATTTCAAATAGCGTTTTTGTGAAGGAAAAGATAAATCGAAGCACACATGCCTAGCCTTATGGAAGCAGTTCATTTTTCTCAATCACCTTCAAAAATACTTTGTTACGATTTTTTTTCGTTGGTGAAGTGTAGAATAGACTCAGTAATTGATTTATAATTATTTATGGTTACTTGCATTTAACAAATTGAATTAGAAAACAGTTCATGGGTGAAATATCCTGGCATTAATTAACCCCCAAAGGTCACTAATAAATATTAAAGAAGGGCTACAGAAAGCATGAATAATATGTTGGCGCAATTGTTTTTAATTTTTCTTAGAAAAGTAGAAGGAAAGGATGACCCCCTAAGCTAAACCTATCCTAAAATGGTCTCTTTGTTAACAGAACCCCTGGAAATGCTCTGGAGGCCCACTGACATAAGACCCTGTGTGAATAATTTGATTGTCAAGTATTTCAAATCTATCTTAAAAAGTAAATGTCAATCCTTACTAGCCCTTGCAATGCCTTGCCATTGCCATCTTGCAGAATGGTAAAGCTGGGGTTGTAGGCAAGGTCAGGGCGGGGGATCAGGGGACTATGGTTTTGTGAACTTGTTTGAAAGGGTATCCCAAGTGCAAAGGAGAGGTGTTCAACAAGGAGCTGTGAAAATATTTGCAGGAAAAACTAGATGATGGTGATCAAGGATGCTATGATGGCAGGAAGAAGGAGCTGCTAAGAGAAAAGAGTGAATAAGCAGGAGGGAAAGAACAGCCAACACTTTAGAAAGAAGACTAAATCAGTGAGAGGGAGAGGGAGTCATACAGAGAGTACTTGTTTGACAGCAGGTCGAGAAAAGAGGTAGCCACAAGAGGAGAACACCGGGAACAGAGGATACTACTCTGAGAACCCATCAGAGCCATTATCTTAGATATTTCTAGACATTGTTTCTCCCTTCCTTTTACTTTTGATTATTCCATTGTATTTTTTCTCTAGCATTTCCTGCTGTCCTCTTCATCGACTCTCCCAAATAATTTTTTATTTTCCTTTGTCAAGACACATGACAGACCTCTGCTGTGTTGTCAGAAACACACCAGCACCACAGTTTCTGGTGAGAATTTGCTGATCTCTCAAAATCAAGTTATTTTTCTGGAGAGAGTTTGATATCATCAAGTTCTTCTTAGAAACTGGGTAGGTTTTAAAAATCACCCCCCTTGCGTTTCTGGTTCATCTCTCTATCCATCTGCAGCAGACAAACTGCTGTTGATTTGAGTACCTGGGGCTTCCCTGGTCTGTAATTTTTCAGCAGTGCCCCGGGAAGACTTGCCTGCGCCTGAAACTCTGCTCTGTGCGTGTGTGTGCGTGTGTGTGTGCAGAATTTCATAGAAGAGAATAAAACCAAATACTGAAATAATTCATGAGAGAGAATTACCTTTCTCTGAATTGCTCTAGTATGATATCTATATTCCAATTATTCTTCACATGCATTTATTTATCAGAATGGTTACTACCTATTAGGATACTTTAACAGAAACTGACATTAGCAAAAATATGATGTTATTGTGAAGCAATACTTCTCACATTGCATCAGATATATTTGTAGGCAAAACTGCTGGTGGGAAATGTGAGCTAATCATTTCTGCAGCTGGTTTCCATGTATATTATTTTACAGTTTCAATTCACACTTCAGAAATGGTTTATTCTTCTAAAATGCTTTTTAAAAGAACTAATATTCAACATTCCAAAGCACTGCAGATAAATCATCAGCATTTCTGTTAATAATTAGCAGAGCAAATGGCTGCAAAGTAACCTATTTAAAAAGAAATCCAGCTGCTTCATTAATAATATTGTTTCCTGCAGATAGAAGTCTACACTTTTAAAAGCGTATTAAAATCTTTGTGAAGATACAAAGAAGCAGAGAGGGTTTATCTTTAGCAATCCTAATGAAAGGTGTGCAGTGAATATAACAGTTCTTATGTGGTGAGATTTGGAAGGGCTTATAAAATAGTCTATCTTTCTTACTATTTAAAAGAATCGCTTGTTACAGTGCAAAGTGTTTTTACCGGGAGGGGGGGGAAAATCCATTTCTCACCATAAAAAATATTTCCCCACGCACCACAACCTGCAAAAATTAACCATCACATCCCTCCAACCTGTCCTTCTCCAAAAGCCTGCAAACATGGGTCAATCTTACAATTTCAGAGTGAAACTCTGTGATGAACCATGTGAGGGCATTCCAGAAGACTCCTCATGGAAGACATTTGCCATCAGCCTCCTGACGGCCTTGGTGTGATGTTAGCTTTCATGCCAGTACGAGTTGTGCGAGGAATCATAAACTCCAAGTAAAACTCCGCTTGACCCCTACACCCTAAAATCTTAATAGCTTTTACTTCCTTGCTTTACAGGTAGGGAAATAAAGCACCGGGATGATAAGTGATCTGCACAGTATCGTGCACAAAGTGCATAGCAGAGAGTAGAAATGAAATCAGTTCCCCCCAATTCCAGGCCAGCAGCTTACACTCATCCTTCATCTTTCTTAGTGCTGTATTTTGGTTGCAGTTATGTGGCTAAGTCCCCAAACCAGTGCCTCACTTTCTACTATTTGTATGAATTAAACAGCAAGCTCAGCTAGATTGTCTTCCCCACCCTACAAAATATCCTGTATGCTGGCTGCTAACTTTGAGCTTTTTGGGAAAAAATTTGGCACGCACTTGCAATGTGAAGATGCTTCAGATATATTCTTAGTGGAAAAGCTCAGCTAATTAGAACCAATTCTGTAAGATTATGGTAATTAATTACAGCAATTGTGCACCACCAGACATCCTAAATTGCTGGAGACACTTGACACTAAATTTTTCTCAGAAATCCTGCATTATTTTTGCAATTATATAAATCTCATTTCAATAAGATGAAATCAGTTATCTTTTTTTCTCATGGAAGATTGATGCGTGTAAGCTAATTGTCCCACAAAAGTATACCTGAAATTTGCTGTCAAGGAAATGCTCATTTGACCAGAAATAAGGTACATGTGACTTCACTTCTGGTAACACTTGGAGAGATTTCTCTGAAAAAGGATGTGAGCTTCCAGCTTAGTATTTCCTCAGGGGCTAGAGGCTCTTCTTTCAGTATTACTCCAGCAGCTGCCAGATAGGACTAGTCTGTGCTTGGGAAGAAAGTGGCTAATACTTCAGCTTGGGAACTGAGGAGATCCGGGTACAATTTCCTATTACCAACTTCACACACAGACTTTGGATGGGACACATTGTCTTTACGTTCCAGTCACCTGCCTGTGTAAAGGAGATCTTTTAGCAGTCACATATTCTGCAAACATATGAGGAAAATAATAAACACACGAAGAGTTGAAAGGGCAGCTATCTGTATTGATAGAAAGATGTATCAGTAATTAGATAGGATAGTTGCAGTCAGTATATGTTTGCTCAGGCTTGTTGATACAGAGTACAGAAGATACAACAAGAAAGACAACCAAGAGAGACATATAATAGGAAAAAAAAAGCCTAAAACCCGCAAAACCTTTTTAACAAGCAGTTTGCCACTGCTGTGGGTTTGAGATGCCTGTTCTCTGAGCATGGCCATGACTAAGTAAACCACATGGGTATTGAATCACTGCTTGGTGATCTTGCAGTCTTCATACATGACATAAATGCAATCCCACTTTGCTGAGAGAAAACGGAGATGAGTGCCACATTGCACCCAAGCCCATGCAGCAGTTTGGAGGGTGATACAGTAATACAACCCAGGTCTGAATCCCAGTTTCACTCCCTAGCTGTTTGTGCTGGACACCACAATATTCCCTCAGTCTTGCCTGTCAGATGATTGCAATAATTCCTATAAAAGTCCTTTGCCCCAAGGTTGGTCTTTTCACCCTCCCTGGCTCAGCCCACTCTCTTAAGTAGATGCCTCAAAGACTTATGGAGCTATTTAGAGTTAAATCTCATCTACTGTTTTCACAGCTCCATCTAAAGGGTCATTCTTGGCTAAAGTAATTGGATTTAGCATCACACAGACAGGAACGGGGTGATTAGGAGGCTAGGTGGCTTGTGTGTTTGGGGGGCTACTGCTTCTTGGGTTCAGTTGCACAGAATGCTACCTGGAGAGCATCTGCTGGCTGTGGTCTACACTCACCCTCCTCGTGCATCGTTCAGTATGGGCATGGATTTAAGCCACAGAAAAGGAACACAGTTAGAAGTTGACTTTTGGGGATGTTTGTTTGTGGTTGGCTACCTAGAATCATGTAAAATGAACCAAAAAACTGTCACCAGAGTACTTTAACTTCTTTCGGTATTTTTCTTCAGCAGCAGGCTACCAGACTACTGTCAGTGTTTGTTTTGTTCCTGCTTGGTTTCCAAGGTGTGCTAACCAATAGTCAGCGCAGCAAGGCAAGAACCAGGGAGACAGCAATATGAATCAGATGAGCACTCATGGTATTGCGGCAGGTTCTGTAGCAGGCCTGATACTAAAATAATCTTTCAATCAGCTGTATCCACTGCACTGTATTTGCTCACCCTTCTTTATTAGGAAGGGAATGTGCACTCTCCAGGGATCAATGTGGGAAAGAGAGCTCCTCAGGGGTTGCAGCATTTTCCCTTAACTGTACCCTGAAGAGACAGATGTTTAGGTTTGAAAGATGCTCCAGTCTTGCCCAGTTTTGTGAGTCTGAGCTGTAGAAGGAAGGGATTCACCTACCTAGGGTAATCACAGGGTCGTCTTGCTTTCTTCATTATTACTATTTGCAATAGTAATACTCCTTTTCCTACCTAAAAACTTGTGACTGATATATTTCCTTTCACTTCAGAAATTTAAAATAATTGTAAAAAAAAGTTAAATTTATTTACAGGCATGCATAGTAGGTAAAAATGCTGTAAAATATATTTTGTTCTTCCAAAGAAAGTATTTGCTAAGGATTCTATACAAAATATGCTTAACTGCCTTAGAGCACCAACTGCAGCAGACTGTACACCACATGAAACCCTGGAATTCATCACCAAATTTTAATCCCTTGAGGCCTGTCTAGGAGAGGCTAAGACAAGTGGAAAAATGTGTGGGGAAAAAAATGTTACTAGAAGGAGAAAATATTATGATATATTGCTCTTTGATGCAGTAATCATTATGAAGTTATTCTCAGAGTAGCTTTGCTATCAGGCTTACCATTTTTTCAACTAGAGTTTAGATGCTGCGGCAGACAGCTACATTTAGTGAGTTTCGGGGAAAGGGAGAAAAGAGAAAAATGAAGACTTGTAGAAAGTTCTACAAAACGATGTTGTAAAGTATATGTTGTATATCCATCTAATATGGCCTCACTAGGCGGCGTCAGCTTTGGGGAAAAGGGGCCAGATGGCCTTTCCTAAGTTTAATGGTTCTCGTTATGCATCCAGAGAGGCAACAACATTAGAGGTCATAAGTAATACTCCTTCATTTGCGTTCACACGCAGCATTCATGTGCACTTTTATTTATTGGAGGCACGTTCCTCTCCTGGTAGGATAAAGGTGGCATTTTGCTTTCAAAAATTACTCTGTAAAGAAGAAAACCTGCACTGGAGACTGCTGATACCAATATTTTTTTCTGAACCAAAAAAACAAATTGAGCAATTAGAAACTGAGTTTGAATGAATACGATACCTTAATAGCGAAATTGTAAGCAGCATGTATTTATGTGATCTAAGATTACACTGAGAAGCTGTCACTGATGCCACAGAGCCAACATTTGTTCTCAAGCAATGTGTTACCCTGCTAAAAAGAGGTAGAAAACAGTACTTCTGATACTGCTGTGAGAAGTTCATTTAGAAATGCTGAGTATTTTTAATCACTGTAGATATTCTTCCTACTGAGCAACAGGAAATTTATTACAAACTGTCTTGTATTTGAAGCTAAAAAGAATTTGATAGGTAATGTGGATGCTTTCAGTGTGCTCTTTATCTTTGCAAACTTGTGGAGAATACGTAAGAAACCAGGAGATCAGAACAGAGCCAATGTCATCCATGTCTTTAAAAAGAAGGGAAAAGAGAAGCCAAGAAATTACAGGCCAGTCAGCTTAATGTCAACTGCTGTAACATTTCTGGAACAAATTATCAAAAAAGTATTTATGAGCACCTTAAAGATAACAGTGAGATAAGTATGAGCCAACATGCATTTGTCAAGAACAAATTATGTCAAACAGTCTGGTTTCCTTTTGTAACAGGGTGCAGGCTTTGTGGGTATGGGAGAAGCAGCTGATATCGTAAATCTTTAATTTAGTAAGACTTTAAAACTCTCTCACGTGAGATCATTATGAGCAGCTAGAGAAATATGGTCTTCATGAAATTTCTGTTGGTGGACACTGTACTGGCTACATACTGTATGGAGAGAACGGACTTTGGATGGAAAGGTATATGAAGTAGGGTTGTTCTGCAGTCTGTGTTTCCCCATATTTTCATTAAACTTCTGGATCCTGAGACTGTGACTAAACTTACGAAATTTTTAGGCAATGCAAAGCCGAGTAGGAACACAGGCAGACAGCAGGACAGAGCTAGAATTTAAAATCAACATGTCAAATTTAAGAAATAATTTAGTAACTAATTAGTTTTAAAAACTAATTAGAAATAAGTAAGGACAAGGGCACGATACTCCAGTGAGGCTGGAATAAACAGCTATAGAGTAGAGGACAGAGAATAACTGTTCAGAAAGAAGTCTGCTGGAAGAAATGGGGCGTCACGTTGCTGTGAAAATGAAAAATACCACAATGGAATCTAGACACAGGAGCATCCCCTGCAAGGTCTGTGAAGTAACTTTTCCTCTCTGCTTCACATTGCCGAGGCCTCAGAGCACTGTGTCTTGTTTGGACCTTAATGCTTCAGGAACTGTATGGAGTAGGTGGGCAGAGTCCACGACAAAATCAAAAAGAATAGTTGCCAAGCAAATGAGACCTGTGGACTGAACCTGTGTTCAGTCTTGCCCAAAGAAAAGGGCAAGAGAGATATTTAGTCTTCATGGGCATAAAAAGCAGTTGCAAAGAGGAATTGAAATCTGTGCTGGTCAAAGTGCCATGTTCAAGGGAGGCATCTTATTTAAGTTGACATCTCATTTAAGATGTCGTATAGAGTGGGTAGGATAAGAAATATTGGCCCTAATGGTCTTTAAGTGCAGGTTAGAAAAGCATGTCAGGAATGACACAGGGTGAGGAGGTGATCTGGTCCCCCCTTAAAGTCCCTTCCAGCTCTGTGATTCTGTGACAGCTATATTCCAGTGCACCGAAGTGGGCAGGGACACCTGGTTATGCCAGGACATCCCTTTCTTGTTGCTGTAGCTGAGTAAGGAAAACAGGGTCACAGGTTGCAAGCCTACTGTTGCTGTTCTGTCCAGATTTGAGGGTGGCTGTCACATCTTAAAATAAGTTTTGGAAGGGCTCCATCTTGCAACATATTTTTAATAATAAAAAGGTTTCCCATATTTTTAATGGTTGAAGAGGCGCTTAGATTCTTGTGTAGGATCACTCAGTAGCATTTAAAAAGAACTAAAGTAATTTCAGGTTTTTATGTATTACATTTAATAAAATTAGGTATTATTAATTGTATGGAACCCTGTTAACAGTTGATTAAAGAAGAAATTGACAGCTGACCTTATTCAGTACCAGTAATATAAACTTGAGTGCTATCCACATGATAGTACGAAGCATGAGTTATACTTCCAGGAAATACCAAGCTGCAACTTGAATTTTGGAAGATTTATCCTGATAAAGTTCTACCATTTACTTTGCATGGTAGAATAGTAACAACAAATGCATAGCAAAAGCTACGTCTCTCCTATAGCAACTAGTAGGAACTGTCACTGGTGAATATGATCTAAGTTAGACATAAACACACCATTTTCAATGCTATTCTCCATCTAAAATAAGATCTAAATAGTCTGCAGTAAAATATTTAGACCTGTAGCAATTCCTGTACGCTTCTCAGAATATAAAGGCATAAAAGTGCTCCGACCTATAGGGCAAATAAAGAAGTGGATTTTAGAATAGACAAAAGTCCAGAAACAAAACAGTAAAATTGGAAAAATCTTCTGAAGAAGAAAAATTCCATGGGCTTGTAGGAAAGCACTGAACTAGTGCACGCTGGAGCTGGAAACTAGAGGGTGAAAAGCAACAAGAGAAAATTAGGATATCATCCTTCCTCCTCTAAAGTAACTGACCCTCTTCACTGGCCCATAACTTCAGTGCTGTTGAAAGGTCTGTAGCAGGAGAAGAATTTTTCATGTACATAAGGTTTTCAAAGGCAAGGTGTAGCATTTGCAGGGCTGCATAAATGCAATGGCAAGTACTCAGATATTGCATCTATACTCAGCTGATGAGGAAAGTTTATTTAGCAAAGCCATTAAAGCCTGATTAAAATTTGATGGGATAATAGGATAAATGTGGTAAGTCCACTGGGTCTGAATTGCTACCAGTATTGATTAACACCCCAGTGGGAATCCTGTCAAAAGCATACTTCAAATCTAAGCCATGGGAATCAGAATAAAACCCTGGATAACAACCGCCATATCATTCAGATGAGTGTTTTATGTCCCTATATGACAAGCGAATGAAATGAGATAATGGAAAGTTGCCAAAGGATTGGTTTGACCCACAGATGTACGTGGGGATTTGCAAATGTTGAAAATATGAGGCCAGATTCATACCTGGTATAATTTCACCAACTTAGTTGAATTTTCCAAGGGTTAAATATGGCCCATAGTCTCTGTCCTGATCAGCTTAAATCAGACAAATATTTTTATATATTGGAAGATAACAGTTTATAGATTGTAAGGGACTACAGCTGGCATGGAAACTGATGCAGAAGTGATTACAGAGAGACTTGAGAAAGAGAAGACTGTTTTGCTGACAGGAAAAATGTAGTTGTTCGAACTGCAAGGCTGGCAATGAAACAATATAAAACCAAGCATGAGAAGGGACAGAGGAGAACAGATGCAGAAGAGGATTCAGAGAAATACACAGAGGGAGAAGGAGGACAGAATAAAATTGCAAGTGGTATGTTAGCAAGTCTGTCATTTCTTTAAAGGTGGAGATAAGAAGCTTGAACTTTTTGTGTCAAGGCAGAAGCCCAAAGAAATTTGAAAGAAGGGGGGAGAGAATGGCAAAAGCATGAGATTGTTTTTAACTCGGGCATTTCTGCTGTACTGGTAAGGCAAATACTGAGATTTGGAAAGAGCAGAAAAAGGTTATGTTTTATGAAAAATCAGTCAAGCATGGTCTAGATTTGACAGAGCACAAATTAAAAAAAGGAAGGAAGGAATGCTTGTGATCCAAGGGGACAAAAGGTTAAGGGAGGTGTTGCAGATGACTCTGAGCTGTTAACAGTGATAAAGAGGAGGTAAAATCTAGAGGTTTGGGGGGTTGGCTTTGTTTGGTGCTTTGTTGTGGGGGCGAGGGGGGCTTGGTTGGTTGTTTTGCAAAAGTAAGTCATAGGTGCTTTGTTCCAAATCCTAATTCTACAGTTAGCTAAAAAAAGTTATCCATACAGGGTAAGTGTGAAGAGTATTAACTGTTTGCAACCAGCTTAATAAATTTTGAGTCAACTGAACATTTAGAATTATTAAATAAAAAGCAAAACCCAAATCCTGTGTGGTGTCATTACATAAAATATTGGATAGGGTTCATGTCCTTTCTTTATTGGAAGAGGCTTAAAGTATTGAATAATATTCTCTTTTTTCTCTCTTTGCTTAATTGCTAGATGGAAAGTTTTTATTTAAAATATCTGTCACTGGCATGTTTTGGACTCTGAGAGGTTCCCCTTATTCTTGCGGTAGGGGCCCGCAATAGGGAACATCATAGGCACAGGAGATGGCCTTTTGTAAAATGTCTGGTTATCACACTTGTGTCTTGACCCTCAGCTGACTGTCATCTGCAGAACTAACTGCTTACGGGTGGCTTTGATGGAGAGAACAAAGGAAGGGGGTTGCTTATAGGTGTGACATGATTGCTTGGAGAGATCGGCCTCCACTTTTGTATAGGGAATTTAGCGACAAAAAGGCTCCAGAGCACTGACACAAGAGGAACAGTGAGAGCATTCAAGGGGAAAGTTGCTATGAATCAGTCATAGATAGCTGGTTTCAAAGAAGTGTCATTAAACGTGCTTTGTTTGGAGAAATCTGTGTGATGGCTGTGGTGTTTGGCCACTGATGGAAGTGTGGCTCCTTAAATACTAGTGTTGCTGAGAAGTATGATGAGGCTGTGAGGTGTTCCAGATGACCAGATGTGTTAGTATCTGAATTTTTGCATTCTGATATGTTGGCTTAGAATAGCAGCTTGGAAGCCTAACCATGAAGTGACTGTGCATATCTTCCTTTTACCATTTTCTTTCTGGTTTTTGTCTTGTTTTGTTATAACCTGACATAGTAGTATTGGTTAGTAACTGGCAAATGTTGCCCGTAATGCAGGTTTTCATATACTGCTGCACTTGGGCTTTTCTTCCAACCAATTTTATGAAAGGAATTGAAAGAGTTTCAAGACACTCCGCAAGTTCTACAAATTGCAGAATCCACATTGTCTCTGCCTTTTCTGTTTGCTAAGTTTGTCTTTCTTTGTGTTTGTACCCAATAGAGTTTAATTGAATAATAGTGACTTTAGGAACTAGTTCCTCCAACTTCTTTATAGGCAAACAACTTTTTCTATGCGCGCTAATTGACTTAACATTTAAGAATGTATAATTTCTTGATTTAAGTACACGTATAATATATGTGAGGCGGGTCTTGATCTAGTATTGCTTCATCTCAGAAGAGAGATTAATAACAAGAAAAGCAAGTAACACCAAACTTCTCCCTCTCTGGGGTTTTGTGGTTTGCTTGTTTGTGCGTTTTTTGGTAGCCTTAATTACATCTGAGTACTAATTCTTTATTTCTTTAAATGTTTATATCCTGACTAGCTAGATATAGGCCCCAAATCATTGAATCCTGATGGAAATGCTTAAATACTTTGCTGATCAGGGATAAAGTTAAGCATATCCATACAGTTCAGCCTATTGCTTTGCTGAATCTAATGAATTTACTGAACTTACTGTAAACTTCTCCCCTACAAAAATCATCTTGCTGAAATGCATGAGCTAAGCAATAGAAATGTCCCGAATGCTGATCAGGAGGACACCGCTACTTGTCTGTAGCCCAGTGCTGAAGGTGTTGAAAGAGAAAATGGAAAGTTAACTTGCTTGCAGGGAAGAGTTGTTTGTTTTTGTTTGGCTGTTCCTGCTAACACAAAAGCCTGGCTCGCTGAATAATCCATGAGAAGCTAAATGTCTGCCAGCCAAGGTCACAAATACTACTGTAAGCAGTCTGCTGTAAATGGTAGATAGGGCAGACCTAAACCAAGCAAAAAGCCTATAATGAGATTTCTGTACAGGTACTCACTTGGTCCCTACTGCCACATAATTCAGGAGTCTTCTGATTTAGGAGGTGCAGAAGCATTAACTTTAACTTTGCGGATGGGAAACTGAAGCTCATCAAGACTGACCAGATGGACAAGCGTGGTTAACAACATAACTCTTATTTACATGTTCAACTCCAATAGATTTCAGCAGGAGTTAAGCAGCTTGCATTCATGGGTCTGGGCTTAATGGGCTTAGTCAGCCAGGAAGGCTTTAGAAAAGCTACACGACACCTGAATTTCAGCCCGAATCTCCTTTTTAATCTAGTGTTTAGAGATTATATGGTGTTAGGTGCAGAACAGACATGAGGTAAAGCCCCAAACTTTTTCCAGGTTTGTTTTTTTTTTTTTTTAAACAAACCAACCCCCCCAAAAAACCCAAAAGTGAGGTAACAGCAGTACTTCATGGAGACAATCAAGGCTGAGGCAATAAAAAGAGGGCTTTTTGTTTCCTGAGACCATGGAGAAGAGCTGGAGAGAGAGGATTTTTCTGTGTTGTCATTCTTCTATTAAAAAATAGTGTTTGGGGAAAGTGTTCTTGGTAACTGAGGGTAAAAGACATTAAATGCTGTCAGTAGCAAGATTGCGGAGAGCGTGAAAATGTGGAAGAAAAGGGGGGGATAAATGCACAATGAGAGATGGGATAGCTTGCACTGCTGAGCAAGTTAAATGCTTGAAAAAACAAGCTTGCAGTGGGCAGGTTGGCTGGATGCATTACAAATGTATTTTAAATATGAGCTGTAGTTACTATCAATAGTATGAAATTTATGAAAACTAGCTGTGTTCTTTGAACTTGCATCTTTACTTGCAGAGGCATGATGGCCACTTCACAGTCATCCAGCTGGTTGGCATGCTGCGGGGGATTGCATCTGGCATGAAGTACCTCTCAGACATGGGCTATGTACACCGCGATCTGGCAGCCCGTAATATCTTGGTCAACAGTAACCTCATGTGTAAAGTCTCTGATTTTGGTTTGTCACGAGTGTTAGAGGACGATCCAGAAGCTGCTTACACAACAAGCGTAAGTTTGTCTTATCTAATTTGAACAGTTGATTGCCTTGTGCCTCTTTTATTCCAGTTTCAGATTTGTCTATGCCATAGGAATAGTAGTTTGAATTGGCTTTGTTCCATTCTCCATCTGTGTGGTTTAATAGCACTGCCAATGTGTTTAAGGGAAGCTGTTTTGATTTTTGGCTGTGTAAGGGATGTATAATAAACTTTGGCAAAAATTTTGTTGTGTTTTTTTTTGGTTTTTTGTGGTTTTTTTTTTAATCAAATGTGCAGGTATAAGTGGGAGACCTTTTCCATTCTTGCTTGGGTTTTGTGTTTGGTTTTTGTTAGATTTTTTTTCCACATCGTTTCCCCTTCTGTTAACTTGTATTCATTTACAAAGATATGTTTTTAAAAGACAGGGATGGGGGAGGAGAGAATCTCACCAATTCCACTGTTGGAAGCATGGTATCAAGCCTTGCATTCATAAATTCAAATTTTAATTTTATTTTACTTAAGCTTACCTTCTAAAAGGATATGTAGGACCTTTCTCTCCAGGTTTAAGTCTCATTTCATTAATACTTAAATTCCTTATGTGATGCAAGTAAATTGTTATAGTGGAAAATGGGGTGTGGGTGGGTAGGTGGGTGGTTTGGTTTGTGGTGTTGGAGGAGCAGTTTCCACTGAAGTGAAAAACTGTTGAACATGGAGAAGCTTGTTCAACTTTGACTTAGAAGAAAAAAGTAAATTGCACCTGCAGTATGAAGAAAGTAGGGAAAGGAGCGTGGTGCTAATAAAATTACAAGTTCAGATACAGCATTTTTTCACTGTACCAAAATGTTCAATTACATTCCTGTTATGGCTACTACCACAATATTAAGAATCATAGCTAATTATAAGCTGATTTCAAGTAACTTTCGTATCTATCACTGAAACTAAAATTATTGCAGAGTCAGAGTGCATTCTCATCAGTACTCTCACAAAATACACAGAATTTGTATGTTCCCATGATAGGGCACAGTGACAGAATTCTAATAGAGATAATAAATTAGCATTAAATAATTTATTTCAACCTATTTCAACCTTTTTTTCTATTTCACTTTAAAAAGTGATGTATGGCCAAAATAAGGAACTCATCATTTAACTTTTTATTGTAGTAAGTACTCTGGTGTATCTGT
>NW_008794854.1:850223-867304 GCF_000699145.1 Aptenodytes forsteri | reverse complement strand
ACTCTCTCTTTGTGTTTTTTTTTTAATATAAGAGGTGGGGGGGGGGGGGGGGGGGGAATCGTTTTTCCCTTTATAGGGGAGATTTCCCTCATTTAGTTCTCAAAACCTCTTTTGCTTCACACTGCTTCTTAGTATGAGGCTTGAAAGGAAAAATAAACATTACTGTGGCTTAACAAGTTATCACATGTTGGCTGAGCCTTGCTAATTGTCCATGTGAGTGTGCTCAGCTGGCAGCAAATGCCCCCAGTGACAGGCAAGTTAACTTACATTGCTCAGCCCTGATCATGGGCTAATCGGCTCAGCTGGTGGAAGGCACTGGAAATTGCCAAGCAGTCTCTCCCAGTTAGGTTCAGGAAAAAATACCAAATGATAATTTGAGTCTTTCAGCTATTATTTATCTTGTAAGTTTCTAATGGATACCGATACTGAACAATTAGTTTTTCAGAATAGTTAGTGCCTGCCTTTTTCGTCATAGCTGGAGCTGCTTTTAATCAGGAAATGCTATGTTGTTAAAAAAAGGAATATTTCATGGCAATATATCTGTGTTGAAGGACTTTCTTGAAAGATAGGACAGGCTTTGATGAAATGCTTACTATTTTCCTATCGGTTCACCGAGCTGGTTAACATGAGAGGCTGTGAGGCAGCTGTTGTAGGTGGAACGCCTGAGAGCCATTGCTTCAGTCCTCCAAGGTTGCAAACACATGCTGTACCAGAAGCAGGTATCTATAGCACGTCCATCAGGATACCACAAATAAGGAGGGGACGTTACAGAGGCCGATAGCCAGTGGCAGGACCCTGTGTCAGCCAGATGTTTAAGGTGAATCTGCTTCGACCACGAACTCCACAAAGAAGATCAAAAAGCTTTGACACTCAGGTGGGAAAATGCTATGTTTCATTATAATATGAACTAGAAACTTTGTAAGTAGGAAGAATTCAAGGCATCAGTCAGGCATAATAGAAATAAAAAGCATTTGAAATCACTCATTCCTTCAACCCCAGCCCCCTCTGTTCTTGCAAGTGGGTCTTCACATCCAGACTTTCAGTCACTGTGGCTGAGTCTGCCCAATTCTCTTCTGTCACCTCTGGTCCTTGGGAAATGTCTTTCCCTCATCCCTGAGGGTAGACTGACTGCTCCAGTCCCTGTTCCATGTTGCAGTCATTCTGTACGATCTGGTGATAGCCAAGTCTTCTGTGGGATGCTCTTGCCTGCTATATGCTCCATCCACTGGGTCTTGCTCCCCTTGAGCAGGTTCTGTAGATGTTCCCTGTGGGGAGTCCAATAGTCCTGTCAGTTTTTTAAAGGAACACAGCACAATTATGGCCAAAAGAGGGGGGAAAGAAAGAAATTTTTGTCACGGTGGCCGTGGAGGACTCGGTGAAGACTTTCACCCTTTAAGCAGTCTTTCACGGTAACAGAAAAGAATAGAACCCCACACTGGATCTCATGTCTTCTCACAGCTTTCACTGACCACTGTTATGCCATTGACCTGCCTCCTCATCATGAACATCTTCCCAACAGCAGGCCACGTGTATTACTAGAGGGTTTTATAGCATCTATTTAGTCCCATACTGTGCTTTTGCCATATGAAAGTTAAACCCTTAGTGCTTTCACAAAGGTTCTGGTGCTTTTAGAATTCCTGTTTCCTCTCCACAGGGATTTTTCTTGATAACAGCCCAGTACCTGTAGCTACAAGAAATCCATAGAGTGGGTCTGCATGTTGAATAGTATTTTTAGGCTCACATCTCCTAGTACACCATTGTCTGTCAGTCCTCAGAGGAAACTGAATATTTTTTTATTCCCCTTTTTGTCTTAGTCCTGGTGTCAGAAATAGAATGGTACAATTGGATGTTTTCTTTGGAAACAAGAGCTACAAGACAACTTAAGCCGATCGGAAGCCAAAAATTAGAATTTTATATCCACACATCTGTGGTCCTGTGGTTAATACTGTGTGCATGTATTCCCAGACAGAAAAATTGTAAATTGATGCAAAAGACAAATCAAATTTTATAAAGCTGCCATGCTCTGTGGCAAAACAGGTTGCATCCTCACAAAAATAAGCCAAAAGGTGCTCTTACCTTGTGAATTTACCATGTCTGAGCAGGCGCAGCCTTGAGTCAGATGATCGGCATCTTTTGCTCTGTCTTCCTGTTGTCATCCAATATACGTATCTTCCTCTTTACTTGCTGGTTTAGAATAGATCTTATATTCTTTCTATTGGCACATCCTCCCACATGTAGGGCAAAAATCAGGAATCAAAGACTAGGAAAAGCAATAACGCTGATAGGGAAAATCTGGAAAGGAAACCACCTAGAAAATGGCTACATTCTGTGCTCACACTGAAACACTACTTAGGAGACTATATTCAACTAAGTAGTGATGGGAAAACTGACAAATGCCCCAAAATAACACAGTTAAAGGCCATTATGTTTCCCAAGAATTTTGGACTGACGCTACTGGTCGGAGAGCTGTTGAATGCTTTAAACAGTACATGAAAAGATTGAAATCTCAGAAAACAGCCTTCTGACTTCTGTGAAGGCTTTGGGTTTTTTTGCCCTCCAGCCTATTGAGACAAAGAATGTAAATATATTTTTGATAAGAGGGTTGGTAGGAAATAAGAGATTGGCCTCTGTTTGCTATCAGGAATCGCAAAACTTACAGCAAGATATAATTTTAGAATAGGAAGGAGGAATTAAGAGCTGAGAACATCCGACTACCAATCTTTGAGTTTCAGATTGATCAGGAAAAGAAAAGGTAAATTTTGGGATAACTGAATAGCATTTTTTTTTCCATGGAGACAAAATTTTCATTTTTAGTAGTGGTTTCCAAGGCAACAGTAGCTCATAAAAAAACATTTCTAGTATATAAACAAGCATTCCTGTCAATACAGGGGACATCTAGGCTCTTGTATCCTTGCTTTTAGATAGACTATGTTATATGATGTAAATTCATTTTGTTTAAAACATAGTCAGGGTTCACCTGTATTTCAAAAAGAACCATGAGCCTCCAGGAAAACTTTTTACATGTAGCAAAATGTGTACGTATATATGTGTATAAACAGAACAGGATCTGCAGCACTACTGCAAAAAGGACTACACCGGTATTTCTGTTAAAGGTGACACCTTAATATTCTGCATTAAATCTGATTTTTAGTGAGACAAAAAGCTGCTACTAACTGAATTATATGATAAATAAATATATTCTAGATTTCTCTATCTTATCAGCTGTATTTCTGAATTCAACCTTAATTCATAAAATATTTTCTTACTTCCAGAATACTAGTTAGATAATTCATCTATTGCATTGCATCTAGTGGATCATTTGATGAACTTTATGGGTCTGACTCTTCTCAAGCCAGTTGTTTAAAATACCCCATCCATGGATATTTCAAGCTTATTAGATTCATTAGAGGAGCAAAGCAGATTGATGCCGGTAATGTATATAAATGCTGGCAAGTAACAAGACTTTACGAGGATCAGGATGAGGACTTAATATTATTTACTTTGTTACATAATTTCCGTATGTCAAGACATTTTCTATTTTCTATTGTACACAAATAATGGGTATGGGGGGGAGCAGGTTTAAGTTGCTAAAAAGTGAAATGACGCAAGTGATTTCCTAGTTCATTTGGGATGTCAAACAACAGTTTCTGAATTACCTGAGTGCTATGACAAGCATATTGCCTAGACATTTAAGAATCCACTTAATTGGAGACAATGGAGTAAACTGATTATTGCCAGCCATTAAGAAAAAGAAAGAGGAAAAAGAGGCTGTGTACTGTAAAGTTCTGTATTAAGCTATTTTCTTCAAAACTAATTGGTGACATAAGGTTGAGCACCATCATTGTCAACTAGTTAATTCTGTATGTAATGTGACAACAGCACATTTTGTCATCACCAAAATGAGAGAAACATACTGATAGGCAGGATGCATCATGAGCGTGTTTGGTTCTCAGCCTGAAACCAGGCATATGGTGTGGAATCCCACCAAGCCTTTCCCTTATCTGGAGGGCTTTTTTACATTTGATCTCACTAGAGACTGGCTAAAAAATGAGGGGGCTAATGTGGTTTGTAACAGGCTAATGCCCTGTGAGAAGAATGATATTCGTTCTTGAGTTTTGCAACTTCATCTTGCTGGGCTGAAGCCTGATATGGGTACCTTGCCTGAATACTCTGTTGAAAAAGCAGCTCACTTCTCAGATCATGTGCAAGAAGTCAAGAAGTGAGTTAATAAGAGCTGTGACAATGTGCTCAGCCTGCACCAGTGTATGGGAGATGCAGTGACTAGTTTAAAGTACGTGACGGGATTTGTATCAAGTGGTCGTGAGATGAATCGCCTTCATGTGAGTTGCCAGCTTCAGCTGGACCCATTCCCCACTCTCGGAGGATGCATGGGGTTGGAGGCCCTGCATGTGCCCCCTTGAAGTTTCTGTCTTCTGTTGTGTTGGCCTGGACAAAGATAAAATGTGCTCAGGTTATGCTCAAGGACAAATGGCCAATGGGAAAGGAGTGGCCTAAGGAAGGAGCGCCTTGGAAAAAAAGACTTGTTGCCTTTTGGGCTCTAACAGTCTAAGGTGTGATGACTTTTAATGAGTAGCTACATGTTTAAAAGGAACAAAAAGTCCCAAACTTACTCATTCAGTGTAGGGCATGTTGCTTGCTATTTACTTGGCATATTTATAGTAGCCCCTGAAGATGAGGATATGTGTCTTTGATAAAGTATTTTAATACATCCACTCTCTTAGATTCTCTGTTCAGCTTTTATCCAGCTGTGATCCCAAGTTCATTTAAGAGGTTTTCTGGTTTATTTAACCCTCCTGAAAGTTAGTAACAATAAAAATGTTAACAGAATATAACACAGACCACAATAAAGGCAGACCCTTAGGAGGAAGGTCCAAGGACAAGAATGAGACATAAATATAAAATTACATTCTCTCTCCATGTTTTGTCTAACTTTCTACTTCTGTGAGTATTGTCTTCCTCACTGTAACAGTTGTCATTTGAGCTCTGAGAATGTATGGGGAAAAAAGCATGAAAATTTGTATTTAGATGTACAAAGTATCAAAAGCAGCTTAATTCTGAGAGATTTCTAAATTAAATGGTTGAATTTAATTGTAAAACTTAATATATTAGTGCTCTCATCCCTGCTTTTCCTCCCCCACCACACCACCCCAAGTAGACACTCCAAATATGTATTTGTCAGAGAAACACAGTTGGAAATTTTGCATTTCACTTTTTCATGCTCAAAATCATTATGTTGATGAACTCAACACGAGTATGCCCTAACATCTTGGCTGTAAAAAAGGTGATATCTTGCACTTCATTCCTAATATAACTTTCAAAGCATCATCCCATCATTCATTATAACCTAATTTAATTTCCAATGAAAAGAAGTTGTGCTGTAATCAATCTAAAAAATGCTGCCTTTTTGGAGATTTGTAAGCTGTGCCTTTCTATTAGCTTGGATTTCAACTTCTTATCTCTCTGATTCCTCCCAATTTCATATTAACAAATTGGAGTACTAAACCCTACATGTATGTGCCTTGCTATTTCTCAGATTGGTTCTCTGGTCCTCTGTAAGTGTGTTTATGAAAAATGGAGGCGTGCACTTACACATGACTTATAGAGTAGGATTGAGAATGAACTTCTTATAGACCTAAAGCATCAGTGCCATTGAAGGAGCATCTAGGAGATAAATGATGAATCTGTTTGTGACATTTAATACTGATTGTGATTGCATTGATTATTTTTTGGTATAATATTGTCTGGCAACAGTAAAGCATATTTTGGTGCAGTGATTGTCAACCTTTCTTAATGCACAGATTCCTGAAATTTATCCAGTGGAGATGCAAACTTTGTCAGAAACTTCTCATTTGTGGGTTTTTGTATAGCACATTGCACTTTAAAGAGATCTCTGAAAGATACTAAAGTATTCCACAGGCTCTTGGGGGTTGACATACCCCAGGCTGAAAACCCACTCCACTATTGGAGTATTTCTGTTGATTCACTGCATATGTATTTTTACTGAACTCATGGTAACTGCTGTAGCAAGGAAAGACATAGGGATTAGGGTTACGAGAGGTATCCCAACACTCAGAAAAGATCTGTTTAGCTCTGACTGTGAATACTGTTTAAAACAGCCACTATTCCAGAGGATTAACAGGAAAATGTACCTCCCTACTGCAGAGATGACGAGCAATGCAGATATTCACATCAGCGAGTCATATCTAGGCTAAAAATTTGGCTCAAATGATCACTGGAAACACACTATGTTGAATAACAAATGGTCTAGGTCAGAAATGTACACTCCTGTTTCATAAAGTACAAAAATAAAGCTACATCCAATTAAGTTAAATGATGGGAAATCCAAAACTATTTTAAAGATGGAAAACAGTTTTATCACACAGTGTGTAATTAAACTATGGAGCTGATTGCCACAGAAAACCATTTGGGCCAAGACCCTCATATTTCAGCCTAGGGAGAGGAGGAGGACAGGAAGAAAACAAATATGAAAGAGAGAAGTAGTAGAATGGATTATTTTCAAGCTTTCACACCTTCCTCTGAAAGATCTGATATGGCTACTGCCGCAGGTTACAAGATTAGAGTACCTTGGGTTTGATTCACTACGGCAATTCTTGCTTCAAACAGTACGAGTAACTCTAACCAATAAAATAAACTGTCTGTGGATGTGCAGGATCTCTATTTGTAAAAGTCCTTGAATCAGGATGGTACCTGTCTAACAGACATGCCCTAATTAATTCAGAAGGGGCTGTGCAGGATTCACACAGTGAAATTCTGTGCCATGTGCTGCATGGTTGCAAAATAAATCATCCCATGCTCAAGATTTTTCAGTAAGACATTGCTTTTAAGTAGTTTAATTCTGCCAGGTGCATTTGTTAGTGAAAACGGTAACAAAATGTGACTGTGGGAATCACAATCCAAATAGAAACGGTTATGTAGTGGAGTACAATCCAACAGAAAAACTCTAGGAATAATTTTGAGAAATGGTGTACAGCAGTAAAAACAGGCAGATCAGGGCAAGCATATAAATCTGCTGAGTTTAAAACACTTTATTAAATTTCAGTAGTGCTACATAAAGAATATCAAATGTAACTAAAATCACTGATATGGGGAAAACATTGCAGAGATCAAAAAGGGTAAGAGAATGTAAGGAGGCAGACTATCATTTAGTATTTTAGCAGTGCAAATAGTGACAAAAATTAGCCAAGGTAACTTTTGTCCATAAAATGACTGGTACAAAAACTTCTTCATTCAAAAAAAAATCGTAAGAAAAAGACACTGGAGTGGATCTTAATGATCAGCTTAAATAACAGCTAACACAACAGAAGATCATGGAACAGAACTGAGGAGAAAACTAGCCTACAAAAGCGCATCTGCAATTTCACTATAGTTTGGCTATGATCAAAAGCAAGCACTAATAGAGCAAATGAAAAACACCAGGCCAAGAGCTTTTCTAAGCCAACATATGAAAGATTAAATTAGGTTCTTCAGCTCGATCTTGAATGTTAGGATGCTGATCTGGAAATGTATTTTAATTGAATTAATTCATGTTTTGCTACCTGACTTCAGAGTGCAGTGATATGATTTGCCTTTTCAAATAAAATTGATCCCTAGTTTACTTTCAAAAGCAAAAAAAGGGTATTTTTCATTGTTACATTTTTCTGCAGTGCTGAGTTTCTGATTTTTGCTTTATAGTTGTCACACACTGTTAGGGGAATACTACCTGGCTTTATTTTTTTTAATTCAGATGTGAAGAAACACTAAATAAGATATGCATCATCAAAGGCTAGGTAAGGGTTTACGGGACCATTGTTTTTTATTTCATTCTTTGTTGTTAGGTTCAAGACAGAATTTAGAAAACTATTGATATAACTTTCTGTGAGTCCTGTATCTGTGTTTAAAAATCTGCTTTCCAATTTGTAGTTTAATCCCATAATATGCAATTGTCTCTTCTTTGGGAAATTCAAGTTTCATTACCAGGAGATACTGATTTGTTTAATGGGTTTGAAGTGTACCTGTTTGTTGGAGAGTACGTGGCCAGCCAAAGACATGAAGCAGCTATACAACATGCTACCTGTGCAAAGGGAAGAGACTCTCTTAGGAGACCCATTTTGCTGTTAAACTTCCTTCTGCATAGCTGATGGCAGCATCGCTCAGTCCCTGCTGGTAGGGAACGCAAAAGATGTACGACTATAAAGAGAGACTGCCATTGAGAAAAGAAACGAGGATAAGCTGGGGAGCCTCTAGAGTTGGCATCCTTCAAAAGGTGGCTGTTTGTGACCATTGCCTTCAGGGTATTTAATAGCCTGCTGATTGTCTCTCTTTAATGACAACTTTTTATAGAGATAAAGGTCTGCATAAAGCTGCAAGGTGCTTTTTTTTTTTTTCCCCCTTCCTCCAGACAACTTATATTTTGAAATGTTTAAATGTAAAAAATATCCTCTTATTTTCAGAACTATAATTGCCATTGCTTCTGGTGACCTAATGATCTGTTTAGTACTTTGGGGAAGGCAGAGACAGGGTCAGTTTCCCTGCAGGACTTAAATAATACCTTCCATTGCCTAAGAAGAAAATTATAAATATGTTTTACTTCTGCCATAGCCTAGAATGAAGGATTATTCATCAAGTGTGTCAAAGCACTGGCTGGTTTTAACATCACCAAGGCTGGTGTTTCTAGATGTTCTACCAGTTAATTATATAAAGTTATCTGGGGGGAAATGATTCCTTATTTGTTGTTATATAGCTCGTGGGGGGAAAAAAGGGCTCTTCCACCACCACCCCCAGACAGTGTTATCTCACAATCATGAATGTTAAGTCTGGCTTCGGTATAAGATTCAAAATTTCCTGGTATTGAACCCACATAAATAGGCAATGCTACTTCTCTGAGCAAATCTTAAATAGCTATGCAAGGACAGAGGAGGGGGGGAAAAAGGCCAATGCACTTGAAAATCATTTCTGAAATAACAGTTAAATGAAGACGATGAATCTCAGAAAGCTACAGGTGATGTTTTCAGAAAGATTACAAATTGACCAAGGCACCAAAGTTATGGACATCTCAGCTGGATCTGAGAACCTGGGAAACTTGTTTGTGCACACTGCTCTCCTCCCTTCTAGCTAGGTTTCTGGAAACCAATTCCAATAAAGTTAAGCAGTATACTAATACATACATATGTACTATATACTTTATACTAGAAGCAGTCATAGCATTTTATTGTTAATTCCTCATACTGCTGATAGATTATTTTTTTAAGTTAACAATTATCAGACTTTAATTTCAAACAGCTGGGTTTTTTAGCTGCATATGGACTTGATTGCATGCATTTATAATTGTTTAATTTTAATTTTTAATCAAAATTGCCACTTTCAAACTATAATTGAAGAAGCTATTGTAAACATGCAGAACGTCCTTACACATTTTTAGCAATACCTTCATTCACTTAGAACAATACCATCCACACTTAAGATTAAAAATGTAGGAGTACTGACATAAAATCAGTGTTATTGCTTTGTTGCAAATTATGTCAATGAATATAATCCTTGAACACCTGTTTTGTTAGGCTATTGCTAATAATGGACCACAGTTCACTTGGTATCTTAATATTCGCAGTATTGACCAAGGTGTAGTGTATCATAAAATATCTTTACTGTGTTAAATAAATTGGAGCATACCTGCAGTATGCACAGCTCCTGATATACTGTTTAATGAGTTTAAAGTCAGCCCATTAAGGTCAGAGCTGTTGCTTTCAGTAGCATGTCAGCTGACACTAATTACTATAGGTTATAGTATTCCTATATATAGAACAAGTGGAACAAGCCCCTGAAAGCTTTGAAAAAGAACGTAGCTTAGTCATATGCTGGGGTGTTTTTTCTCATTCAAAATTATTGGTACCTTTTAAAGACAGGTTAAGAAACTAAATTTGTTTACTGTGTGGTATTGAAGTCAGAAGAGGTAAGTGATTCATTGGGAAAAGAAAACCATTCGGGTCCAGTGATCCAAACAGCTCAGCTCCAACTCCTTTATTTAGCTGTTGTTAGGTGGAAGGAAATAAGATCTGGATGATTTTTTGTTTTCATTTGTTGCACCACTCTCCATGGGAATTTATAATCCACATTAAATACTGCTGTAAAAAGTAACTTCTCTGCATATAGCCATATAAAACTTCTGGGTTGAAAATCTGAAGCAGGTTGAAAATTTGAAGCAGTTGGCTTCACCAGGCTTTTGTACAGCATCATAATTCAATCTTGACATATTCCACAGTAGGATGTAATTCCTCTGTGTTATGTCCTTGAGTATAGTCAAATGAATTCCTGATTCTAGTCCCATATAAGAGTAATTTAAAACAAAAAACCCACCTGTTAGACTTGGTTATTTAAAAGCAGTCAGTTTTCAGGCACAGCCAGATGCATATTTTAAAGCTGACAGGGAAGGAACCTTGAGAGAAGGAGTCTCATACTATGTCTTTAGGTGCTATAAGAGATCATTTATGTTTCTGTCTCAATTTTCCCCTGCTTGCACTGTGTTTTGCACTGAGCGTGCTGCGTCAGCTGGAGAGCAAACAATTATGATGCTGGAAGAGACCAAAAATTCTCAGTAACACTGCTAGACCATGATGCAGTCTTATTTATTTTTTTTAGAATTGGGAATTCCTGTGTGCTAATGATCCAAAACTTGGATACACCTGTTTTTTCTGGGGATTTTTTTTTTCTGGGTTCCTGAGGAATTATCCTACACTGTATTTGTATGTGACTGGCTAGTCCTGTGTTTCCTAATGACTTTTATCAATTTCAAATTTATCAAATTAGAAAGAGGCATTAACATTTTAGGGACATTAGTTATGTTCTTATTTAATGAAAATAAATGGTAATGTAGAAAATAGAAATTCTGTTAATTGAGCAAGGACTTGACCCTAACTGATTTTTAGCCTGGAATTCTGACATCCAATCTTCAAGACACAGATCTGGGGAAAACCAAGATTCCTTTTCTTCCTTTGCTTATGGAGGACTTTTGGGGTGTTTTGTTTGGTTGGTTCGGGGGTTTTTTGGATGAGGATCAGTGTTAATGCAATGTAGAAAATAGAAATTCTGTTAATTGAGCAAGGACTTGACCCTAACTGATTTTTAGCCTGGAATTCTGACATCCAATCTTCAAGACACAGATCTGGGGAAAACCAAGATTCCTTTTCTTCCTTTGCTTATGGAGGACTTTTGGGGTGTTTTGTTTGGTTGGTTCGGGGGTTTTTTGGATGAGGATCAGTGTTAATATATAATGTCACCAAAAAGAGGCAATCAAGAAATGAGGGAGAGGAGGGAGCAGAGAGCTTGCAGGAATACAAAGGAGGAAAGAAAGACTGACACTTCTGAAACTAAGGAGCGTTCATATTATTTTTACTTTGATTTTGTTATAACCTAATGTTTGCTTAAGATAGTCATTCACAAAGAGAGCAAGTAGGGGCTTTTGTGGGAAACACATCAGTGTCATGGAGATGCTGAAGTCCAGTCTATACAACTTTACAAAAATGGATGAGGAGAATAGGTTTGGATGCAGAACACTGAGGAAAATCTCAGGTGCAGTAGTTTTCTGAGCCATGGTCTTCTGGAGTATGAGTCACCTTCTCCATAGCTGTATTCATCAAAGAGAATCAGTTGTATGTTCTTGTTCCTATGGCACCTCACTGCCTCACCTGAAAATGTAACAGAGGCAAAGCAAGTGATACTACTCTTTCATATCTGGTGGCAAAACCTGGAGCTGGCCGAACTTTGACTGTGGGTTTCAGCATTTACTTTGTAAGATTACAAGGTCCTAGACTGACACTTAATAAAAGTCGTAGGCTTTTCATTTTCAAGGACCTGCCCTTTAAAAATCCTAAGTTTAATTTCACAGTCAAAGATGGTATCAAGCTATTATCTGGCTGAATAGTACAGCTATTCGCTTCTCTGGGTGATATTGCACAGTTCAGAAGGTTTAGGATACATTAATGATGGAAGAGCTCTCAGATAAAAAAGAAATATCTTTTCACATTGTTTAACTACTGCTCTTTATATAAAGGAATCTTGCAAAGGGTAGGCCCAGCTAAATATGAAAGGGTGGAGTTTTACCTTGGTATGATTTTGGCTTTTGTGTTGCGATATGCAGTACTCATGTTCCACTGTCTCCCCCTCGCCCTTCAGGGAGATCCTCTGGTCCGACTGCTACTGGTGTCAGGGGTTTGATATTCACATCAGCTAGAAGAAGGAAGCCAAAAACATGCATATCTCACATGCTTATGAATTCTTCTGCTCGCTTTGATACTAATTCTAATATTTCTCCTGTACATGATATCAAAGTTGTTGTAAATGGGATTCTGTAATTACGGAAGGAAGTTTCTGAAGCAAGATATACACATATGTTAAACTTAATCTACTTTCATAGTTCTGTAATAGAAGTGTTAACTTAGGAACAAGACTGACCTAGTTATTCACCTAAATTAATCCCTGGTGAAATCAACTAGAGGAATTTCCTCTGACCATGTAGGAATTGCAGTTTGCCCTAAATCAGAGGGATAACTATAGAAAGAAATCATTCATTGTTGCCTGTTTGCTTACAAGAATGAAAGCCAGATTATTTTCAGTCACACACAAGCCCTTGGGAATCTCACTTGCGCACTTTTCTGTATTTATCAGATTTCCAAAACTTTGCAATGGTAAACTTATTCTTTTTCAGTCTTGCTCTTTGGCAGACTTTCAAGATAGCGGCTCCTTGCCCAACTGTGAGTTCTTCCCTTCATTATATACGAGGGGTGCGGGGGATAACTCATAGTTTACTGTTACTGTGTTTTCCTTTAAACAGAATGCTGCAGGAATATTGCAGCACAAAGGTTGTCTGTCTTAAAACCATGTTAGACCTAGATTTGTATGACTCTGATAAATCTAGGTCAAACATCATAGTCTTTGTTCAGTACTTATTCAGGCAAAACTCCCATTGGCTTCAACAGGAGTTTTGCCTGACTAAGCACTGTGGGATTTTGCCCTTAGTATCTAAAATATTTGATCTGTTCCTTGCACTTTGGAAGCGTTCTAGAAGCAAATCGTATGTCTTGTCCTTGACTGCCCCGCTGTGGCTGTATCATCATCAGCTTAAAAGGTGGCAGAATCTTCTGTCTCCTGACATTAAGCATATCTTCATTGTCAGAATATTTTAAAAAAACCAAACAACTTTCTTCATATTTGTTATATTTAAAGTAATTCCAAAATCTATGTGTATTAACTCTGTGTATTACTGCATGAAAAGGAAATGTGTTATTTTATATTCTAGATTTCTTGTTCCCCTCCTTTCTACTCTAGAGCTTCAGATTTTTGTTTTCAGTTAAGGGGTTTTTTGGGAAAAAAAGAACCTTTTCTCTTCAGAAATCTCATGGCTTTTTGTTCTCCCCTATAAAATGTTTCACAGGTTCATATCACTGCCTATTTCATATGATGCTTTTGGTTAACAGTTCAAATGTCAGCAATCCATGCAATGATGGTTAGGGACAGTTTTGTTAAGTAATAGATGAGGCAAATTGAGTCATTAATAACTTCAGCAATTTCACTGCTTTCTGAAAATAATTTTTCTTTGCAAGGAAGCCATTAGATGAACATGCTTAATTGACCTCACCAAGAAATGTGCAGTATTTAGAACTAAAGAAGGGCATATAAAGACTTAAAACCACATGGAAGAACTAGTTTTCTTCTTAGTAATGTGGCCATGCTTACTGTCTTGATTTTTGCACTGTTTTTCTAAAATGAGCTGAAGTACATTTTGAGATGAGACTTGTCATCCTCTTCCATAACACCACATCACTAACTGTGCTTTCATTTCTACTCTAATTTCTAACTGCCTCTATCTTCACTCTCAGTGCATTACCTATTATTGCTCCTTCTGTTTTCTTTTTTCATTGTATCTTGTCTTATATCGGACCCCCTGACTGAAACTGTCACACTTTTTCCATCAGGCACTCTGCTTTTCATTTAAATTCCCTCTTGAAGATCCATATCTGAGGGTTTAATGCAAACCTTTTTGAATAAAAATGCAGTCACCCTAGTCTTTAAAAAAAGCTCTAGGGTAAATCTCATAATAAATGTGTTGTGCATCTCCTTAAAAGTTTTCTTATCCTTACTCAGGCTGAATAGCTCCCAACTCTTCAGTGCTTCCACCAAGATAAATACTTCTTGTTGTGGATAAGCTGTTATTCAACATGAACAATTAGCTTGAGCATGTATGCTCTTGCTCCCACTGCAGCACTCATTGCCAATGCAGAAGTGTATTTGGTAAAGTCAGTTGTAGCCGAGAAAAACATACTAGACCCATTTCTCCAAAATGAAGCTGTAACAATATTGTGACAATTAAGAAATATTTACCTCTCTCTACTCAGATCCCCTTTAAATTCATCATAATAACATATACAGTGAACTCTAAGAAAAAAAAAATTTATGCCCAAATCTTGCAACTCAGCCACCACACCTAACCATTCCTCTTTAGCAATGTCATGGTTATGCTTAATATATTTTACTTTAAAACACAGAGAGGCTTTTCAGTGCAGATATACTCCCAGAATTACAGGAGCAGTACTATTGATTAAACCCTTAGGCAGATATAGAATCATCGAATCATTTAGGTTGGAAAGGACCTTTAAGATCATCAAGTCCAACAGTTAACCTAGCACTGCCAAGTCCACCACTAAACCATGTCCCTAAGCACCTCATCTACACGTCTTTTAAATACCTCCAGGGATGGGGACTCCACCACTTCCCTGGGCAGCCTGGTCCAATGTTTCACCACTCTTTCAGTAAAGACATTTTTCCTCATGTCCAATCTAAACCTCCCCTGCCGCAACTTGAGGCCATTTCCTCTCGTCCTATCGCTTGTTACTTGGGAGAAGAGACCGACACCCACCTCGCTACAACCTCCTTTCAGGTAGTTGTAGAGAGCGATGAAGTCTCCCCTCAGCCTCCTCTTCTCCAGGCTAAACAACCCCAGTTCCCTCAGCCGCTCCTCATAAGACTTGTTTTCCAGACCCCTCACCAGCCTCGTTGCTCTTCTCTGGACACGCTCCAGCACCTCGACGTCCTTCTTGTAGTGAGGGGCCCAAAACTGAACACAGTATTCGAGGAGCGGCCTCACCAGGGCCGAGTACAGGGGCACCATCACATCCCTACTCCTGCTGGCCACACTATTTCTGATACAGGCCAGGATGCCGTTGGCCTTCTTGGCCACCTGGGCACACTGCCGGCTCATGTTCAGCCGGCTGTCGACCAACACCCCCAGGTTCTTTTCTGCCAGGCAGCTTTCCAGCCACTCTTCCCCAAGCCTGTAGCGCTGCATGGGGTTGTTGTGGGCGAAGTGCAGGACCCGGCACTTGGCCTTGTTGAACCTCATACAGTTGGCCTCGGCCCATCAATCCAGCCTGTCCAGGTCCCTCTGCAGAGCCTTCCTACCCTCGAGCAGATCAACACTCCCGCCCAACTTGGTGTCATCTGCAAACTTACTGAGGGTGCACTCGATCCCCTCATCCAGATCACTGATAAAGATATTGGCATTCTCTGTTCATGCTCATTTTCTCCTGGAGAAGCATGGCATCCAGCAGTCTGGTCCATATTTGGTTGTGTATCAATGAATAAACATTGTACAATCATTGTAACTGCATTTTTATATTACGCTTAATGTACTTATTCAAAACACACTTCTCTGAATTGATCATTTAATTTTTCACCAAATTATTAATGACATCATTAGCTTCATAAAATTATCTAACCTGAAGAGACTCTCTTCAGCCTTTTCTCTAACAAACTAGAATAATTAATCCAAGTTGCCAAATAACATATTCAAGTACAGCTTTAAGTAAATGTTCTCAATATAAAGTTTAATTTGGTCTTTGTTCCCTTGGTCCAATTTTTGGTATAATTTTCTCAGGCATAGCTTTCTGACTAATCTTTTCCTTACAAAATCAGTAGTTCATTACAGGAATTGAAGTAATTCAAATGTGTCTTAAAAGTAAACAGCTCCTGTGCTGGGACTATGGTTTACTCAGGATACTTACTTTTCAAATGTGCAGATGTCGATTATGAATGGAAACATATTCCCAGAAGTTGAGAGAGCCTGTGTGTATCTGTCCTGAGTAACAACTGCTTCAGTCTTACTATTCTAAATGCAAAGAATGTATCACATACTGGTCTACATTTTACTAAGTTATTTAGTTATTTCTAAACATTTGCAGTTGTAAAATGGGGAGGAAGTCAACAGGCCATCCTTCAAAGCATCTAGGCATGTCAAGGAAGCCCTATTACAGCATTTCTTATTAGCATTGTGTAACTACCTATTTAATTCTCTCTTTTATTAATTTTTGAGCGCTTGACTGTGTAGCCTTAAAACTCTGTTTTACAGAATTTTCAGTTTATTATGTAATGTAAAAAAATATTCCTTTAGCAAGCTGTTCTGGATAAGAATGGAAGCAGGAGTACCGCAGTTTCCCCTGGCTTTAGGATCAGATAGATAGGTGCTGAATTGCCTTGTTAAACTGGGACTTTATTCCATGCGCTAATCTGAAAAGCTCTTGGCACTCTCTTGTAGCTGGCACTAGAATAAGTTGACAGCATTTCTGCTCATGTTTTTGTAGTGCTGTCCCCATCAGTGAGGCATGCCACATGGACTAGCCTACCTGCTTCTTAAGCGCTCATCTCTGCACCATGTTGCTTTGTGTTGTAGACGTGCTGATGCTGGGTATTTCCAGCTGAAACAGGAAGGCACACTTTATACCATATAAATGGATTATTTGTTACAAGCAATAAATTTCCTGGACTAGGTTTTTTATCAGAAAGATTGAAAAACTTTCTGAGATCCCTTTAGTCTCTTGATCAAATTGCCTTTCTTCATGGTACAGCAACGTTACAATAAGAGGAGGTATAGGAAAAAAAGAGCAAGTAGAAAGATACACCTAACAGCTGTGACTAACAAAAGGAATATATTTCATTGTATAGTATTGCTTCTGAAATTTGCTCAGTTCATAGAATAAAGGGGGGGGGGGGGGAACCCACACCACAACACACTGTAA
>NW_008794854.1:834842-850206 GCF_000699145.1 Aptenodytes forsteri | reverse complement strand
TTCAATTAAATTAATGCACACTGTGTGTGCAGACTTTCTTTTCACAGTTTTTTCTAAATGGGAGCTGCCAAAGGTTCATGAAACTGTCATGCTCATAAATTATTTAGCAGCTCTGCTACACTCTTCTTGAAAGAAATATACTGGGATCCATAGCTTTAGTAATTTGTTGAGTTTTTAATATCTGTTTGCTTCTTTCCGACTGCATACAGAACATTTGGCCTCCATCACAAATAAAACCATAACATCTGCTTCTTAATTAGGAAAGGATAATGAGCGGGGGTTTGTATATATTTTTGGCATTAACTGTTCTCCACAGAATAGTAATATCGCATTGCTATGTGTAGGTGACAGAATCATCTACAGTGTAATTTGACATGCAGAGGATACTGTGTTTCCATGGTTAAATATTTTAATGTCAGCAGGAGTTCTTTTGGATTTCCCCCCTCTCAGGGCTTTACATTAAGTCCCTATCGGTAATCGGGAAGAAAAATTTTGTTACAGGACCCTGAGTCAGCCAGAACTGTAGGTAAACCTGTAGATCTTGCTTGCAGGTTAGGCTTAGTCAATGACTTTATGAATTGTACCAACCCCTTCTCATCTCTAGGAAGTTCTTCCTTTCCCCTCTGAGGTTTGGCTGCCTACTCCTCGGTACACGTCTTTCCAGCTCAGCATAAACTTCTCAAGGCTGTCTCTTGCCTGCCGCATCTTACCTTCTCCCAACACGTCTCTCCCTGAGCAGAGTCACTAGCACCCCAAGCCAAGGGGCCTCCATCAGAAGTAAAACTGTAGGTAGCATAGCTCCTCTCCCAGGGCTTTCACCTCACTTTTCCACAAGAACAACTTGAAACAGAAGTAACAAAAAACCAGAATATCTGTCATACGGGTTTGCTGCATTTTTCCTGTATTGTCTTTTAAAAAGACCTACTATTACTGCTTCTCCTGACTGAATGGCTAAGAAAAATGCTCAGAGAGCACAACAGTGAAGCTCTATATCTTTCTTCAGGCATGCTTTTTCTCAGGCTATACCTGAAGGCAGAGCCAAGTCCTAATTAAAAAGTATATTATAGGTTCAGTTATAGGAACCTACTCATTTTAATACACTTTTTATTATATTTACCTGAGATAGCAAAATTATATAAGAAATTGCTTACTGGTTTCCTTGACAAGATATTTTTTTCTGTGTGGGAAAGTTTGTCACGGTGGAAGTCTCAGAGAAGACAGCAGAAGCCTGTTTGACTGTCCGTGGTGTGATACCTTTTAGAGTCTGCCGCTCCATCCATCTGCCATTAACTGACCTATGTTTTTTTCCATAGAGCAATAGCAACACTGCACGCTCCAATTTGTGTGTACAAATTTAATTACAGCAGACACGCAGGCTGGGCTCCACAAACTGCTAGCATCTCACTTGTCAGCACATGTGATTTTACTCTGAGTTATCTTTGTTTGGGAATAATCAACTCTTGAAATAATCATGGGACTGAAATACCAATGCTTTTTTTTTTCCCTAGTTCTTGTAACAGTAAGAAAACTTTAAAAACTTGTCCCTTAAAAGATCCCCCCCAAAAGTACTTGTTTAAAAAACAGTGAACTTTTGCAATTTGAGTCATAATTCTTTCATGGAGGAAAAGGCTGGGACAAGTGTTTATGAGGAACCTACCTATCTCCACCCAAGATCTTATTCTATTATTAGAGAGATGTGTATTTTGGCAGGTTTTCTGTGGGAAAAGGCCATTTTTCATAGTTAATATGCACGCAACTCTTCCTGGTAGCCGTGCAACACCAGCTTTATAGTCCACGTGAACAGCACCTCAAAGCTGTTAAGCATTCCTGTAGGCTTCATAAGCATCACACATTTTTATTTGCAGTTGCTGCGTTGCTAACGTGTACACGGAGCTAGCTGTTTATTGCTCATGAACAATTTCTTCATGTATGCACAAGTATTCTTTTCATTATGTCAGAGTGCTTCAAAATACCAAATCCCGGTTTTCTGTCCTATTAAGTTTTTATAGGCCAGTATTTTTCAGTAACATAACAGAAGTTGATAAGACCTCGTGAGGATTCTGGGAGGGTTATTCACACACTTATAAGCCATCACGATCATCTCATTTCTACCCAGCTACCAAATATAATTTCACAGTTTTTCTCACTTCTAAGTATAAATACTTCTACCTACCTTATTGTTTATAAGAAAATGTACATCTTGTCACAATAGGCAAAACTACAAAGGAATCTTCAAACAAGAAAATCTTTTGTGATGAGGCATGGAGACCACAAGGAATTTTACCCTTTCCCTAATTTTGCCTTTTTCACTTTTGCTTCCTGCTTTGCATCAGCTTATCAAAAGTATAGAGCTATAGACAGAGTAGGTGAGGGGACTTAACTGATCTTACTGATTACTTATAAAGGAACGTGACACCGTAGATAAAGTAAACCATGATGTTTGTCCTAGAAATGGACCAAATGCCGTGTGTTCATTGGAACATCTGTGAATTTGGCTTGATGACAAGTCCTAGAGCAACACATTAAAGCCAACATTTTGTTCCTGCGGCTTAGTAGTGGTGATGTGAGTTTAATCAAATTGATGAGAAGAGGAACAAAATTTAATAAAAAATAAAAAAACATAAATGCAAGTCTAAAGTATGAAACTGAATTTTCATTATGAAAGTTAGCATGCAGGTTGAATAACCAAAAAAAAGAAGTTTTTATTAGCTTGCTTTCTGATCTTTTGAGCTAAACCAAAAAAGGTAAATGGAACAGATTGTGTGTTCTTAGAGGGTAAATATCTTTCTGCTGGTTTTGTAGTGTTTACAAAGATCAGAGATAGGAGATCAACACCACTGTACTTTGGGAGACGCACCACAGTGTTGTACTGAGGAAAAGGTTTGATTTATTATAGCGAATATGATTCATCCTTTAACAGTCTACAGATTTATATATGTTATTGTTTCTTAATAACTTTAGCAACATTTCTCAACTGTATATGGAATATAATACTAGGACTGGTAAGTATTATAAAGATCGCTTCAAGGTGGAATTGTTAGAAATAATACCTTTCCTTACGTCCCATACTTTGTCCTTTCCTGGTGAGGTGCGTACTGTGAGAATAATTTTGATTTTTCTGTACCAAAAGAGAATGGGTTCCTCTTTGTCTATAATTATTTCATTCTTACAAATCTATATGTTGATTTTTACTTAATTGAACAGAGCGCAAAGGAGAAAGGTGCCTATATAAACATTCATAGCAGTCGACTGTTAATTTGTTCTTCTATTTTTATAAGTACAAAATCCATCGTAAAGCTCTCCCCACTGTGAGATGAAGGCACAGCCCAAGAAACCAACAACTGCATAAGCTGGAACTTTATCTCAGAGGTTCTTGCTCTTTTACCTTGCAGTTTTACCCATCATAAATCATTTACAGCCTGTTTTCAGTAACAGCGAGCATCTAGAAATCCAGTTATTGCCAGTGGGAGTTGCAGGTATTCAGCATATTTGACAGTCCTCAACCTCTGTCTCTGTTTTTCCTACTGTTAAATGGAGACAGTAGCTTCTTCAGAGGGTTGCCATGAGAGTAATTAGTTATGAGCTGTAAAGCACCCTGAAGAACAAAATGGCTAAGCAGTGTTATTGCACCATTTTAATGTTTAATGAATTCCAGCAAAATCACCTCTTGTTTTTGAAAATACTTATAAAATATGAAGTGTGAAAAACAACTTTTCCTAATTTGGTTACAGTACTTGGAAAAATCATTATTGGTCAGCATACCTCAAACAAATACTTTATAGGTTTTTATGTAATTGTGAAGACAATTGGGGAACAATACAAAAACAACCTTGTTTTTCTGACTCAAGATTTTTGTATGGTACATTTGCTGTGATTACCATGAATCTAAAGAAGGCAGTTTCAACCCTGAGCTTTTTAACCCTCAAATGCCAAAATAAACAAAATATTTTAAGTATCCTCATGCTTATTTCTGGTAGACATTTTTAATGCAGCAGCAATTGCCCATATCCCATTGCTGAAAATCTTAAAAAACTGATTTTGAAGCACTTTAAAAAGTCCAAATATGCAATAAAATATCATAGCTCTAGTCCACGGACACACTGTTTGTGTATATTGCAAAAAGCAATATATGTGAAACATTGCTTCCATTAACTCTATATAGCTGTTAGAAGTTGAAGACTCACTTTTCCCCTACTGGTTTTTTGTTTGTTTATCTGAGTTCCAAACTCGGAAATGGGGAGGGAGGGCTAGAAAGACCAAGAGTGTGCCATCAACAACTCCATTTAGACAAATGAGATCATGATCACTCCAGCATCCTAAAGGGAACCTGCAGTGGAAGACATGAGCTTCAGAAAAATAGAGTTTGGGGAAAGCAAGGGAACATCTATTCACGTGTGGATGGCTAGAAAGCTAGCTGCAATTGCGTCTCCTGTGTAAACAGAGAAAGTGGAAAGAAAAGGAGTGAGACACTGCCACTAAGAATAATGCCTAAAACCATGGAACAAGAGATAAAGATGTTAGATTGAATCCTGTGACCCCAGACAGATTAAGACTGGAGATGTACTTTTTTTCAGCCAAGATAAATCAGCAGAAGCAGTAGTAGATACATTTAAAAGCCAAAGATCTCTAGCACCCACTTGTATTTTAGAAACAGAAAAAGTTCCCTAATTAAAGATCACTTGTAGCACACCATAGCAAAACAGAGGAATGGATGTGAAGAGAAGAATATTTAATCCAGGCACTAAAACGTGAGGGCCCAGTGAACAACTCAAGCACACAGCATTGACATAAGTGACGACCAAGAGAATGACCACATTGGTGGGTGAGTATCCTGTGCATGTCCTGTGGGGTGCAGCACAGAAAGACAAGACAGAAAGAGCAATGAAGGGCTTCCTTTCTGAATGCTACATCTTAACCTAGGAAGAAAACGGTGCATTTGTATGTCTGATTTTTCCTTTTAATTGGTTTTTATATTGTCAGTGATTGTGTGATTGGGAATGGGGGGCGTTCCATTGGGTTTTTTATGTTAGGCTGAGTTATGCCAAAAGTGCAGCCTAATCTACCTTTCATTAGTCATAAGAATACATGCTGTGGAGATACTGATGTCCTAGCCACAGGAAAAGTTTCAGAGAGTATGCCAGAAGGTGTGGAAATTTGTTAAAGGAGGATAGATGGCTCATCTATATCAAATTCCCAGAGCACATTCTTGAGGTTGTAATTAGTGAGCATTCTCGTACCTGGAATAAATCAAGCAGTGTTTTGGAAACTGCTGATAAGGGATGGTGGCTTCTTTTCAGTGTTGTTTTTGGTGGTGTTAAATCACTGGACACTGAGTTTACCTGACAAGTTTTTCATCTTGATACCACTGTTTTTACCAGGTGTAAGTATGATAACCCATCCTTTGCAAGATTCAAGTTCTTTCTTCAGTTCTTTCACCGGAACTAAAGGGACCCTGTGGGTTGTTGCGAATTACTGAGAATGATCACCAGTCCACCCCAGAAATTTTCCAGTCTACACCGAAACAAGCAATGGAGGGATGCATGTGCTATAAAATATACCCCACTTCGTTGTGAGTGTGAAAATAGGTGGTGTTTAGATTAGATTCTGGCTCTTGAAGTGATATGCATTTCTGTTTTTGAAGATAGGCTTGAACTTTAGCACTTTACACAGAAGATCTCAAAAATAAGGAATCAAAACCATGCGTTAGTATTCCATAACTTCATACTTCATTGATATCAAAACCAGTTGGCCTTAATTTCCTTAAGTATACGAGGTCATAATCCAGAAACCAAGGGGAGCAAATTTGTAAACCAAAGAGTAAATTGTCAGCTATCTATAGACAAAGGAGAAAAATGCTTTTTCCTAAAATGTCATTAAATTCTGCTGAGTGCTTTTGATTTACTCTCTCCTCCCCAATGCTGTTATCTGAAAGAGTTTACCTTCAGATGCTGCAGGCACAGCTGTGCTGGTAGCTGCCTGTTGGAATGCATATTGCTTCGCCGTCCACCAGAAGAGCTTTGGAAATCCATTTCCTATATATGTATGAATAGATGCATATATTTATTTTTCAGTACATAAATGTAACTGAGATGATTGAAAAAAAGAAAAAGTCAGTGCATATGCTTTTTTATAGCACAAAAAGGGACTTCCTGCAGAAGTTGCACCTGCATATTGTGCAAGCTGGCCACATGCATAACTGCCATGCAGCTGTGCCTTAAGGCAGGAGTTTAGCCAGCTTTGCCATAACTTAGCAAGATGCATATGTGTAATTTGCACGAAGCCTGAATGCTAAAGATTATTTAAATGGATGTCTCTCAATGAATTTGTGGTTAAAAAAAGATGTGTCATTTGCCAATCTACCTCTGCTAAATTAACCTTTCTAAATCTATAAAAAAACCCAAAAACCTCCTCATTTTTCATTATTCTGAACTAGGTGGATTTTTTAGTGAAATAAACACAGTGGCTTTTTTTTATCTGTAGAGACACTCTAAAAGGTCAAAACAAGTTTCAACTACTTTGATGAAGCTTTTTGGTGAATTCATGAAGGTAATGCAAAAGTCACCACTGCTTAGAGGGTATATAGCAATTTATATAAATTACTATTCCAAGATAAACCACAGCTGGTCTAGCACTAGTGGCAAGTCTGATGTCAGAGAATAATCACATCTCTCATTATGCCATGTATCTTCTTACCTTTGTATTACACTATTCTGTTAAACAAAGTACCCCCGAGGGCTGTTTATCCCTAGATAATAGTCTCTACTGTTAAGTACTACTTCATCAAAATGTTTCTTTCTGATGATGTCTTACTGTAATATATCATGGAATTGACAACTAATATATCATATGATAAAGTAAAATATCCCCTGAGCAAAGTACAGGGATGATAAATTATGTTAATATGTTATTGCCATTATATTATCATCAGTCAGATGATTTAGTATGATGCATCATCAGAAAAAGATAACCTAATAGCGTATTACTCAAAACTTTATGCCATCTGGGGAACACAAGGAGTAAACTGACTTATAGGACAAAAGGTATCCCAGTGCCACAACAGCCTAAATTAAAATATATCAAGATATAGAAAAGAAGTACAAAATCTAGGAAGTGCAATACTAAGAAATGTTGCTATTGTAAAGGTCAGAAGCAGATTCTCAGTGTCTGTAAACAAACATTACACTAGTATAAACGCTATATATTAAATTGGCATTGCCATTAGTATGACTGGAGCTACCATCATAAGCATCAGTCAATGCTTTGTCCTGGTAAGCTAGTGATGATACTGAAATAGAAACTAACTTGACGTTCAGTGCCCTTTATTCAGACAGTTGACAGAGATTTAGTTGAATATGGATATCTGCAGGAAGGTTCAACCACATTTCTGTGCCAAACTATTCATCATGAAACAGATGGTTATCCTATTATTCAACAATTTGCATGCTGCCACGCTGCAGTGATCTATGGACGATACCAGTATGTCACTAAACCAAATAGAAATATCAGAGAAACTCTGTTGTGAAGCAGCCCCTAACTTGGACTGAAAACTACTCTTGCGTGTTCATTTCTTTGTAATTTTTTGGTGATACACTTCATCCATGTTTGTGCAGTTATGGTATGATAACACTGTGTTGTAACTTCTGCCGTAACAGGATACCTTCCTTGGTCAGAGGATAGGGAAAAATTTATTTCACAAGAAGCAAATTAATGAAGCCCTATGTCCCAGGGCTACATCACATACATCAACTGCATTTTCATGCTACAGTTATCCTAGTTCTCGGGCTATCTATCTTCTGCAGCCTCAATAGCATAACTTGTGATCTTCTCAAGAGTCTCCCCATGGCACCTTCACAGTACCTCCAGCTTCTTGCTGTGCTCCACCAGTTCCACTTCCCTGGTAAAGCTTAGATCCCTCCTGTGTCCCTGTGGCTTCATACAATACCAAATTACTCATAAGCCCCTTCCACATCTCTATACCTATGTCCCCAGTAGCCCAAATGTTTGCCTAGCTTGCCAGCTGGGCAAGTGGCAGCATGTTGTGCCCAACATTGTGCAGCCTGATCGCCCACCAAGCCCCTGCCTTCTAGCTGCTGGCTGGTCCAGAACAGCTGCGTACAGAGCTCTTCTGCCTTTCCATCAGGAGAAATACTGTGATCTCTCTCCTTTGCTTAGATACTGTTTTTCATTAAATATGTGGGAAGTCGGGAAGGGATCAGCTGCCTGAACGTAGAGGTCCAGTGCCCTCTGAGATATCGTGGGGAACCTGAAATGTCTGCAGAGGACTGGCAGACACAAGACAGTGGGAGACCTGCATTTTCCTAAAATGACAGCTAGTGAGCAAGTGACAGTGCCTAAAGGGACAGGAGACACCACGTTTAGGTGATCTGATCTAGCTTTTGATGTCTTTCCTGTCTCTACCTCTCTGTCATCCACGCTTCTTGAAATTGCCAGTGGTTCAAAGCTCCTAGCCTGGGGGTTGACTGGCAGACAGACATGCCGGCAGTGCAGCTGCAGCTCATACTCTTCATTTCTTTGGAAAACCAGCAGGGCGACACTGGTAGCATTTTGGTCTAGCACAGGAGAAACGGCTGTTACCGTCCTCTTCTTTGCTGAGCCTCACTGCTGACCCTGGCCTCAGCAAGCTGTTCCTCGCCGTCGTCGCCCCCTGTCCCCAGATGGGAAGGCAGGAGATGGTGCCCAGTATTTGACAGGTCCCTGCCCCCTGTTGTGCTTCTTGACCCATGGCCCTGGGACTCAGCTGCTTCGCCTTCATCAGCATCTGTTCTCCCAGCTCCCCTGCAATACATAAAAATTATTTTAATGCAGTATGTGGGCTCACTTAGAGACATGAAACTTGCATGCATCCCAACAGCCTGGGAATACTTTTATTATCTTTTTTTCCTAAGTGAAATTATTTATTGATGATGAAAGATATGAGACCAAAATCTTTACAAGATAGCGTCATCTCTCCATGGACCAAACATAAGACCTCCACACACTCACCCAGTAGCCAGCCCCCACTCTGCCGGGACAGTACTTTTACAGATAACAGTCTGCCAGTTTATCTCCTTAGTACTCAGTCCTTTTTCTGTTGCTAAAACTTACTAACAGTAGAACTATTTAGTTCTTTTTGTCAAAGGCTTTAGTCATAAAGGATATCTATAAACGTTGGGGTCCTGTACAAAGACATAGAAATGTAGTCATAGAATCAACAACAAAAAAAAAATTTCATGTGATCCTTCAGTTAGCCATCTACAATTACACTGTCTCACATCAAAGAACACCTCACTTCAGGTGCCTTTCTTTAAATATAACTCTAATTTTCTTTAACTTTCTTTCCCCCAGAATGTTGATAACATGTTCATCATCTGCTTTTTTCCAGTTATACTATTATACCATGTGTTTATATTTTACCTGCAAGTGAACTGAGATCATAGGAAGGGAATAATGATCAAACTCAGACAGCCGCAATGCTTTTGAGCTCAGTAGCATGTCTCCAAAATGCAAGCAAGTAGCGAATTCTGAGGAGGACTATAATAAGAGAGTGCACATGCAATGATGCATTCTCAGTTTCGGTTATTGAGCTTTTTAGCGGTCGGTGGCTCAAAGACCTCTTTAAATCAGAGGTAGGTCTTTATATAAAATATCTTTCACGAATATTTCTTCTGTAAGTTTATCTAGTTACTTTTTGGAGATGTTTGTATTTTTAGAGTCCACGACATCCCAGAGCAATGTTTCCTTGTAAAAAAAAAAAAAAAAGCCACATTTTTTGTTGACATTTTTAATCTGCTACTTGACACTTACATTTGAATGCACCCTGTTTCTATACTCTCCACCTATTATCCACTCCACTATATTCAGGGTTGTACAGACCTTTTTTAGTTTCTTTTATTCCATACCTTTGAACACCCATCCTGTCTTTTTCTACAGGTCTGTTAGTTTCAGCGTATCCTTTAGGGATGGGGGATCAAGACTGCAATCAGTAAGCAGTATGCAGGAATATCCTAGGTTTCAACAGTGCCACACTTTTTTCTTTTCCTGATCATTTCTATCATTTCATTTCATTTTTTTCCCTTTAGTCTGCTCTTGAGCGTGGAGTTGATAATGTTATAGAGCCGTCTATCTGTTATAACCCCAAGATCTGCCTTGAGCAGTGATAGCTTAGTACAGTCCTGTTATTTTTTTTGTAAAGTTAGGAACATTTTATTCCGTGTGCATCACTGACACTGAATTTTGTGCCTTTTTATCACTTGGCAACTCAGCATCATAAGATTCTCTGGCAAATTTTTGTGGTCAATCATCATCATTACTACCATTAATACCTTTGGATTGCTAGCACAATTTTACCTATTCACTGTCCAGCCTGTATTGTAGGTTCTTTCTACATACACTGCCAGCAGGACATGAGCATTGGTCCCTGGGGGATGCCACTCTAAAAACTGACCTTTTCTTTCTGACTGTTTGTTTCCTATCTTTTGACCAGCTACTTATCCATGAATTGACTGAAACTTAAAGAACCGGCAAACTCCATCAGGATAAAATGAGAAGTGACCTCACAAAAATGTGAGCAAAACATTTAATTCATCAGATGCTAAGATATTAGTTCTCCTCTGCACTTCCCGATGCAGCTGGGATGAAAACTGAAGCAATGGTACTTGCAGAGTAGCTCAGCCTCAGGATAATTCTGATCATCATCAGCTGTGTATCTCTGTGTGGCACTGTAACTCTCAAAAGAAAAGCCTGATTTTTGTGATGTTTCTGATTTGTTTCTAGTATAAAGGTTTGAAGAAGCCTTAGATAAACAAAATCTAGTGTACCCCAGAGCAAGCTGCATATGAATTCAGTATCTAGGTTGCTACATTCTCTCTAGTACAGCATCCCAAAGAATGGAATATGAAAAGGTATACTGGAGACAGTACCATAGCCTATATGGTGTTAATTTTGCATTTAAATCCATTTCACCTTGTCCTCAATTTTCAAGTTTCTATATGTTTCTGAGTTTTTATTGGCCACTTCTAATTGCATGGTGTGGAAGGAATTATGGCAGGGGTTCAGGGACAAGGCAGTAAAGTATGAATGATCTGTGCATTATGGCAGCACAGAGGGAGGCCACTTGATTACTGAAACATGGGAACTGTTTGCTGTGCATGTCAACTAGGTATGCGTGTGGAAATCGCTAGCTGTGAAATCATTAATGATAGTTAATGACGTGAAGTGTTGAAGCAGCGCTTGGTAACAGTTTACTTTTGACCCAACAATAAACAGTTCGTGAAGCCCTGACAAGTCAGGGGCATCATTTCAGAGACAAGTCGTCATCAATGCTTTTAAGAAAGCATAGTGCCTAGTAACATCTTTTTTTTTCAATTTAAATTACTTGTTTTTAGAGAAGTATTTGTGTTCAGTAACTCAGTTCTGCTGTAAGAAAGGACCTTGTAGCAAATTCCTTTGTTACAGAGTTGTGCAACGTAAGGCATCCTCCAAACAAGCATTTTGGAACAAATCCCTTTCACCTTTTCCATTGACTTCAGTAGGACTACTTGCGTAAGCAAATGGATAGGCTCTAGATGTGCAGATTGAAGGACTCTGTAGGAGTAACTTTCAAGAAATTGGTTACAGCTGTAACGTGAGCTGTGCTGACACAGCTGGCAGATAGCTTGAAATTGATGCTCTTGAAAAGAGATAGATCTTTGCCAGAAATATTAGTTTCAAGAAAAATGACATTTTTTTCCTATCATTACTGTCAAGTAGTGCTATAGTTTCCAAACTGGATTTGGTAGAGATGCATGGTTCTGATCTTTAATTTCAGAAAAGGAAAGGGTTTCTCTGTTATTGAGGGCCAAGCACCCAATACTGTAAAATTCACTGGTGCATTCTTAATCCTAGGGAAATGCAAAGTCCCACTCTCTAAAACATTACGAGACTTCTTGGCCCCACCAGTCTCACCATTACCTTTCAAAAGACCAATCTCAAAGAGGTTTTGCAAAATACTTGTGTTTATCTGTCTTTGTGCAATTGTCTAGTTCTTACCAGGGCTCTGAGGACACCATCAGTCCTTACTGGCCTGCCTGGCCTCCCCTAGGAATTCTCCCCACCCCTGCCCAAAAGCCCAGGACCCTGTTTCAGCTCAGCCTGGGGCCATCAATCCCTGCTCCAGCAGCATTGCAGCTGGCCAGCCCCAGCCCTGTTGGATTGAAGTTGTTTGGATTTGCTGGGTTCATCTTGGCCTTGGCTTGCTACCTTGCCTTCGCCTGATGCTCATGGGACTGTCAATGACTCGTTGCTGTCACCACCCTGCCCTGCTCATCCCCCCAGGCACCATGGGGTGCACCCTGTCCATGAGGGCATCACCCAGCCTGCGTGGCAGCTGCTCTCGGCTCCCCTACCCTTAGGGAGCACCCCTGCGATTGCTGCTCTCTGAGGGCTCTAGCTGTCTGCGCTGATGTGTAAAGCAGTTAACTTCTGAAAGTTGAATCTCTTTTTTCCCTTTTCTGTCTTTCCCTTCTTCTTCACTTTCTCCCCTCTTCCTCTTCCAAAAAAAGCACACTGAGCTTTCAGCTCTGGAAGAGTGAGACCTCCGCCCATTTTCAACCACAGAACCCTTTCGCTCAGTCTCTGGAAAGAACTTCTTTGTTCATTTAAAAACTAAACAAATACCCATTTATTTTAAGAACGTATAAAAGCCTCGGGTCTTTGAGTGAGCACCTTGGAGATGAAGGCATCATGGCTAACAACAAAAGATGCCTGTAGTCCACTTAGTTACACAAACAAGAGACAATGGTATCAACAACTTGTATTTGGTAGTTTGCTGTATCTTTGTCATTGTATACAGTTTTTTAAATTGCACTGCCAAGAAAGCATGAATGCAGGACAGATGTAAGTGGTCAGAAATATTCACTACTATTTCACTTATGTAGATTTTGAGGGTCAAAGCTATGCATTTTTATCAGATTTTTTATTATCTTTCAACCCAAGTGAAGATCAGTGCCTCAAAACAGGCAAGGGACTGCATGTTGAAGTGTTTTGTTTCAAAGGAAATGCTGCTACTACTACTACTACTGAGAATCCCAGCTGTTTCAGAGAGCATTCCTGATTTCATAATTCTTCAATTTTTAGCAAAGTAATATTTTAATTCTTTAATTTTTTAACTAAAAGAGGATAGGATAGGATATATCTGTTTTTCTGGAGTTTTTGTGTGTATGTATACCACTAATCGATTCATCTTACTGACGACCTTTAGGAAGACGAAATGACAGGTTGGGTGGAGTATTTTGGAGAAGCATCCCGCTAATGTTAATGCTAATTAACACAAAGTGATCCTGATGATCTGTGGACCGACGTTTCATCTCAGCTGTTTTAGTTCTGCCAATATCTTAAGCACTGATTCTTTCCATCCATCAACAGCTTTCTCCCTTTTTGAAGACACAAATACATATGTACCGTAGGGGTTAATATTCACTAAACTGACATATTGTCAAAATCATAAATAACTTGTTCTGAAAAATTGGAGAGCTAACTTAGGGGGAAAAAAATAAAGTTCCACATATTTAACTTTAGCATTGTTAATCAGGATATTTGAAAGAAAATCAGTATTTTCCCAGAGATTTAAAGAAAATCCAGTCTTTTTTGAAATCAGGGAGTTTTGTTCATTTCAGTTCTGAGGAAAAGACTGGTAGAACTGACTGGAATTGGGCATAATGAGAGCAAATTCTGAAATGCCTTTTCAGAACAGTTTTGTTACCTTGCCATGTAGTTTCTCTGATATTCCAATAGACACTAGAGAATACTGTTGATAATACTGAATAGTTCTAAATTATGTTTTGAGGATGCTAAATTCTGACTATTTGTAACTTTGCACATGGAAAATTTGATTCATATGCTCAAATAAAAGCATCGCTCCAGTGAAGTGGCATAAGGCTTTTGTACAGAATGATTAATTATGTCCAATATTTAAAACTAATCTCTCGTTACTTTTGTCTTTCTTCACTCTGAAGTTCTTTTTTTTTCCCCCATTTCTGTCATTTGGGGTGGAAAAAAAGACAGATACTACACTCATGTCATGGAAAATTATTGCACAATTCGGTAAAGTTGTACATAAAGGAATAGTAACTGACAGATGCATAGGAATTACTGTGCCAGATTAGACTAATGCTGCACATAGTTCAGTACCTTTTGTCCCAGAAATAGACAGTTCTAGATGTCTGTGCATCTGGAACTGATGGGTTTGCACCTCGGCATTTAGCATACTGCAGCCAGCTCTGTGACAGTCCCTCTGCAGTGTCTGTCATTCAAGGAAATACAGAACAGGCTTTTCAACAGAAACAGGCATTGTTTGACATCACTGCTAGTTCTGGGACATTGTGAGTCTGATGCACTGTGTTTGCTTCTGGCTGCTTATGTGTATTGCTGTCTTTGCACATCCAGTAGGAGCTCATACATCTTACCTTCACTTCTATAAGGTTCTCAGTGGTATCACTCCTCACTTTAATTAGCTAGCAGGGCATGCCAGAAGTTCTGGGCATCTAACAGGCTTCCTTCTTTGCTTCTGTGCCCTCTCTGTCATTTTTCAGATCATGCATTTTGGGCTTGCTGATACATCCCGACCTTCATCTTGGTAGAATAATGGGCCATAGCTGCCAGTTACATTGTTCTACTAGAGTTTTAAAATATGTTTAAATATTTAATTAAAGAAACTGTTAATGCCTCTTGTTTTTAAAAAGATGTCTAACACGTAAAATTAAAAAAAAAATCAAATAGGAGATGGCAACAACGCAGCTGTGGCCTGTTGGACCATATACAACGTCAGTATCAGTTGCCTCGCCAGGGTCTTTTCACGTAACAGATCATAAGCACTTTTTTGTTGTTGTGAGCTCAAAGAAGAGACAGCATTTTGGGAAGACTGTCTCTCTCTCATGCATAGCTTGAGGTAAAGAATGAGGCATTTCAACATGCAGTTCCAATTCTGTCTTTAAATGTGTGGCAAACTGTGCTGTTGCCAACTCAGTAGGGAAAGCGAGCATGTGTAGGTGTGGGTGGGCGAGGGGGTAAATTTCATTTCAAGGGCTGATCTCTAAACACTTCTCCAAGCTAAGCTATGTGAGCCTAACATTCTAATTCCAAGGGGACTCTTGACACTGCATAGTAAAACTGCTTATTAAATTACAATCAAGAAAAAAATCAGGAAATAGACACTATTCAGCTGGCAGCATACGGGGAAAAAGGCTGAATTCTAATTATTTGAATAGCAGTGTTAGTGTTCTTTTACTAGGTGAAAATAAAATTAGCTTATCACTGATATCATTATTAATGTATGAGATGAGGCAGAAATACAACTTAATTCCTAACACCCCTTCTGCCCCTCCCCCCC
>NW_008794854.1:803843-834814 GCF_000699145.1 Aptenodytes forsteri | reverse complement strand
ATTATCCTAATTTGAAGGTGGGGCATTGTATAAACAGTAAGTATTTCATTTATTATTTTCCCAGTTTGATTAAAATGTAAAAAGACGTGTCCAACATTAGTAACACTGTTTATTACTCTAATCAGAAACAGGAAATATATTTTCAGCTGCTCTAAGCCTTATGTGTTCTTTTATTATGCATGAGCAGCTATTACTACTGTTCAGTCATATACATCTCTTAAGGTAGTCATATTGCAATCTCTGCCTTTTGAATGGCTTTCAAATAAATAAAACAACTTTTTTGCATAAAAAGATATTCTGCAAACATAATTAAGTATTGACATTTACATTTTTATGAATATAACATCTTCATATGTAAGACGAATCCATTGTATAAATTTTAGAGGTTTTGCTTCACTTTGTCATTAGAGCCAGCACAAATGAATTTTATTTTACATTACAACACTGAACACATCTTATGCCCTTGAACGTGAACTGCTTTGAATTTTGTTAAGAGTCTGTTCTCCAGTCTCATTTTCACACTCAATGAGCCACTACTGTTTCAGTCCAAAAGGGATCAGTCAGTAAAGCTGTATCACAAAACTAGTTGTAGAGTCTAATCAGATTCTTTAAAACTCATTTATATTTAGCCAATAGTCACAAATCTAGCTGCAAATGCTGCTCCAGTTATGACCTCTTTTTTGAGTATAATTTGGGAATACATAATCAGATTTATGAAAAGGACACACTTTAAAAAATAATTTTCCTATTATGTTATCCATATTATGTTATAGACATTAAAAGTAAAATCTATAAATATCCAAATGCCTTTTTTTTGCATGTATAGATTTGTGTTTTCCCTACAAGTAAATATTTAATTATTAACATAAGACTTCTCATTAAAATTCAAAAAATAATAAATGATTAATAAAACCCTCCAAATTAGAAATCTGGCTCATAGTAAATTTGTTAATTCATCAGTTTGTCTTGATAAACAAAGTCTTATAGTAACACAGCTATCTAAACTGGTAGACTTTTTTTCCTGTCATCTCCTGAGATCTGTGACAAGGAAAGAAAATATGGAATTTTTTCTTTTGCATCCTCCCTCAGATGCTGGTGCGGCACTCCAGAAAGTATCTTGAGTGGACATAAAGCAAAAGGCAGCAAGGGGGATTGCTTGGTAAGACAAGGTTTAGACAGTGAACTCTTGTGTTGGATCAAGTGTATCATCTTCTATATCATTTGCCAGCCAGGACTGGTAGGCTGCTGATGAGGAAGGGCTTTTAGGGTTGTCAGGGCAGTGTCTCTTGTGATAGGGATCAGCGGGAATGTTGTTTACCTTTTTCAAAGTGCATGTGTCCAGGTCCAAAGGAGGAGTTAAATGCCTACCATGACCCTGTGACTTAGGCCAGGAAAATACTGATTGTCCTCAAAAATCTGCAGAAGCCAGGGATCTAAGGATGGCATTACATAAGTTTGGCAATAAAATGTTTAAAAATAAAGGACTAAACCTGACCCGTAAAAAGGATAAGGCCCTTAACTCTGTGGTGTGAGGAGATATTTTGAACTATACTCTGCAGTTGGACCCTAAAACTGTCTGTTTCTCAGAGGACACATCCTATTGGTTGGACAGCCCAGTGTGTAGTGTACATTTGGGGCACTGAATATCTAAATCTTCCACTGCCTCTGGAAGCTTGGGCTCACGTATCCCACCAAAACACCACTGCAACTAGACCATGAGATCAAACACCAAATGGTCTTACCCAATTTGTTTAGAAGGTTTAAATATTCCGGGGGGGGGAAGAGAAAAGAAATTAGGCTGGTCTTTTCCTGGAGAATGTCCTATCATAAATCTCTTTGTCATCGTATTTCTCCATTCTCATACCCAAAAATACTTGTAATTGCTTCCCAAGTGGAAGAGCTGTACCAGGAAGGGACTAACAGCATCACACCCTGCAGTGCTGGCTAGGGCAGGCTCAGAGATGGCCGCAGTTGGGACATAAAGTTCTTTGCATCTCTGACATGCCAGGGGAGTGATCTGACCACCAGGTTACTGGATTAAGAAAAGGGGGTAGGAGGGTGCTTGGGCAAGAACACAAAATAAAGTATTACCTTTACCTTACTACTGCTAAAATCAGTAGGTGGTTTCCCCCTGACTTCAACCACAACTGAGCAAGCAAAGGCTTTAAAAAAGCAGCTGCAAAAAATGTAACATCATACAAAGGACAGCTTAATTATCATACAACATAAATGTTAACCATACATTTTTCATCAGCAGGTGAGGCTCAGTGATGAGAGGTTAGCTTACTGGCACATCACCACAGACTTTTTGGTAGAACAAGCATCATCTCAATCAGTTGAAGTCAGGCCTCAACAACTTGCAGACAATTTTTTATATATTCAAAGCAAATTAACTGAGATTTACATACTTGTTTTTAACTGTGGCTTCTCTTCAATTGCCAAATGGATGTTCTAGTTCATTTCTTCTTTTGTTGCTGTCAGAAATACAATTATAATGCCGAGCAGCATCTATTACTGCTTGTTGAAAGCAACTACTGCTAAGTGAGCTCAGCTCTACTGACTGCCTCCTTCTACCATCTAGTGGCACCTTCAGCATACTACTCTCTGTCTCTACTTATTTAAAGAGTTATATGGAGAATGATAATAAATGTATACTTTTGAAAAGAGAAATGTATCTGGAGAAGAAATACTTTGCTGTGAAAAGGGAAAACAGTTTTTATACATAAACTATTTATGGGAGAATAGACCAGGTTCAATGGTATAAATTATTAATGTCAGAGAAAAATTCTGGATACTGTGGTCTTGTAAAGAGTATGTCAGGTTTGTTGATTGAATTCTTACAGATTTTTTTTTTTTTGTGGTAGCACTTGGACTTTAAGTTGAAAGCTGCAGAACGAAACTATTCAATATCCTAAGGAAACGCCTATTAGAACACACTTGGTTTGCTATTTACCTGGATATTTAAAGGGCACAACAAAAATTTAAAGAGATTATCAAGAGTAAAGAATAATAGAAAGGCTATAGTTTCCTTTCTGCTTACATAATTTTATTAAGTGCTTTCAGTGCTCCATTTTGCAATAGATGTTTGTATTTCATTTAAGGAAAAAGAGATTAAATGTCAATGTACTAGGAATTTCAGGCTTGGGATGTTTTCAATCAAAAGGCATGTTCTGACTAATTATATCACTCTGAACAAACATGAAACATCTAAAATGCTTTCTGTTCTTTGAACTGAGATGTCTTTTTTCACAAAGTGCTGTTTTTGGTGAATTAGACTACAAATTAAACCAAATTTTTATCAAATTCTGAAAAAGATATATTTCTTCCTTTCCACTTGCAGCAAATTGACAAGGCAAATTCACAGAAGGCAGAAGGTAGAATCTCAGCATCCAGGATAACTTTTGTTTTCTTTTCTTTTCTTTTAAACATTTGCTGTTCTGTATTCTGGTCGTATTGATAAGTTGTCAACGTATTTTCCAGGGTGGAAAAATCCCCATACGATGGACCGCTCCTGAAGCTATAGCTTACCGGAAGTTCTCTTCAGCAAGTGACGCGTGGAGCTACGGGATTGTAATGTGGGAGGTGATGTCCTATGGTGAGAGACCATACTGGGAGATGTCCAACCAGGATGTAAGTACTGCCGAGGACTAATCTGCTAGTTGTTGAAACGTTTCTTGAAAATTATTGCCACTTCCTGCCCTGTTTTGCTTTCTCATTCACTTTCTAGGCTGGAACCTCAGCTTATTTAAATCAGCATAACTCTATCAACTTCAGTGGGATAGTTAACTTATGAAACCTGAAGACCTAGCCCTCTCTAACTAAAACCTTGACTAGCTTCCTCCCATGGATTAAAGACATGTTACAAAGAGTCATAGCCAGCTTGCCAGGTTCTGATGCTGACTATATGTGGCTTTCACCCAAATCCCTGGGAATCTGCATCAGATATGCAAGTTGATGCAGTTCTCAGTCAAGCTATAAATCAAAACTTGAGGGAATACTGGAACTATTCCAATGATAAAGTTGGCCCATTATCTCCAGTACAGTCTGACAGTACCCTTCAATGGGCGTACATGGTTAAATTTTAAAAGAGTTAAGCTGCCATGAGAAATGTATTTGCCAATTCTCCTTTCTAAGAATTAAATGTATTCTGTTTTCCTCAAAACTATGTATAGGCTTAACCACAGTGTGGGACAATAGTCCTCCCTCATAACAAAGTTATGTTTTCCTCTGACTTTTTTTTGCAAAAGTTGTGGCCAAATAAGCCTTCCCAATTAAAAAAACACATTTGCTTCTAGCTTGTCCTAGAAAATGAAGCATGGGAAAGGGGGAATGCTTTCTTCTCCACAATTTAAATTTTCACTAATTCTCTTGTTTGATGGATCCCCATGACAACTCAAACGGGTATACTCAGTCTTCACACCAGCCATCAATCTCTATGTCAAAATGCAGAATATCAGCGAACCTATCTTAACCTCTCTCATATATGTGCATAGAATACCTCTGCATTGGTTCTGAAAAGTTGACAAGACTTTTCCCAGATGGCTGTTTTTATATTGTCGCTAAGTTATTCAGCTGTTCAAGTCTGGTTGCTTGTTAAGGCTGATCAGTCATTTGGGGATAAGGATCTGAGAGAGCTTTTCATTAAAAAAACATCATTTCAGAGTGTTTCAGGAAGAAAAGAAAAAAAAAAAAAAACAACCAAACCCACCCAAAACAGAAAAGAATAGCGGAACTAATAAAGCCTTATTTCCTATAGATTTGTACTCTACAGTCTCAGCAGTACTATAATCCTACTTCTCTCCAGCATTTCTCTTGTGAGTTTAGCCTTTGGAATTAGACCACCTCTTCTGTACATCATTCTCCCCTGACAATGCCTACAGCCTCCATCCCTGCTCCACACGTCTACCTGCCAGCAGCCCAGCTCCCCGCTGTGCTCCTTAATTAACACCAGGTATGGGATGATACATGCTGTGCCTGGTTTTGAGCTATGCTTCTGTTGATTGACCAGGCAGTGGGGGCTGGTTGCCCATCTGAAGAGAACAAGCAACCACTGAGCTGAGATAGACCTTTTCTTTTCAGTGGAGACATTATTTTGGTACTATCTGAACTATAAACACATCATGGATCTACTGTGAAATAAGCAGATAAGCCCAGTAGGCTCAATTCTGTTTCTCACAGCTAGCAATCTGTTGGCATTTGAGATGCTCTAGAGTGATGAAGATGTCCACATGGGGCTGACACAGGACATGCAGGAGACCTGGGTCCTTCTGGAGCAACAGCTGAAGGCCAGACAGGATACTCTAGGGAGTCTAAAATTAGACACCTAAGCTTAGACAACTGAATTAAGGCTATTTTTTCCCCAGGGCACAGTGTGAAATCATCTGTGTATAGATTTCTCATATATTTAAGTATGTCCTACAACCAACTTTATGCCTCTGCCCAGCTGCTGATTCTTACACAACTTGTTTAATTTGATTGAAGTGGGCCAATGGGTTCAAAGTTAATAAAAGAGAATGAACAAGCAGACTCCGAACAACAGTATGAGCATCGCAGCCTCAGCACCTTGCCCAAACTGAGAGCCACTTATCAGCTCCTGAACTGCCACAGATTACAAACACCAATTTAAGGCAAACTGCCATTGTTTTCCTTAAAAAAGCCACATTGTAAGATGTGGTGTTTTAGGAGCTGATTTCTAAGGAGTTAAGGCAAAAGGCAAACTGCCATTGTTTTTCCTTAAAAAAGCCACATTGTAAGATGTGATTAGGAGCTGATTTCTAAGGAGCTGGGACATCACTTCAGCCTTGCAATAGCAGAGGGTGCTATTCTTGAGCTAATCTGTTCAGAAGCAAAGCTGAACACAGCCATGGCAGTATCGGCCTGTTCATCATTAGTATGCTGTTGCAAAACCTGATTACTCTGCATTGCATGGAATGCACTTTGTATCAAAATGCATGTATAGCCTCAAATTTTCTGCCTTCCCAAACTAATAGATGCAATGGTTAATTTCACTGTGAGACGCCTTTTAATGGGAGATTGTACAGAACAAGAAACTGGGAAAAAGGTACTAGCAAATCACAGAATCACTCAACAGCTGAGGTTAAGGGACCTTTCAAGATTGCCTAGTCCACCCCGCCCAGCTCAAGCAGGGTCAGCTACAGCAGTTTGCTCAGGGCCGTCTCCGATCAGGTTTTGAGTATCTCCAAGGATGGAGACTCTACAAGCTTTCTGGGCAACCTGTGCCAGTGCTCAGTCACGTGCACAATAGAAAAGTGTTTTCTTACGTTTTGATGGAATTTCATGATTTTCAGTTTGTGCCCCATTGGGGCACAAACTTGTCCACTCAACGCTCCCCGAGTAGTAGGTAAAACGTCCACGTGTACCTTGACAAGCAAGGCCCACTGGGCAGTTACTTTTTCCCTTCCATCCCCATTAGCACTGCCTGGTGGAGGGACTGCACTGTCATAAACGCAGAACTGGCTCACAGTCCTTTCTGCTGTTGCCCCTGTCAGTTGCCACTGGCACATCCTCTGAGCGTATCGTGGGCAGTACTCTTTTGCCTGGTTTTCCTCACCATGTAATTGGTATTTCATTTCTGCCTTCCCTCTGCAGCACCCCATTCATGGTTGGTTTTTTTAGAGATTAAAGAAGCCCATGAAGCCAGAGATACTTCTGAACAAAGTCGGCCCTACCATGGTGCCTGGCTTCTGTGCAGTGCCAGTGCTTCCAACTGCAATGTCACCTCTCCGTAACTCTGCCTCTGCCCCTCATCTTGCCAATCTGCTTATCTAGCTGCAGGTGATGGGCAGCTGGTAGTGACTGCAGCTTAAGGAGGTGGGGGGAAGAAGATGCTTTTTTGCTGTATCATCGTGTCCCACTGTCATGCAATCTTGTGCTACAACATGGGGAATTTCAGTCTCTATTCCAGTTGTGAGTGATTTCATCTGGTGTTGGGTCAACACTCTATGAAGAACCCAACTGCTATCATCTCTTTTACTTCTCCTGTAATCATAATCCTTCTCCTCACACCGGCTCCATTACCAGCCCACCTCCTGACTCTCCCACTGCTGTTACCGCTAACTGGGAATGGGGGGAGAGAGAGACTTCCTATCAAGTCCGTTTGGCCCCACTATTCACCTCCTGGGAAGAGGGTTTGAATGACTGGTAGGACCCTCACATAGAGTCCCAGTCGCCAGGTGAGAGTAGTGCACAACACACACCTTCATTCCAGCTGCCTTTCCCTTTCTTTGAGGTGGCTTCAGCTGTCCTCTTCACCTGTATCAGACCCTACGACGGATCTATTCAAGGCTACGCCAGCAGCGAGAATTCATAAAGTGACCCCTCCGTTTAGAGTATATTAAATATTCTGCTACAGCATGAAGATAGCAACATTTATTTACTCCTACATCCAAAACAGAAGTATCTGTTAATACAAAATAATGATGCGGGCCCTATGGATGCTGCTTATGCTAATGATGCTGACTCCTGGGGGCTTTCCCTGCAGTTCAGCAACACACAGCACAAAGGACTCCCTTTCTCTGGAGCCCTACCCACAGGCTTTCAGTACTGAAATGTTAACAGTGAGCGCCTGTGACCTTCTAAATACATTTAGTGACTCTAAATGTCATTGGGAAATTTTAAGTTATTAGACATACTGTAAAGTTTCCTTTGCTGGATATTGGGACATATGTTTTAGTACAATAAATTACCCTGAATTCACATGAGCTTATTTCGCAGAAATAATAGACTTTCCCAAAGCTCAGTGATACTGTACATATGGCAGGGAAAGTAACAGAGAGGGGCATGCACTAAACAGATTCATAAAAGACATTATGCAAACAACTGTTGATAAGGTCTTACATAAGTATAGTCAGAGGTTCTGCTACAACAAAATGTCTGGCAACATTAACGTTACAACACTTACTGTGTTTTGATCACGGCAAAACTCTTCTCTAGTTAGCAATAAAATATTTATTGAATCGGGTGGGGTTTTGTAAAGTACCAAAAGTTTTCCAAGCATAAACTCCACAGAGCCATTTTTTCACATCCCATTTTACAAATTGCTTTTCTAGTGAAACAACTTTGGGAAATTAATTCACTTTTTTAGACCACGGCTAAGTAAGTGATGTTTTGAGTGGCTGCCAGTTAAATGTTCATTTCTTGCATGCATGACATAGAAGCCAATGATATGCCGACCCCTACCAAAAGGGAGGCAATGCTAGGAGAGGTGAGTTCAGCGCTGTCTGATGTGGTGCCTATTTGCCATGTGAACACATCTTCAGTCAAATGAGCAGTAGGGCTGACTAAGTCTACCGAGGGTCTCTTGTCCAGCCCCTCAGTCACGGAAATCAAAGCACAAGGAGCCAGCACAGGTAGCACAGAGTCCGAGCTGATGCAAAGAGAAGTGTTAAACTGATACCTGTCACCTAAATAAACCCAGTCTGATTTTCAGACACGACAACTATTTGTAAGTACGCATCAGGTCAGTGCAAGCCAGAGAGACCCAACACTTCTGCAAATCCAGCGTCCTCTATTTATATTCCTAAGCAGGGATTTGGAAGCTGAACTTTAGGCAACTGAGTTTGAAAATGTCTCTCATAAATTTTTTAATACTGTACGTGATATAATTTAGAGTCTTAAAAATGCTATTAACTTTGAGAAATGTTCTTGTTTAAGTAAATAACCATTTTATTATTGTGGTAAGTCACTTCAGACCTGTGTTGGTGCTGATTAATGCACTTCTTAGATGCGTGGCAGGCACCAGAGGTGTCCATTAATTAGGGCTGCTGCACAGTCTGTCATGTCTTATCGCTTAATTAATAAATATTAGCTGAGATATTGAACTTTCCAAGGAAACTAGTGTACTGATGAACAGATTATACTAAGAGCCTGGCTTGCTAATGCTTATGTGAGGAAAGGAAGATTTATATTCCATGCATTTGGTCTGTAGAACAGCTGTGAGTGAAGTCTACTGGGACACCTGTTAGAGGCCACTTTATAAATTAGTGCATGTTGCAGAACTACATTTAAAAAAAAAAAAATATATTTAATGGATTGTAATCAATATGCAAGAAAACTACTGTAGCAAACACAATAAAAGTCCTTGCACTTATGAAAGTTTCTTGTAATAGCAAAAATAACTTACCCTAATACAGTTCTTTCAACCCATACATATCAAAACACTTGGCAGGCACCTGGGACTGGCTCCATACCACGAGGCATGAGCAGCTGCCTCTCCCTCCTGGTAGATTTTTCAGATGTCAGCAGGACACAGGGACAACATCCCTCTGTACTTTCTTCTGTCTCAGTCTCATTAAAAAGTCTGTCAGTTAACTTTCGAAAGCAAAAATCTATGTTACTGTTAATAATGAAACTATCAGAAGATTACAGCTTAATTTTCAGATGCCATTTTTGCCAATATCAAATTATTTTGAAACTAAACATGCATAAATTTTATGTAGAAGTCCATAAAATATTTTCACATAATTTTGGTATCATAATTACTATTTAATAGTAACTCTGTCTTCAACCTTTACAGCTATGTCTAACATCAAACAAAAATGATAAAATATATTTAACAGGCTCCAGTGTTTAATATCATCTGCGTACAAAAATATATAAAAAGAATGGTCCCCTTTATAGACATAAAAGCCTAAGCATTAAAAAGCATGGAAATAATTAGCTATGTTAACTGTAAAAAATACCCCCTTTCCCTTAGAGTTTATATTCTCACCTGCCAAAAAGCATTACCTGTAAAAATACACCCTGCCCATTTTACTCACCCTAATACTGACCCGCAAGACCTTCTAATGAGTTTTAAACATAGTCATCGCTGAAAAGAAACCTACAGCCTCTTTCTCAGTGTTTGATGGCAGCACAGAATATTTGCATGTTTTCTTCCTTTTGATACCCATCAAGCGTTCGTCACAAAACCAGAACTAGAGAGCAGTAATCAGCCTTTTTGTTAGCAGACTCAGGGCTTCATGTGAATAGAAACTAAGTTAACGTTCCTATTCTTTCAGGTTGAAATAGATGGGACATTGATTTGCCAATGTGGAAAGAGTTACGCTGGTTGCTAGAGCTGTTGCTATATCCTTCTTGTAGATATAGACGTTTAGACCCTTTCACGATTAATGTGGTGCTTCTCCAACCTTTAAACCAGCAAGGAAAAAGGCATTTAAAAAATGTTAACATGTATAATCTTTATACACTATATAATATATAATTTTTTTTCACCAAGAAAAATCTAATACTTCTTCCCTTTTAGGTATATGGATATCCAATTTCTCTGTTCAGAGAGAGGTGCTGTGCAAGTAGCAACGCAGAGCTAAAATAAATAAATAAATAAATAAGGAACTAAAAAGCTCTAATTCTTCCTTTGAGACTTGATTCCCCTTGCAGTATTAGACACTTATCACATCTTTACTCTTGCTTCTGAGACTCTAAAAATAATACTTGCTTCACAAGGGATACTAATGAGGCAATATTTGCAGTTTATTTTTAAAATGTGCTGGTATTAATGAGGAATTATAATTATCCCAGTACCAGCTGGCATTTCTCTTCATGAAATGTTCCTTCTGAACAAGAGAGGAAACAAAATGCACTGTAACTTCTTTTCCAAATATATGGTAAAATAGAGCGTGTCAGAGAAAATATACTATCTGGAAAATTGTGGTTGCTTTTGTTTTTTTCCTGAATAATTTATTTCAGAAAAACCTCATCAGCTCTCTATTGTTGTGTTGAGCAAGTGCTATATGTCTCATAAAAGTAGAGAAGCTTTCCCTTAGCCTTAAAAACAAAATACATTTCAGAAAGTCATCATTTGCAACAGGTACAGTTAAATGTAAAGACTATGATGATTGCATTTCTGGGCTGCTAAAGATTGCCTCTTCAGTGACAAGTATCAACTAAGCTATACCCCTCACTGTAACAAGTACCTGTGTTTTATGAAGCCATTTTGGACAGACTGCTTGAGATACATGAGTTTTGACAGTTTTGTGAATAAAATTTCATGCACGTGGGGTTTAATTTCACCCATCCCGAGCCTGTAACAGGAGCAATCTGGGGGGCGTATTCATCGTTAGCAGGCAAGGCTTCGGAGGAAATATTTCTCTGGCAATCTGATGGTATTTTTTCCTACAGCAGCCATTTCGGCAGCCTGGATTTTGGACCATTGAAGTAAATCCCAGGGAGATAAACAAGTAGCCAGAAAGGCAGGTGGAAGGATTATCATATTGGCATATCATTTACTGCTAGATATCATCTCTGTATGTGCGTGGCCAGTCCTGTCTGCACGTATGTGCTCTGTCAATACTCACAGGTGCATAAAATTCAGAGATCTCTATGGCAAGTAATGCTGCCTTTGGTGTAGCCTGTAATTCCCAGTGCTGTTGCCGATGGGTCTGAAACTTAGCCCGTGCAAATCCAATTCCCTGCCGCGTTGCAAACACTTGTTTTTCATGCATAGGTGTTTCTGCCAGGATACAAGAGGGCTATACACTATAGGACCAAGTCACCTCATTTTATAAAACTCAGACACCCAGCTGTGTGCAGCTACAAGAGTCTTGTTCCATTTTCTACCATGCCATGAAGGGGAACTAAGGTCCTAATGTAGCTTCATTACTCTTGTTTATTTGCATAATGCTTGCAGCATAAGCATTAGGCATTGCTAAACAGAGCCAACAACATTAATTCAGAATTCAAAAAGAGAACGAGGATATATTCCAGGATAATAAGATTGAATATATTGAAGCTACAGCTAGTGCTGTAAAACATTGATTTGCTGTAAACAGTTTAATGTACTCCCTTCCAGCTGCATTAATATGTCTGCAGCATGTACATACATCTGTGTGAAAATGATAAATGTCTCCTTAAAGCAGAGTGGGTATAAATGCAGTAGGTATGTTTCTCGTAAGTGCACTGTGTTATTATAAATATTGTGTACAATCATTTGTACTTTAGAGAACATTTAGCATTGGTTGGATTTTATGTTTTAAGGGTTATGTGTGTGTGGTAGGGTTGGTCTTTTTCCTAGCTTTGTTTTTGATCAACCACTTACTGTCTTTCCATTCTTTTATATACAAGAAATCCTGACTATGTCATTTCTATCATCATCCCCACTGCTACCACCACTCACTGCAGAACCTAGTAACCTTTCCTCTTGTTTTTTAAATCTTACATAGAATGAATCCAGCCAGCTTTTCATGGACCTTACCTACTTTTGGTACCTCCTACTACGCAGGGCTGCTAATGTCCTTTTCAGACGATGTTTTTTGTTATCAGTGTTACTAAAAACAAGCCTCCCTTCAAATCTGATCAAATGTAATTTTTCATACACGTGATTTATCTGTGACATCAGGTCTGTTTCTTTCCAAATCCTGACCAAACACGTTTTCCACATCTGCTGAATCTGAAAGTTTTACTCACTTTAGGGTATACAGTAACACCATAATTTTATTAACTTTTGTTTAGTCATAAACAGCTTGGACATCCAGGTTTCTGAGAGAGGCTGTACAAAATAATGTTGTGCTTTGCTGTGACTTGTGTGTGGGACATTGCCTGAATTAATCATACTCTAACGATCAGCAGAAACATATTATCACCAAGTAAATTTGCCAGGTGCTGCAATGTGCATTTGTAGTGCTTGATTGTATCGTGGCATTGCCACACGCTAAGACTTTGTCAGGATGCAAATATTAGAGCATCCCAGTATGCAGTGGCCATACGAGGTTAGTTTGTGGCCCTGTGACCCCATTCAGCACAACATCAACCTGAAATGGATGAAAAAGATAGTGATACTGGTTAGTTCTTCCTTCTTCCCCTCCTTTCTTGGCTGTTTGAAGAGGATGGCCGGAGAGCCTAAAAAAGTGCCTACTGTGTTTCATATGCCTACAAAATACTGCTCATCTCCTCTGGTCGCATTCCTGCCAGTCCTGATCCCCTGAGTGAAGCCCCAGCAATGCATAAAGTGAGGGTGGCTGTGCCATTAATTGTTATCACTGGTTTCTAATTGTCAGCTTTACACTGTCCTTTCAGCATTCAACTCTAATGCCCAGTAATCCTACGCATTGTATTTCTTTAGGTTATACTGTCTATTGAAGAAGGCTACAGGCTTCCAGCTCCCATGGGCTGCCCAGCTTCTCTTCACCAACTAATGCTTCACTGCTGGCAAAAGGAGAGGAACCACCGTCCAAAATTTAGTGACATTGTCAGCTTCCTAGACAAACTGATCCGCAATCCGAGCACCCTTCATACCCTAGTGGAGGACGTACTTGTGTAAGACTCTGTTCGGTACTTTTTTCTTGTATAACGCATGGTGGCTATCATTAGATGTTTTAGGGCATTAAGTAAGGGTGGGGGAGAGCAGCAGAGTTCTGAATTCACGTTATGAGGGTTCAAATAACTTTGAGCCCCTTTTAAGGTTTGCTTTATTGTTAATACACCATTGTATAAGGACTTTTTTCTCAAGCCATGCAGATTATATTAAGCATTTTTCTTTTTTTTTTGTCTGAGATCTGTTTGTGCACTGTCTATCCTTAATCTTTGTGAATCTCTCTGTTCTTTTTTTTTTTTTTGGTGCTTCTCCTGTGTGCTTGTTTTCTCTTTGTAATCTTTTTCTCTATTCAACAGCCTGTCTCTCCATCTGACAGTGCTCAAGCAATTTCTGAACTGCCTTGGAGTAATTTTCTGCAGAAAGTAGTTGTGTCTTAGCTTGCTAAATCTTTATTTAGCTGCAGAAGAACAGCAACAGTGACCAAATAAGAGATTATGCTATTACCATTCCACAACAAATTCTTGATGGTGTTGCCTGAAGTTTTTTCCATTAATAATATTACAGAAATGAATGCAGCCACAGGAGAAGCAAGGTTGTGGTGGAAGAATTTATCAATTTTTGTAGGCTTACTGATCCAAGGTGTCCCTGTATATCAGTGAAAGTCCAACTGGCCTCACTCTCTTCATTAGCTGAAATTCACCTTAAGATAAAGGTGCTTTCATGGAGACTCCCCTGGGTTTATAAGGGGTTCTCAATGCCTGGGTGGATCTTTCTGAGAACCTCAATGGGTTAAGAGGTTTTTTCATATGGTTTGGAGAAGGGCTGAGCAACAGGGCAAAGACTAAGGCTGGTATCTTGATGTGGGAAAGGCTGAATAGAGAGGTTACTAGGAAAACGTACAGTTAGGGCTACAGCCATTTCCTCTACCACAAACTAGTGGGACTTGTTGGATTTAATGCCCGTGCACTACAGTTAGTGGCCTCTATGTGTATGTGCATATAAATATATATATGTGACTTGCTACTTGTACCTGGGTCACTTCATTTAGCATCAGAGTAATGCATTTTTATCTATTCTTATTTTAAAACATTACTTAAGATCTAAAAACTTACACCTGTTTTCTTGCAGTCAAGCTCTTATTGAGCTCACCTGCTTGGGAAAGTCTTTCCATTCATTTGGGAATGCTTAATGCAGTCAATCTGAATTATTATTGTGTTACTGTTAACTTACGAGGTCAGCAGTTATTCTATAGAATCGTACAATCATAGAGTAATTCAGGTTGGAAGGGACCTTGGTAGGTCTCTAATTGAGGTTTGTACTTCACAGTGTTCTCCTGTCCTTCAGTTTCTCTCTCTGTCATTTTGACAATATGAATGAAAATCAGTGTGTTTAATGTATTTGAATATGTGTGGTTGAAACTCGGTATGTTAAGATACTAGGGTGTGTTGCTTCCTACATTCTACATAAGTCACGTTCCATCAGTTAATGTTGGCTGGCTTTTGCTGTCTAAATTTTCATTTTAAACAAATTATATCTTTCTCCTAAAGGCTATCATAAAGCTTTTACAAACAGCAGTGTGCTTTTTCTGCATTCTGTTCCTACAGTTTCTCTACACAAAATGTACAAAGTCAATGGAAGTTGTGAGCCCTCGCCAGCATGGTACACAATGGAAGACTGGAAATATATGCCCCGAAATTGGAATCTTTTTTTTCCCCACCTTTCTGTTTCAGTTGTGATAATATTAGGGAAAAGAATTGAAACAGAAATGTGACTAAGCTCCTTCATTTTTATTTGCTACTCTATATAATTCTATGTAAAAGCAAAGATACAAATTTTTATTCTTTTTGCTTCTTTTAGGGTTAGTTTTAGGTTTTGAACACTGTAATCAAAGCATTCCCATTGCATAACGGTATGGCAATAAGGAGCCATTTGGGGTTTTTTTGTAGATAAATGTAAAAATCATCTCGCAGTGTTTTAATATTTTTAAATTGTATCTCATGTTAAATTTTGTTTGTCCTCTACTTTGACTACTGTATTTACAAATTATTATCATCCTGAACACATAAAATCTGTAAAGAAATGCTCTGTGGGAACAAAAATAAGAGCAGTGGGAGAGGTCTGTTCCTCAGTTTGTTACTGAGCTGCAGTGCTTTAAAAAATGTATTGTTAAAGTAGTGCAATTTGGCAGACTGACATGATTTGTAAGTTTTAGACAATGGGTTAAAGAGATCCACAGTTAAGATCAGACCTTTACAGCTCAGGCTCCTCTCTCATTCCTTCTGCCTTTTCATAAAAACAGTGTCTACCAGAGTAAATCGAGTGTCGTATTTTGTAGTGCTTTGGTAACCTCTGCATTTTGTTTTTACAGAATGCCAGATTCACCTGGTGAAGTTCCAGAATATCCTTTGTTTGTTTCAGTCAGTGACTGGCTGGACTCCATAAAAATGGGTCAGTATAAAAATAACTTCATGGCAGCAGGTTTCACAACTTTGGATATGGTTTCAAGAATGAGTATTGAGTAAGTATGTAATCTATTATCCCTACAGTGACTAATCAATCTGAATTTCTTTGGATGCTGCAGTGACATAATTATTGTGATGTATGGAACAGTGCTTTCATTTCCTTTCCTACCTAAGCTAATAAAAGACAAATACAGTTTTTTACCAAAAAGATGCAGGAGAAAGATGTGATTAAGAGACCCAGAACTGACCATTTCATTCTGTGACCATACCAAACACTGCCAAAGGTCAGGCAGAGAACATCCTTAAATGTTTCTTGAGGAATCCGTTTTGATCTAGACCACTGAAATCAGTGGCAAAAATCTTCTCTTACTTTGCTGTGAAAATCATCAAGCCCATGTCAGTCCTCATGTGGAAGTTGTTCCATGCCTTGCTGCCCTTCTTCAACCATCTCCGACTCCCCTCTATCATTTTTAAAATTAAAACACTGCACCCATTATATAAGGGTTTGGGCATACTATGGATTAATATGGTAGCATAATGATACAATCTACTTTGTTCTCTATTCCCTTCCCATTAATTCCTAATCTTTTATTTGATGCTGAGACTATCTGTATTAATAATGGTAATGGTCAGTTAAGTCTCAGTAATTTGGCCAGTGGCCAGTCTTTCAGTGCTCTTTTATACCCAAATCATCATTAGACTCTACAGACCTCTGGCAGGCTTCTTGTACTCCAGTGAGCTTGCAAAAAGATTTATTATGAGTTTTATTATCAGGTGTCTTTTTCTGGTTTTTCCTCAAGTTCTTTTTTAGCTTGCCTTACTGTGCTTTTACAGATAATCTTCCTAAGGTTATCATCCTTTCTACTTTCTTTCTTTAGATACCACTTCAGCTTTTTGAAAGATTCCTTCTTTCTTCAAATAACCTCTGTTACCCTAGGCCTGCTGTCTTCTTTCTCAATTTTATCAGGCCTTCCTTGATAAGTGCTATGCATTGTTCCTGCATTTCTAATACCACTCCCCCCTGTAAAGGTTTATTCTTTTACCTGAGTCTTTCTAGCTTCTAAGATGCTCAATATTTTTGCATAGTCCCTGCTGACCTTAAGTGTTGTGTATCATCCCCCACGTGGATGTTAAGCCCAAGTACATAATAGTTTCTGCTATCCAGTGGCTCTTCATCTGGAGGATACAGAGCCAGGTATCTTGAACTGCAAAGCTGAAACTCCTAATGGTCACACCTCATCCCATGAGCTCCTTTACTAGCTATATCGTGAAACAAATTTTGAGGGTATCTAAACAGGCGATGTCTATGCTGTGTCCCAGGGTGGGATTTGCACCATTGACAGGGCATATCTGAAGCCTCCTGCCTTCGCCACCTCTGTGATCTTTCTCAGCATACTGCAGTTGGTGATGTTTAGAGAACAACGAAACTAGGGGATTGTGCTGGACACTGCGGGCGGTTGACTTCATTCCTGCCAAAGAGTCAGGCTCTGTGGGTGAGCTACACCCTCTGGGGTGCAGGTCTAGATGAGATGACAGGAAATCGGGAGGGAAATCTGGGTCGAGCTGGAAGATTCACTGCTATTCTGATCTTTAGGCTACCTTTCACCACCATTTACCAAATCATCAGAAGCATAGCCTCTGTTATTTCAGCCTCAGGATTCCAAAATAAAGTGTATCAGCCCTGTTCCTTTGCAAGTGTAAGTGGGAAACATTTGCTACAATTTGCCACATTACCAAAAATGGGCTGTTAGAACCCACCTCTTAGGTTCTTCCTCAAGATTTTGAAAAATTGCTTGACCATTAGTATCACAAGAGACCAGTGCTCTAACTACAAGATTATTTTTTTTCTTAAATGGCTGTCTTTAAATAAATTTGGAATTGATGGGTGCAGAAAACTTGAACATTTGCAGCACTCTTATATGTCCCAGTCAGGAAAGTAAACTGTCCTGAAGGAGAGCAATTCATCATATATTTATAGACTTTTGTGTGCAAGAGGCTTTACTATACTTGCATCCAAGATGAAACTTTTTATCTTGCAGTGACATTAGAAGAATTGGAGTTGTACTCATTGGACACCAGAGACGAATAGTCAGCAGTTTACAAACTTTGCGGTTACACATGATGCACATACAGGAGAAAGGATTTCATGTATGAAAGTACTGGAATCAACTGTGTTTTGTGCCTCAGCATTTCTAAAATGGAAAAATATTCTCATTCTTCCCTTCTGCTCTTCCCAACTTCAAGAACTGCAGTCTCCTGTTCAGATTATAAAAGTACTTCTATGTTAATGCTTCCAAACTGGAATTTTTATTCACACTGCATAGCTCCTCCGCCAGTTATCTGCCGATAAAATCCTGGCCTACTGCAAGACTCTCGCTACACATTGATGAATAACTCAGCATGGATGTGTAACTTTGTATAACAGTATTTGGGAAACTTTCATGAACTTACTTGAAAGTAGTAATCTATTTGGCCTGGTGTGGCTTCTTTATCTATGTATTTAGAGTTTGCTGGTAGATCAAAAGTATTTGACTTCTTTCATGTTCTGTGACCATGTAACTTCCAATACCAAATGTGCAATCAAGAAGTTCAACATAAGTATTTATTTTATCTCTTAATTAAATCCAAATGTATGGGTCCTATCGTTATATTACTTTATAATAGTTTAAATGCTGGTAAGCCGGTGCCTCAAAACATTAGTATTGTTTGCAGAAATGACTGATGATTTTATGTAGCAAGTTTTCATTGTGTGAATAATTGGGAGGATAGTGAGAGAAATCTGTTTGAAATCTTAAGGTCCTTGATTTTTAATTACTTTAGCACTCGACACTTTTTATGCTTTAAATTTTAGATTAGCTTGGAAAACTTGTTCATTCTTGGGATTCTTCACTACCCTAGACCTTCTTTCACCTTTTTTTTTTTTTTTTTTTTTTAATACTCAGCATTTGCTTCTACTACGTGGCAAATATTCACTGGAAAACTGATTGTAACGTTTCCATAACCATGTGTAAAGCATGGTTATCAGCTATACCGTGGCCACATAGACTTCAGAAAGCTTTCTGTTCCAAAAATGCAGGCCTCCGCTGCTTGAACTGAGCATAATTTCCACCAGCGGTAGTAGACCTTAGAGGGCCAGCCATCAGTGGGGTGGTGTGCTTATTCCCATGGGAGCAGGCCGGCCATATCATCCTCCAGTTGAGGGCAGTGGCACAGCCACCAACTAATGCTGGAAGTTACACACTGCGGTATTCAGTTATCTTGTACATAGGCAGAAAAGGAGATGTAGGACAGCAGTGTAATAATATGTTGCCTTGAGTCTACTTCTAACTGCTTTTAGAAGTAAAAAGCGGACTCTGCTGAAATGGAGCTCTGGTTACGACGGGCTAGATCTTCATTTAAGTACAGATATCTAAATGACATCGAAGACAATTACCTTTAGAACTCTTCAATAGCCATATTTACATGCAAGAAAATGGCTGCAAAGGCCTAACATAATATTTGTACCTCTCTAAGACTTACAGCTTTCATGTTTTATTCAGACAACTTACACAGACGTGCTGGGCTACATTTCCAAACTTTTGCATGGGATATGCGCTACTGGGAACAGGGGAACGAGCGCATGTCTGCATGCTGTAGAAGTCACGCGCAGATCTACATGCATGTCACACGTAAACTGGGTGCAGACGCTTTTGTTGATTTACACATAGTTTGGAGGACATTTTTGAGTTACATGGCATTCCAATATACTCAAGCATTACAACTCTTCTGTTAAAATGTGCATTTGGGTAATTAGTATAATATATGTGTATATCAAAATGAATTAACTACTTTATGTAATCATAATGATACTTACTGCTTAATTTACAACTTGTAAATCAAAATATATTTCCTAACTCTTGGAAAAGGCTGCCATTGTATACCGGTGGCAAAGAAGGAAAATCAGAAAGCAACTCAGAAAAGATTATGCTTCCAACCAGTTCACAGAGTAAGACACGCTAGGCCTGATTCACTGTTGTCACTTTATGTTGGAATAACTGCATTAATTTAAGTGGGATAACAGTAGTGCACTAAGTAAATTTTCCTTTCTTTCATTAAAAAAAAGAAACAGATTTAACTGAGGAACAAGTTTTCTAAAGATTGGGATTCACCGGTGTTCTACAATGATGAGTAAACTTGATGAGTTTGTTTAAAGAAGAGCAGCTCCAGTCCTACTCTAGCTACAACGGTAATTTTGTCAGCACGAGTAGTCCCGCTGAACTCAGTAGGACTGTACAAGCACATGCGTTTCACGGGATCACAGGCCTTTAGTGGGAAAAAAACATTTGTTCTTTTCTGTGACTGTCACTTGAAAAATTCTGCCCCGATTCTACATCTGAATAATTTTTCGGTAAAGGTTCTCTTATGGAAAGAAAATCATACCTACCTGAAGCCTTTTTAAAAATACTATAATCACAGTGTAATTTAAAAGTTGATTTACCTTTATCATTTTGTTATCCATTTTGCCTGTCATTGCTTCCGTGGCCAACAACGTGACATCTGTGGAAGAAGCCTCTCTCACAATTAAATACATTACTGAGGAGGTATGAGTCTGTTATTTGTTAATGGGGTTTCAAAATTACTCATAACTAATCCAAACCATGTATGTGCACTTTTAAATTCTCCTTTGTACATTTATTCATTCCCGGTAGTGTGGATGCAGAGCGGTATGTTACATACACACAACCTGGATACATTTCATGGAAATTAATTTCCAAATTTATCACACTACTGAAAATATATTTTCAATAGAAAAAATATAACAATATTAAAACATTTATTAATCAGATATATTTTTTTATATAAACAAGAGTTTGGGTAACCGGAAAGGAAAGAACAAGGGACTCTTTGGGTGAGGACATTTATTAAACTCATTGTAAATCCAGGATTTTGTGGGTTTATACAGCTTTTTTTGTTGTTGTTGTGGTGCAGTATGACACTTTTATAATAGTTATCTTGATCAAATTTACATTTTCCCCATTTTGGAAACATTTTATTTGCTCTTGCTCCAATTCCGAGCCTGCTCGGGGGTGGGGGGGCGTGTCCTAATTTTTTCATTTAAAAACAAACAAAAAACCAACGGGTGTCATTTTTTAAATGTGAGATTAATTCTGTGCAGGCCACAAATGTATATGTGAAATTAGAGTAACTTTTTTGTTACAGGGGATACTTTCTTCAGGTGAAAATTAGCTCTATTTAGTTATCCTGCATATTGCAGTGTGCAGTTAGAGTTTAAATTTAAGCAAATCTAGTAGGCTATTTTTGAGAATCTGGCCCACATTGCAGAGTGCTTCTTGACTAGAAGTACTCATTGAAAGTTCACAAAATAAAGCGTGCATGATATGCAAGCCAAAAAAAAAAAAAGGCAATAAAATGTGGACATAGGGAAATAGTTCTAAGTTATTTACAAGTAATAGCCATGTGTAGGTTCTTCTCATAGATCTGATTGTCGCTAATCTAGAATAAAATCCCTCCATCTGTACCGTTACCACTACTCGTGTATCACTTAAGCCTCCAAAACATAGCTTTAAGTGAGGGCCTTGACTGCTGAGCAGGACCAGGTTAGTGTCTCTTGGTCGGCAAGTGCACTGCCCAGCTGTCCATCATGTGCCAACCACAGTGCTTCCAAAGTTGACTGACGAGCAACTTGGATGTCCATGCAGCCAAGTGGGGTGGTCATCTAACATGGAAACCATATCAGTCATCCTTACTCAAGCTATTCCCACTGGTCAGTCAGAGCCCTGAGACCTATTGGGAGGAATTCTTCTCACCCAGTTTTGGAGGTCTGCATTTGAGCTAGTCATCCGAGGTTCCCTTTTAATCGATGAAGAGAAGTGGGCCCTTGTAGGATGTGAGTCATCTGACAAATGTAATTATTTACTTCTGGGTTAGATGAATTGTGCCAAAGAAGCACCTGTTTCTCTGCATTCAGAGATTAAAATGACTAGCTCATATCCAAGCATCTGTGTTTGATCGGATGAATCTCATGCATTGATTGTATCCAGTCCTTATGCTGAACCTGTGAAAATGAGAGGATCTCTTTTTCCATAATGCTGGTGTTAAAATTGAACAAGTAACAGCAGAAGGTTTAGTAGATTTTGTTCATGAGGTGTTTGCACATTGGAATTACTGAGAAGCAATGGGACTCCGTGAGGTGAAAGGAAGAGAATTGAGCTATGTAATTTAAACTTTTCTTAAACAAAAGTTACCCTTTTTGTTTGCCATGAATGTAAATTAAGGGTCTGTCCAATAAAAGCTTAGACACATGCTATGCTTTAAGATATCAGCCAAGACTTTTCAGCATAAGGCAATCCTTTAATTGTAAATAGTGCATTCAACAATAATTTCAACTAAATTAGTTCCTCTGGACAAAGCATTCTGTGTCCAAAATTGTATTAGGTATTAGCTGGATTATTCTGACATGGAACTCCTAGACTGTAGTACTTTGATTTTTCTGTAATTTAAGACTGACTATCCGTTTTCCATTTTTTATATGATGAGCCTAATACTGGGCTTCATTCATTTCTTTTTCAATGCAGATTCATACAGGATCAAAAGGTGGGTCATAAGTAACGTACAGACACCCTTTATTCAGATGCAGTAGAGATTTACTACGTGGAATAGCTGGGACTGTGGAAGTGCCTAGTATGACTGTATTAACCACATTAATTTCCATGTTTGAATGACCCCATGGGACCATATCAGCCACCAAGGTAAAGCAGCACAGAACATACTTTAACCTGTGTTGAAGACAGTTGCTAAATTTCAGCTGGTCCCATTGCAAACCAAAGCATGTATTTAGCTGTTTTAACTCATCTGATGGAATGGTTCTATGGGACATGTTCTGGCAGCTGAGAATTTCTCTTATGAACACAGGATACCAGTAACTACCCCGTCATGGGTTCAGTCTATCTTGGAATATGTCCTGCAGAGAGTGGAAAGGAGGACTCACTTCTAATCCAGCTCAACACATCTTTTAGAATAACAAAAGTCAGAGTCATAATAAAAAGTCTGTCTTCCACAGCATCTTCTAGGAAAAGTATTAAAAACAGGGATACTTCACTTATGGCATTTGCACATGGTTGAAGAGCAGTGTATTCTGTTAAACAGTTTTCTCCCAGAATACCCTTGTTCACCAACTGTAACTGAGCTTTCCTGAATAAATGGCAAAGATAATCTTCCTTTTTTTTTCTTTTTATAATGGTACTATTATTTTGTGAGAGTGAGGGAAAGATGTGTTGGGCTGGGCTAACACTTAGTAGGACAGTGATCTTGAAATTTCCTGGAGAGACAAATGAATCAGCACTGAAAAGGAAAAAAATCCCTAAAGCCTACAATAAGGTGAAAAAGGAAGAACTGTCCATATTGTGCTAAGGAGCTCTAACAAAAAACAAGAGTTGCATAAGACAGTTTCATGCACTTAGAGCTCACAAGTACCTTCTACCATCATGTACTGTATTTAGTAGTGCACACTGCTCATCCATGAGTGCTATGGTTGTATATAGTTCCTCAGATTATGGACTAGGATATGTTGAGCACATTATGGATATCAAATATTTGTCTATATGTACATAAAGAATTGTAAATATAATGTGTATCATAATGTCTGAGATTTTTCAAACCTACAGAATTAATTACCTAACTCCCAACAACGTTAATGGGGTTGATCTGCTCCATTGGCTTTTAAAATTTTTAACGGCACGCACTGTATGTGTATAGTACTTCCCAAACTTCATTGGCTTGTTATCTGGAAATGGACAGCCTCTCTTTTCCTCCACAGGCAGAAAAAACATTTTCAAACTGGCTTACGGAAAGCTGCCTGGTCACCTGATGCTGACCCTTCTACTGCCACCACACCAAACCCCTTTCTACCGATTCTTTTCCGTACAACTAATTACTGCAGAAATCATCAGTGATCATAAAGGGGAAGCAAGGTGCTCATGAGCCAGCATCTCTAGTAAGATGTAGTCCATGCTATAAAAAGTTTGAGTCCCTCTGCTGAAGCCACCAAAGTTGTTTAAACAGTATATAAAATATTTTCTTTTAAATAGCCAGTTATAGACACTTATGAGGTTAAAATGAGGGAAATTTTCAAGGGAACATGAGTAAGGATGTACCAGCATATAGTATAAAAAGATGTGCTGAATTTTAGAAAGGAAAACCAACAAAAATGGTTGATGAAAAAACATGAGGTTAAAAACTGGATTAGTGTTAAAATATATTTCCACACTTTATATGTGAAATAACATAACGCCAGTTCAGTGAAATCTATTTGTGTGTATGTTTCTTTACATATTCTACATGAGTATCTCTTACCTTTCTTTCCTGCAAGAGATTTCCCAAGTACATCTCTCTTCCAGAAAGGTTTAGCATATTATCTGATTTTTCATACCTGTGTAATTAAACTGGAATTAAAAATGCCAAATCATGACACTGAAGATATGGGGAAAAAAGATATTAAAAAGATCAGTCTCAAAATCATTGGAAGTTTTCACACCTGTTCTATTTTGTTCCTGTCCAAAATTTTGACCTATGTCTAAGCATCTGAGCACTTTGACTAGTAGGTAACTACGTGTGTGTCTCAGTAATAATGTATGTACTGTGCCATGCTCAGAAACTCCTGAATCTGTAAACAGTTACGTGTTTGTGTGGCTTAATTCATATAAGGAGGCTGATCAGAAATGGGACTATTTACATGAGTAGAGTTAAGCATAAAGGACTTGCAAATCCAAGTCCCTATAAAATATTTGTAAGGCAGCATTAGATCTTTTGTCATTTTTTTAATTTCAGTACCACATATGGTTTCCTTGCAGAGTCCAGTATATTCATTGATATTATCACAGAACCTCCTGCACAGATTGTTCTTGGTATGGGAGGAAGTATTGCTGGCTTTTTTCTTCATTTGGGAAATAACGCACGTTTTGGGGAATATTCATCCTAGCATGCACATCATCAAGCTTATTACAAATTTGTGAATAAACTGTAATATTATACTAATACTTCTCATTATTGACAATTCAGCAAAGAACTGCTAAGCAGCAGCATGTATGTTGAGCGGTAGATAAGCCAAAACCCTGGGACTGAAAAGTCACAAATCAAAGAGAAATCTAGCTCTCTGTGTTATGAACTGTGTGATGCCTGGGGCCTTGCCTGTGTAGAAAGCAACCTAGGATGAACCTAGGATCTGGAAAATAGAAACTGGGGGAAATCTGCGCTGGAATCCAAATATTCATTTCTGGCTGTGAATGATGAAAAAGTGTCCGTTGAAACACTCAAGGGAGTAATTTCATAGTATCATCACAGCGTAATGCTCTGAGGCTCCTCTACAGCAGTGATAGGCAAAAAGCTAGTTGCTGGTTTTCCAGGGTCCAGACTATGACAAAAACCTGGTAAAATTGTCATCATTTAGATTAGAACCTCCAGTAGACACAATTATATAACTGAAAGACTACTTGTTCTTCTTGTTGCGTATCGGCTTTTTTGAGAGGAACCTGAATAAACTAAGAGTACAGCTATCTGGTTAAGAGTGGCTTACAAACTGAATTTTCAGTTTTCTCTCATTCAGACTGAGCTCTACTTGAGAATGATTAAGAGGCAAAAAGGAAAACCAAAATAGGATTTTTTTTTGGAAGCTGAATGCTCTGAGCTGTATAACTTACCGTCACAGTCCCTTTATGTACAATAGGATTAGCTGAAAAAGACAAAGTGCAGCCAATGTTTCAAATCTGTAGATTATTTTAGTTACTAAATGCCAACTTTGGAAGTTCCATTTTTGTCTTGGGAAGGTTCTGCTCTAAAACACCCGGTATTTCCAAATCCTGCTGAAAGATTTTAATAAACTTCTTGATGGAGTAATTCCTGGGACAATGATGTAACTGTGAGGAATTAAATGTTTTGGTGTCAATAGGCACGGTCTTGCTGTGACCAAAATTCATGAGAGTTTGTTACTGACTTCACTGGCAATGAGATGAAGCCCTATGTTATATATACATTATGTAGGCTGCAGCTCTCCAACCAAATTCTCCTTTCCTGCATCCCCCCACTGTCATGTTTGATTTGTTGTTAGAGAACCAGCACTTATTAGGATGCATGCTGTCTTGTCATTCAAATGTCTCACTAAAACTTCTTGCTAGTTTTAATTTCTCTGTTGAGAATTTCAGGTTGAGATGTAGGTTGGTCATCCAGGGCATGATCCAAAATCAGTTAAATCCATAAGAAGACATCAATAGATTGAAACAGGTTTTGGATCAAGAGTTTCTATAGATTTGCATGGAACGGCTGGCCTCATTTAATAGGGAGAAAGGGAGTGCACTGAGCATAAAAGACAATGCTACTACCTCAGGGATGTGATGAAATAGATTATGGTTACCTTCAACATGGTAGAGCTGAATTGCAAGGTACAAAAGGTGGTTGCTGCACTGTTGTTTTATCTGGAATGGGCTACCGTCTCTGAGTTTGGAATAAGTATTTAAAATGACCTACACATCTAGTAGAGTATCTAACAGAAATGTTTTGGGTTGTGGGGGGTTTTTTCCCTAGAAAATTCCCCAAACTCTTGGATTTAAATTCAGGATAAAACCACCATCCCCATCAAACAAACAGAACCTACAAAAAAATAGGATTGGTCTACCTTTTTTTTTTCCTAAACATATACCATTATGCAATATGATCTCCCCTTCATAATAGCAGTTCTAGCTGATCATTTGCTTCTTTGAACAAGTTGTTTCATACTCCTAGTGCATTGCAGTGTAAGTTTTGAGATTTGCCAGTTAATGAAAGGCACAGTAGCAAATAAAATAACTAATGCCCTCCTAGTGGTTCTGTTTACTGGACTCTTTCGTTAATTCCCTATCTCAAGAAAACCATCCTACTCTAAAATTCCTAACATGTAAATGCATAAGCATTTTAAAGCTTATGGCCATGATTCCCTATCTGCCTATCCCCAAGAAACAGTTAGCTTTGAATTGGCAGCGTAGCATTTTTAATACCATTTCTTTTGCAGCAATTTCTTCTTCCAGCTTTTCTACATAAGGTAGAGAGGGCTATTTCAGATTAAAAGCGGGAAAAGTTGTTTCTTGGTTAACTCTGGTGAAGGAACTGGATTCAGTCAGTACTTCAGTATATGTTGTTCTTACCTACAGCCTTGTGTCTGCTTCTGTTGAGGCCAATGTCAAAATTTTCTGATGTTATCAGTTACATCACGCATGGTGATGCTGTGACTGAAAACCCAGAGACTAACAGAAAGGGCTTGTTCTTGTTTGGTGCGGTACAACTCCTGTTGACTTCGGTAACGACGACAGGTACTCTGCACTTCTCAGGATTGCATCTGCAGTTCAACAAGGAAAAAAAATCTTTAAAAGATCATGTGAAACCCTATTTACTGAAAGGCAATAGTTTATTTTCTAGCAAAGCAATCTTCATTGTTTTGTCATCAGTTTTTTTAAAAAAAAAAACCAAACCACTTTCTCTTACAGAAAAGATGCAAGAAAAGTATTTGACTACCTTCAAAAAATTAGCTTTGATTTTCTCTTGGAAGATAACGTGGTTGGTATGTTTTCTCAGGATAGCCTCTATTTCTGTGTGTTGGTTTTAAATGTATCTATCTGAATTAAAAGGGGTTTTAATCTCTGTCTCTTCTGTGAAATTAGATTGTACACAACTAAATATGACTGCTCTTCATAGTTTGCTGTTCTAGCATAGCCATAAAATGTATCAATGTATGTGTATATATGAGTAACTATTTGATGACAGACACTTTAGATTATATATTTAAGCAGCCATGTCAAAACTTTAAAGGTAGATGGCTTCAAAAGTAATGGTATAATGATAATACTCACAAACTATTTTACAACAAACCGTGGCCTCAGCACAGCTCTCATACCCTTGCCAGTAGTCTGAAACCCACCTTTTCTTCAAAGACTCTAGATAACGTTTGTTTTGCCATTGCTTCTTTTCCTCTTACCAAGATGTATTTGAATAATGACAACTACCTATAACTCAGTCTTCACCATTCATCTCACAGAAAAGCAGCCTTGCTACTGTACCTCTAAGTTGTATCTTCATCGGTCTGAACTCGTGTAGCGTTGCACACAGCGAGCACGATCTACTCATTCTGAGAGGCTGAACATTTCACAGCTGGTATCGTTGTTTCCCCCTGGGACTGCCTCACTGTTCAGAATGACTTTTCGTCACGTAATGTTTCTCCCATTCTACGTATTCCCACTGCATTTTTTCTTTCTGCCTTTTCGCCAGTTTATAACAGTATTGTAGGAATAGCCATGCAATAAAAAGCTTAATATACGGATTTGCAGTCCCAAGGGGAATTTACATTAGAAGTGAAGTTATTATTTACTGAGAAGTGGTGTTATCTTTTTATTATTATTTTATTATTCTGTTCCTATGATAATATGGCGTTCCATGTAAATTTTCATGTGCTGGCATGCCTACAAGTTAATAGTGTAATAGAATGCTCAGCTCTCAACATTAGGGTGTTTTTAAGGTGAATTGCATTACATATGCCATCTCTTTGCAGAAAGAATATGGGGTTTGGCAAAGCTACCTGCTGAGCAACATAATAAGATTTTTGTACAAAGTACAAGTTACTGATTATTACTGTATTTTATTTTTCTATGATTTCCTAAGAGGCATTATCAGGTCTTACAGATGGGGTAAGCCTGTTTATTAAGATATTTATTAGCAAATAAAAGTTACAGTACTGGTGGTTATTTTTGAGTTAATGGTGTTTGTTTTGCCTTAAGTTACTAATATAATGATACACAGTGAAGCCTGTCATACATGATCATGCAAAAAAAAAAAAACCAGCTGCTTAACACAGGGTGGTGTACTAATAAAGATGGACCGGCAATATGTTCTAACACTTGAGATGCTTCAGGGTGGTGGTGTTTTTTTTCAGCTAAAGAATGCTTAATCATAGTGGCCTCTTCTGTGCTTACCACTGAGCATTTATGCTCTGATAAACGCCTTGTCAAAATGCACATACAGTTAACAACATCAGGAAAAAATGGTACACATTAAAAGTTCCAAGCAGCAGCACCCTCTCCTTCTTGAGAAACACTGGCAATCTGAATTTAAAATAGATTTTAATGTGCTATTAAGATTCTGCAGTACTGTTCACCCTCCTTACGGTGGTTCACTGAGCCATGCAACTCATTCTCTAGTGTTTTTCAAAACTCTCACTGACAAATGCAGTTTTAAAATGGATCACATTATGTAAATAATGCCAGGGCAATACACAGTGATTCACAAAGAAGTGAATGCCATATACAATAGGCAGACCCTACCTCAGAAAGTTTAAAATTATAATTAGCCTTTCATTTCATAACATCATATGCATGCAATACAAAACTGAACAGAAGCACGTGTAGATTAATAGGAAATGAATGTCAGATGTCCACAGTCCATTACGTCCTGCATATTTTACATGGGAAGAGCTTTCTCACTAAGGACTGTCAGGTTTAACACAGTGTATATAATGAATGAAGATTTCATTTTAGATCTGGTTACAGAAATGCCTTTGCCATTCTTTGTTCTTCATTGAGTTTAGAACTAGTTCTTAGATACGGACTGATTTCAGTATAAAAAGTAGGAGACGACACCCTCCCCTAACACAGATTTACCCCACAACCCGATTAGCTTTTAGAACGTGCTTCAACCCAGAATTTCACTGTAAGATTTGTGCTACTTGGTTTTCCTTTAATGGCTCATAATGTCACTATGAGGGAATCTCATCTTTTAGTCAGAACCTTTCTGGGTATAGCGAAATCATGAAATCATGATTGCAATTTACCTCAAACCTATAATAATAATGAAAGCAACAATGAGAATGAGAAAAGCCAAACAACAGGCAAAATGTTTGTCATATTTTTAATCTTTGAAGTTTAATGTGAAGCGCATTATAACTGGGAGCTTCTGATGGGATTTTTAGCAAAAAGAACTGTCCACATGGCTATCAAACAGTTATTTCTACTGCTCTCACTCCTCTCCCCTGGGCAGAAGTTGAGACAGTAGCCTGAAAGCAGTGTTCAGTATAGGTGAAAATAGACTAGGGTTTTTCATCATGAGGGGTGTAGCTCTGTGAAGGAAAATTGCTTCTTCAAGCCAAGGAGCAGCACAGACATCCTTTTGGGAAGCAGAGACAGAACCGTGCACTCCACCCCTCACTCATCGCTTACCTTCTGTTTAAAAGTGAAAGGCAAACCCAAAACTATGCTTAAGATCTGGAATTACAGAAATATCAGATTGCAGTGAGGGGAGCGTAAGGGACTGAGTTGCACTGCCAGTCTGTGAGGGATGAGTATGGGACAGCATGCCGAGCTCTTCCCTGCCTCAACTTCTGCTTGACCACGTAGGGTCTCATCAGGGTCTGCAGTGTAGGGTATCGAGCTGAACACAGGGACTGGTATATGAACCGCCTTTTACACCCTATGAATACCTCAACAGAGGTAAGAGAGTGAGGAAAACTCATGCTACTGTTCCAGTTAAAAACAGGAGGAGTCTTTTTAACTGCATTTGGTAAGTGCAGCAGCATAGGAAGTCACAGCACTCACTTTTACAGAATTGAGAACAATTTTGGCAGCTAAATGTAAGTATGTGGTAAAAAAGAGACTGAGTTTCAGTTTATTCCTGCTCCTGTTTGGAGCTCATTTTAAGTGATTTAAGTAATTTTAAGTTCGTGCAGGAGGCCTAGAACCAACCTGACCGGGCTGTGCTACGCAGCAAAAAATTACCAAAGTGTATTTCTAGACACAGTGCCTAGCCTCAACAAGCTGCCTTCTTCCCAAACCCCAGTTGCTGTAATTACCTAAGTGACAGGTGGATTTAAGATTTTCCCCGAACATCGTACTCCACCAAACTGCCTGCTTCGGATCAGGAGTTGCTGTGGACACCTTCGGGGGTGTTTTTTATTGGGCTTTTCTTCCGACATTAATTGTAATTCCCAAGAGGATTTATCTGGCCGAGTGCTCCTGTTGCAGCTGTGCTAGAAAGGCAGAGGAGCAGGGGTCGGAAAAAAATTACACAGGCTTTGGACACAGCGGATGAAATGGATGCGGTTCGCACGTGTCATCAGCCTGCGACGCCTGCCCGGTGTAAGTGACAGGCGCCCGGGCACAGCGGGCACAGCTGAGACAGCAACACGCGAAGCTGCCGGCGATGACGAGGTTCCCGAGTTGCGGCCCGCCCGC
>NW_008794854.1:795014-803192 GCF_000699145.1 Aptenodytes forsteri | reverse complement strand
CCTGCAAAAAAAGAAAAAAAGAAAGTCTAGCCGGAGTTTTAAATGATACTAATCTGAAAGGGCCTCCTGCGGGCGGCGTGGGCAGCCTTGGTATCTCAGCGTTTACATTTGAGTAATCCGCGCGAATTAAATGGACTTTTAGGGTCGTTTAGTTTGGAAGGGACCTCCGCAGGCCATCTGCTCTGCTCGCCCTCTCAAAAACTCGGAAGCACGATGCGTGTAGCGCTCTACGGGGTGCCCCTTTCAGCCTAGCGTGCTGATAACTGGAGTAGCGGGTTGCGGTGCCTTGCTTAGCAGCCACCGGAGGGAGGCGGCTGTGCCTGCCCGGGCATCTCTCGGGGGAGCGTCTGCAGAGCTGTGCGGCTCAGCCGGCTCTGCTTCCTAGCAGCAAGTCACTGCTTCTCTAAATGCTTTGGACGACTGGCTTATCTTCAGGAGTTTCGCAGCCCGGTTAGTCACAAGTGTTAATCACTGATGCCTCAGACGGGCTTACAGCTCTTGATAAAGGTTTATGGAGTTTGATAACAAGTTCCTGGACCAAACAAAAAAAGGCAAAAAAAGGAAGCTGTGCCAGCTGTAACTGCTGTAACTCCTCACAGCTGAGAAAAAGAATGGGAGAAAAAGGGCAGGGCAAGAAGTCAAGGGTACATTTTTCCCGTTGTATGCTTAAATAATGACTTTGCCAACTGTTATGAAAAACTGCTAGGAGAAATGGCTATAATTAAAATGTTGCTAGGAACTGTTATCGATGAATGTGTATTTAGGCTTTTGGGTTTAAAAGTGAAGCCCTAGAAGTATCTTCTAAGTGCTTGCATTTTCTCCTTTTCCATTTTAAGAGTACCTGCAAGGTATTTTTTTGGACCTTATCATCTAGAATATACAGATAAGGCTCCTGATTGCACTAGGAAGTAATGTGTTCTGGAGCAGGGTTTTGTCAGGTTAATTTGATAATAAACAGTAAGCCTTAATCTGCTTTCAGAGTTGTATGTATAGTAAAAAAGGAGTGGGGCATAAAACAAAGGGAGTTAGAATAAAAATCATGATTTTTTTTTTTTTTCTTTGAGGGACTTGCTATAACTAATGTTGGGCTTGTTTAATCTGGTGACAACTGTGTGTAGCTGTTAACCACATAGCCACTCTAGATCACTACAAGTCTGGAATCAAAGTGCACTAGATAAAGCTTTAAAAAGCATCTGTATTTAAAAAAAAAACATACTGTAAACAAAGGTGATGGCTTATGTGTCTTTATTAAATTCAAAGATTTTAAAATTATTTCTATTAAAAAGCAGTTAATCATCATTTTGTAATGTTAGTGAAGAAGGGAGACCAAATACTTGTCATTGATGTTGTTTTTTTCCTCTTCCTCCTCCTGCCATGATTTTCCGGGGTAACTAAGTTCGCGATCCGAGTTGTTCAGTGCTGTGTGTTTTTTCTTTATTGAGAGAAAAAAACAGCCTTCACCACTCCACAAAATTCCTCTGGCATTAATTAAATGCTTTATTATTGAATGCGTCACAAATATTTCAGCTGTCCAATTGCTGAAATTATTCTTAGTGGGATTCATTCAGGATAGACAAGGGTTATCCTCTTTGCAAAGTATGGTCAGCCAGGTACCACAAGGGAATGCATGATGTAAGCTCCTTCGAATATGCTACTGCCAGGTAACTTCAATCAGTGTCTGGGCAGGAGTAGGAGTTGGCATCTACCTGAAGTGTGGGTGAATGTTATGGTGTCTGGCTTCATGTCTGTTGGATCTATTATAATCAGTTTCTATTTGTAGTGAATGAGTTCCTAATTTATACATGTTAATATCAGCAAAGCCTGTTACAATTAGAGTTTGAATTGAATTGACAGAGGGTACTTTATTTACTTCAGGGTTCAGTAAATTACGTAGCAGGTGCTGAAGGAGGGAAATACTATTTTGCTTCGTCGTCTAAATCATGATGACTGACTGGACTACTGACAATTTGAAGTAAAATGTAATGGTCTTCCTTTTTTTTCCAGTTTGGTGGAAGGTAAGGAGGCGTTGCAGTTGTGCTTCTGTTTGGACTGCGCAGAATGATGGCAGTATCGCTACCCAGTGAATCAAGGACATTGCATTATCTAGACAGGGCTATAAACGGCCAATCTACTTTTGTATCAAGGCCTCTTCGCTATAATCAGCTTACACTCCATTTGCTTAGTATACCAAGCAAACCTGCTGTGACAGTGTTTGTATAGTGTCTTATTCACACTGTCTTTTTAAAAGTTTAAGGACTGCTTAGCCATATGCCCACCTACTGTGCTAGCACTGCTGTATGTGTAATGGTTTTCCAACAGCTATTTCCTTCTCTGATTTTCTGAACCACAGGTGATCCCTGTGTATTTCAGCCAGAATTATGGGATTGTTTGACAAGCTAGCGGGATGGCTTGGGCTGAAGAAAAAGGAGGTTCATGTTTTGTGCCTTGGCTTGGACAATAGTGGCAAAACAACAATCATAAATAAACTTAAACCTTCAAATGTAAGTAGCCTACCTAGTTCACTGTTGATGTGTTTACTGCAGAGTTGATGTTTGTTTAAACTGGTTTTGTGTGCTGTTATACTAAATGTGACCATGGAAAAGATGGGAAGAGCTATTTGATTTAGTGCGGTGGAACAAATATATTTTAAGAGTTTCCAACTAACTAAAACTAAATGTAAGCATCCACATGCATATTATGAAAACATTTCCCAAAAAAACACTGTTAATGTAGCACACTTTTTCTAAGATCACCCAATAAGGAAGGGTTTATGATGGCTGAAATCAGGATCTGAAACAGTTTTCTTAAGTCACTTAAATAATTGCTACAGGATTGTGGTTACAAGTGATGTGTTGAACATTTGGGATTAATACAGTTGTTATACAACTTGTACTTGTCTACATTTTTCACATTTATTTTAATCTCTTCCTGAGAAACACTAAGTATAAAATAAACAATAAAATATGAAATAATGTGCAGATGCACACTTAATGGAGACTTCAGCATTTTTAAAGCAGAATAGCTTTCCAAATAAGTAGCATGTATACTTGCAGTTCATTCATCCAGTGAAAAGTGTTTCAGGTGACTAAGAGTGTATAGTATTCTGATTAAAATTTAAAGTAGGATTACCTTGTTTCTAGGTATGTTTATGGAATATAAATAAATGCATTTTGGTAGGCATGTTCAAAGCCAGAGGCTTGTGCATCTTGGTTATATGCATCTGGGAAACAGCAATTTTTGTTGTTTATATCAGGACACAGCTTTTGGGTGTTTTTAACTTCCATTGAACTTTTCCTGAAGAGTACCACTGGACATTTTTTAAAAAAATGTAACATGGTAAAGAGTCTGCTACTCTTCCATTCTTGACAATTATTCTTCCACTGAAAATTAAGTAGATTTATAAACAAAGGCTATAAACTGCTTACTATCTGCTGCCAGTCGTTTGGGGGAAATGCTACAATTTGTACCAGGCAAATTTTCTATTTATGTAATTTTTGAGACCTTTATTGTAGCAGGGTTTTTATGTCATGCCTTAAGCAGTAAAGGATTCCTAACTAGAGTTGAACACAGACTTCAAGATCTATCACAGTAATAGGCATTAGAGAATGTCCCAAGGGAATTACACAAGTGAAATAAATATAATTTGTTTGCTTTACTGTAAATCATGTAATGAGAATTTACTTCTGAATGTTTTCATTTAATGTGATGCTTTAGGAGGGTAGCTTTGCATACAACTTGTGTAAGTCCTATCCTTGCAAGACATGACAAATTCTCTAATGTGCAACAAATGTCATTAGATCAGACTTGATGAAATTGTTGGGGTTTTTTTTAAAGTTCAGTGGACAGATGATTTTGAGCTCGGGATCAACCCTGACTTCCTAAGAAGAACTGCTACTTTGCCCTAGGAGCAATATGTTAGTGTCTGGCAGATACAAGTGTTTCTCCGTCTGTTTGCAGTTGTTTCTTCTGGGCCTGATAAATACATTTGAAATAAATGTTAAAGAAATAACACCCCTTCTACTCTGCACAAAGTTTCCCTTGGTGACAGGAACTGTTGACTAAACTGTTTACAATGGTGGCATGCCATTTTCATAATGAAGCTGCAGGTGAACAAGCTAAGCTTGCTTCAGGTGTATGCAAGGAGTCAACTGCTTATAGACAGTGGTTTTAGTAATGGGTTCTAGAAAGCCTGTAAAAGGATTGCATGTCACTTTCTCAGACAGCTCTGTAATCTAAGGAATGTGACCTTTCTCCCTGTTCAGTATCGATGCTTCTTAAAGGAGCTATTCTGTTGTACCGACTTAGCTGATAGGTTCCTTGGCCAGCTCAGCAGTAAACCTGGTTATCAGACAGATCTATTAATAATGCGTTATGTTTTGACCATTCCTCTGTGATAAATGGTGATGTCTTCCAGTGGTCTAGTAGTTTGAATAGAACTATGGTTAGGCCATTGTGTAATGTCTGCTGTATAATTCCCAACGACAAATAGACTCCTCCAGCCTGTGGATAGAAGCTGGGAGTATGGCCAATCTAATATCTTGATAGAAGTATATCCTCTTTTATCTAAGAGGCTTGGGGCATTGTGCAGACTTGTTTGGGTTGACACTGTGATTTCCAAAGTGCACAAATACTGTGAACTTTGACCTCAGTCATAATCTTCAAGCTGTTACCTTCCATGTTAACCTATCTCCTATTTATTTCATAGGTAATGTCCACACATATGTGTACACACAGGCTAACGTAAAGGGTGGAATCTCACTCTTGAGGCTAAAATGTCTTCAATACTCTTGTCCAATAGTGTTCACTGTATTTCCTAGAAAATACAAAACCTTGATTTTGAATTACTGTACTTTTCTGGGAACCTTTTTAATATAAAGTATCCGGATTTGTAGAAAGTTTTTGTATTGCACAGTTTGGGGAAAAGCAGATCTGTAACATATTCATGTTTCAAATATATTTCTATATATACATTTTCGAACTTGATTGTAAAAGTTGTGCTTTCTTTCCTTTAAAGGCTCAAACTCAGGACATCGTTCCAACAATAGGATTCAGTATAGAGAAGTTCAAGACATCGAGGTAGTTTTCTCTTTCATTTTCTCCATTTAGCAGTAGTAATTAATATACAATAGTTGGGCTTAATTACCTTTCAGTGGGAGATGTAACCGGGTATAATGTGTGGTGGTATAATGACATGACATGATACAATAGTTGGGCTTAATTGCTTCTTTCAGTGGGATGTAACCGGGTATAATGTGTGGTGGTATAATGACATGACATGCAGTTTGCTGAAATGTTGTAGTACCCAGGATTCCTAATCATGATCCAGGACTGACAGTGTTAGAATATATTGTATGTTTTGTGCTGCTATAAAACCATGTGTTGTTTAAAAAGACCGCAACAAAACAAAAACCACCACCAAAAAGTTTTTTGCAATAGCAAAAATATATGCAATATATAGATGCAATACAAGCATCTGATTTCTGTCTGTTGAGATGTTCAGAATAGGGCACTGTTACAGACTTGAGGAGAGACAGTTGCTTAGATGGTAACCTATATTCCATTAAGCACTCTCACTGGAGGGACTCTGAAGAGATTGCAGTCTAATCTTATTAAATGAAAAATGGTGGCTACAGGCAAAGGTCAGGAAAAGGAGGAAGAAATCATTAGTTGAATGAAGGCTAAGATTTAGAAAAGGAATGTCGTGAGACAAAGATACCTCACAGAGGTAACATTTAATGTTATTTTCTTACTCTGTAGCCTTCACAGCGTCTTTTTAATGGGTGTGGTTAGTCTTCAAACCAAGCAGCATGCCCCACTGGATGAGAGATCTGCAAGAAAACTGTTTATTCCTTGAGCTGATGTGTGGGACTGATAGGTTTTATATTTTTATAGGAGGCTCAACAACTGTATTCTGTCTCAGTAAAGCACATAAGACAGGTTTGGGGTTTGGCTGTGTGAGAATGTAAATTGATTTATATTGTTTTCCTTTATTCTGATCCTGTAGTAGGAGAGATGACCTGCAAATACACCATGTAGAATGATTAAAAACAAAACAAAAAAAACCCCAAATAAACCCACAACCCACCCTAAAACCTCATTAATCTAATATTACAATCCTCGTTAATATTACAATAAAAACATTGTTTGGGGGTTGCTAATAACTTTATACATGGCAGAGCAGCTAGTCTAGAATCAGATGATGTCTGGATATAGAGTGGAAAGGATGTTTGGAGAGCTTCCTTTTCTAAACCTCCTCATCTTGGTGTGGCCTCCACTTGGGGAGCTGTTTGGGACTACCCAAAGCAGGAAAGCCTAATACTGAAGTTGATGCTGCCTCTGTAGACATTTCAGGAGTGGATTAGAGTTTTTTGTAATGTTCTTGAAGTTGACTTGCTGTATTTAGCGTTTGGGTGAAATCTCAAAGTTGCGGAGACTGCCCTTTGTAGCTTGGTCACCTGAGGTAACCTGTTAATGCCAGACTGTGATTTTTTTTTTTTTTTTTTTTTTTTTTTTTTTAAATCTGAAGGTGGAATTTTTTTTTAAAGCCTTTTATTTTGCATGCAGAAGCCTTTGGATGTTATTGGTGCCTGTCTAGGGACAGAATTAAGACAGGCTGTGGATTTTAAGTCATGGCTCATCTGAATTTTATTTACTCAACATTATAAACAATATTTAATACTATACTAATGTGATAAAAAGAGAGGCTGAATGGCAACTTATTTTGTATTTGATGTAACTTTTTATAATTGGTTTAGTTCTTTTATTCAGAGAATAAACAAACATGTTTTCCATTGTGAAATATTTCTATAATAAGACCGCAAAACTGGATAGGATAGTTTGAAGGCAGATAGAGTAACCAGAATTCTTTTGGGAATTTTTCTCAGTAGTTTAGGATTCAAGTTGATCTGACTTTTTTCTGTCAGGGCAGCAAAGAAAATAGTTTGGGTTTGGATTTTGTTCTTTGTTTCTGTGCCTCATACACTTCTTTTCTTTGCAGTTTGTCTTTCACAGTGTTTGATATGTCGGGTCAAGGGCGATACAGAAACCTCTGGGAACATTACTACAAGTAAGCCTATCATTTATTTTAAAGCATTGCTGTTCATATTAGCTGTCGCATACGTTATTTAAACATGATATTTAAATGTATGATAATATCTAGTGGTTAGAAATGATTCAGAGACGACTTACACCTGGTGTTTGACAGAAGGTCATTCTGAATCAACTTTTCTTTCTGTTCTAAAAAATGAAAATTTTTATATGCTGTTAATCAGCATGCTTTTGGGGAGATCTTGTTGACTCAAAGATTGGGGAGCATACTAGAGATGGGTTTTAAATGTTGAAACCTGAAAACCAATCCTGTAAGAAAGCATTAAGATGAGTTAAGTTTCCTATTTTTCTGTTCTTCTGTAGGTAAGTGACTTAAGACCCAAAAGGTATTGGCTGATGGGTGAGATTTTTAGAGGTGACAGAACTTAATCTCAGAGAATGAGGCACATATAACTAAGCACTTGACTAAGTATTCTTAGATGTTAATTATTAAGTAGGATATTCACTGTACTTTATAACACTGTGGTATTGCCTTATTAGTAATAGACACCATTTTCTGTTTTTCTAGCTTCTAATGAAACTTGAATCTTCATTTGTGTTGTCTCATTGTTATTCTGTAATACCTGATGGTGATCTAAATAAGGTGAACAGTAGTAAACCACACAGAAATAGCTTGGAGAAATAGAATGGAGAAATTCTGAAGATTATAATATTGATTAAATATTAATATTTAATGTGATAGAACTTAAAGTATTCTTTAATTGAGGATTAACACTTCATCTCCTTTCTGTGCAAAATATCTGTTAGCAATTTGAAAACTTGTTGTGTGGGTAGGAGATCTTCATTGTTCAAGAGTGTTAGATGTATGTCTCCCAAATCTTTTGGATTTCAATAACTGATGCCCTTAGGCTGCTCTCAGAATGCTAGCCAAGTGCTTCATAAGCAAATAATTTTTCTGACTGCTGTATTTAATGCAGTAAACTTATCCCTTGTGTGGCATAAATGGCTTTTTTCATAGAATCATAGAATCATTAAGGTTGGAAAAGACCTCTAAGATCATCGAGTCCAACCATCAACCCAACACCACCATGCCCACTAAACCATGTCCCTAAGCGCCTCATCTACACGTCT
>NW_008794854.1:770618-794475 GCF_000699145.1 Aptenodytes forsteri | reverse complement strand
CTTCCTACCCTCGAGCAGATCAAGACTCCCGCCCAACTTGGTGTCGTCTGCAAACTTACTGAGGGTGCACTCAATCCCCTCATCCAGATCATCAATAAAGATATTAAACAAGACCGGCCCCAGTACTGAGCCCTGGGGAACACCGCTCGTGACTGGCCGCCAGCTGGATGTAACTCCATTCACCACAACTCTCTGGGCCCGGCCGTCCAGCCAGTTTTTGACCCAGCGCAGAGTACACCTGTCTAAGCCGTGAGCTGCCAGCTTCTCTAGGAGAATGCTGTGGGAGACAGTGTCAAAGGCCTTGCTGAAGTCCAGGTAGACCACATCCACAGCCTTTCCCTCATCCACTAGGCGGGTCACCTGGTCATAGAAGGAGATCAGGTTGGTCAAGCAGGACCTGCCTCTCATGAACCCATGCTGGCTGGGCCTGATCCCCTGGTTGTCCTGCAATCCCCTGGTTGTCCTGCAACAGTAAGGGACATCTAACAGTAAGGGAGTTTCTTAGGTAATGCTGACAATGTAATGTGCACTTGTATCCACCTCTTTTCCTGATCCAGTGCAGTAGTCGCATATTTAAGATTAACTTCTAAGGATAATATAAAAATAATAATGTGCTGTTTGGTTGATAAAGCTAAGCAAGATTTAATTTTGCAAGAATTGCAAAATGGCAATCAAATCAAATCTGATCAAGTGTCTACTGATCATCGAAGCAACTACTTGACAGTAGTTGATCAGAAGTACTTGAAGCTTGCCCTTTTCTTCTATTTGGCTTGAAACTATCTTCTAGGATGTCCTCAAAGTACGCTTGTCTTAAATATATGTAAACTCATGTTGTGTCCCTGTTACTTGTTTGTGAAGCTATCTTCTGGCAGTAAATACATGCTAGGACTCTGATTCCTCTAGAAAAGTACAGTATGCTCATAAAAAGTACTTAGGCATTTTCAGCTAATATGAGTACAGTACAGTATGCTCATAAAAAGTACTTAGGCATTTTCAGCTGGAAAAGCTTTATTTGCTCTCAAAGTTCTTCTGTACTCCAGAAGAGAATGGACCTGCTCATACACTTAGGCTGGTGCAAAAGCTTTATTTGCTCTCAAAGTTCTTCTGTACTCCAGAAGAGAATGGACCTGCTCATACAATCTTAGGCTGGTCAAGTTATTTCTGTTTTTCAGTAGGTCTAGGACTGTTTCTTATCAAAGTACGAAGGTAGATGTTGCTGGGGTGTGAAGAATGTATCCGTGATGGTCTCAGAGAAATGTTAAATGAAGGAGAAGTGAATATTACATTAAAATGTAAATTAAAAATACTTTTTGTGGGTGTTTAACTGTTCTTCTGAATTGGTCAGATTTTATTTTGCTTTCAAGTATGTTTCAATAAATGGAACATCAAGTCATAAAATATCGGTAATATCCTGAAATGATGAGTTGAATAGTTGTATATATGTTGTGACTGTGGTCATATTGCCAGCAAAATGTCTTAATGATTTGAAATAGTTGAAAGTTTTTACCTGTTATTCAAAACAAAAGAAATGTCCTGTTTATGCAGACTTTTGTAAAAGTTAAATTAATCTGCATATGCCTAGTTGTTAAACAGCTGTGGAGACACAGTTTTTTCTAAAAAGGTAATTGACCTTTCTCTAAATAAACTTGGTTTAGTGTAGGAAATAAATAATTTCTACAAAAACCTGTCTTGAGATTTTGTCTGTCTGACCACACTGTCAGAATAGCAGTTGGTTACATTTTCAGAGTTTATTTTTCAGCCTCAGTAGTGAAATCAAGCTTTTCTGAAGGGTCTGTATAGACTGAACCTTGTATGAGTCATACATCTAACAACCTCATGTCTCAAAGAAATTATGCAGGTTACCAAAAGATTGAATTTCAGGAATAAGACTGGATTCAAATGTTAATGGTAAATAAAACCAACAAAAATTAGAGGGAAAAAATCAGGTTTGTTTGCTTTTTTTGGTGTTTCTTCTGAAGCCTTTTCTTAATCACAGTTTAAGAGAACCTATAATTTGCTTCTTTGCTCTTTTTATGTTATGCAGAGAAGGCCAAGCCATTATTTTTGTCATTGATAGCAGTGACAAATTAAGAATGGTTGTGGCCAAAGAGGAACTTGACACCCTTCTGAATCATCCAGGTGAGGAGGCTTTTTTTCCCCTTCTGTCTCCGTATTTGTTATGTTGTCTTAAGAAAAGCCCTTATCTGACACATTCTTCATTCTGAGTACTTTGCAAATATTTTAGCCATTCATGAATACTAGAACAATAATAGTCTTCAATAAGTTTGGGGGTGTTTTTTTATACCTATTCACATTTACAAACTGATCATACTTCAGTTTGCTATACTGAGTTGGATTGGTCTCTTATTAATCAATACAGATCAAAAGTTGCATTGTTTTGAGGAAGAATAGACTTTGACCCTTTGGAAGCTGGAAAGCCTGTATGTGAGGACAAACACATACAAAAAAATATCTCCCTGTCTGGATTTTTTTCCATGAAGACAGCTAAATCCTTTAATGTAACTTCTAATTAGATCTTTTTCATCTTCATTATCTTTTTTTTTTTTTAAATTATTATGCTTTAGCCAGAAATAAGGAGGGATAATTATACCAGTCAGTTTCAATTGCCTATAAAAGGATACATAGGATGGAAGAGGATATGAGAGGATTCATGATCGGGAGGTTGGTTTTAGGGGGGTTGTTTGTTTGTTTCTGTTTTTTTTTAATGAGGCTACACTTTTTCAGTTAAGTTCCGAGATTGGTCAATTCTTCATTTCTTTGCCCTTCCGTATAGCCAACATTACTGGAATGTTTTTGTAAGCAATATGCAGTTTTGACTTTCAGCACTTTAGGTAGTTGCTCTGACTAACCAGATTATAAAACTACATGCAGGAAATCTAAAAGCGAAATAATCCTGTAATTTTTTATTTATTTACTAAGCATTAACTTACGGGGTTACCATGCTGAAAGTAAGAAAGGAGATGCTGACTTGCATTTCTAACCAAGAAAAGCAGTATGTGATAGGGGCAATTATGTTACTATGATTTTATTTTCCATGAAGACTGCGTACAATACATTAGTTCATCAACAAAGATGCTGTAGCTGAGTACGTGTGAGCTGACTGGGCCCTCTTAATTTCATGTTCAAGGGTATGGGCCACTTCAAATGCAGACACTGAAAAGACAGTCTTGCAACAATGAAAGGGGAGGGCGAGGTGAACCAAAGGCTGCAGGTGGATTACATAGAGGCCAAGGAACTTTGTACCAAAGCAGATATTAACCACAGTGGTAAAAGGCGATTCTGTTGTTAAAATGGAAACCACATAGGACCAAGGGTGAAGGTAAAGACTGCTGTAATAAATTACTGGTTTATTAGAAGGCAAAAGAGTGAAAATGTTAAGACTGAGGAGATGCAAGCTTAGGTGCGGCTTTTCATTTAGGCATTAATAGGTTATTAATGCTGATCTAGCAGGTCAGCGCTGTTCAGTTGTTGATGTGTTTGTGTCTTCTAGTTCTGAAAGACCATGGCTATGGCCACCTAGTACATTCCCTAGAACCAGGAAAGGGCAGTTTTGTATTTTGGCCTTGGAGCAGCTCGGCTCAAATGCAGCAACAGTGTTCCTGTTTTATCGTTTCGGATTTTGATAGGTCACATCTAAGAGAACCAAAGAGAATAAAAAGTTCTTCTAGTAGTAATGTTTGATAAAAGTAGCTATTAACTGAATCAATATATGACTGTTTTACCATACCAATATTTTTATTTGTATTACTGTTCTGCTTTTCTTCCTTTCTCCCCATCTATGCTTTTGCCTCTGTGAATCTCCTGGAGTGGTTTAAATTTACATGTTTACTTAAGGTCTAAATAGGTGCAGGGTAACAACCTTGACTCAATTCCTGTCTCTGAAAATCTTAGCAATCCTTCAGTAAAACAGTCCCCTCTTTTTGCCAGACTTTGCCTGAGGCTGTCAGGTGAAAGGGAATGTGTACTGTGAAGCATTAACAGGATTAGAAGTTGTACTAGCTTGGACTGTTTTGTGAATCAGAACTATAAATTATTTTTATTTACATAAGTGGACCATGCGCTCTACAAATAACGGCTTGTTTAATGATCACCATCATATTAATTTTTTAATCAAACTTCATTCTTCAGCATTTTGCAAGATGGCAGTCTATAGATTACTTGTTTTAGATATTGACTCTTGGATCACTTGACCTCCAGCACATGCTTCTAAAATAAACTGAAATTCCTGTAAATCTGAAATTCTTTGTATAAAATTATACATCACACATATCTGGTGTCTGGGATTTTTTTTTAATGTGTTAACTACTTGCAACTAGAAAATGTTAGCTTTCCATTAATAACTGTAAAAAGTGTGGGGGGGAAATACTGCATAATAGGAAACAATGTCCTAAGGTAGGAAATAATGTAAATTTCTGTGACCACCACTTTATTTAGCAAACATCTTTAAGTGTACATTTATGAGTCTATGTGGGTGGGTTGTGCCCCCTTTTTTCAGTGGTTTTTTTAAAGCAATTAAAATCCTTGATTAACTTGGCTATTTGCATATGTGATGTCAACTAATTTCTGTGATTTTAATTTATCCATAACCTGCAACCTGTGGATACCAGGGTTCATTTAATTATACTATAGAGTAATGTAGAAGTTTCAATCAGGACACACAAAAGCTGTTCAACTATGGAATCAAAAGAGAGATTTAATGATACTCTATGCTTGTGTTCTGAGGCCTTTGATTTGTGTTGGAGGATATCAGAGGAAAAAATAGCTCCAGATAGGGTGCATATTTGTGAAAATTGTCAGTGTTTTGGTCAGCACTCATGATCTCTGAGTATGGGTAGATAGCGTTACCTCCACTGATTTTGTGGAAAGGTTCAGTAGGGGGGTTGAAAATAACATAATTAGGAAGGTTCAAACCACTTCAGCATTGACAGTTTGTTGGGTTTTTTGGTTTTCTGTCTCCTTTTGCCCCCCCTGCCCCCAGCAGGGGCAGCTGGCTTATGTTTGAAGTTTTTAAATAAATCCTTAGCTTGTTTCCTATGTGAAATAACCTTTTCTTTTTACTATTTGAAAAAGAGCCTGGATAGCAATTTTCATCGGGGGGGGGGTGTTAAGTTCTTTTCCCATCAAGAATTGGTTGATAGACTCAAATCTAGATTTTTTTCTAATCCTGTAATTCATCCTTTGTTTAAATAATGTGAAAAATTCTTACGGTTAGTCTTGGTGCTGGTAATTTTTTGGCAGTTTTACATCTGACAGGTTGAAGAGAGTATACTTAGTTTCCTTCTAATGACTCTCTAGCCTTGTGGTAATCAGCGAGGCTTATGCTTTTGAATGTGTAAGTATGCCAGAAATTGCCAGTGTACTTGGTTTGGACGGTAGCTCTCACTGCTAGCTGAGGAGAGCTTCTGGAAAAGAAGTCGTCTTCAAGTGAAGGTAGGATAAGGGATGTCCACACGTGCATTTTTTTCCTATTTTATGAAGTCATGGATGCTCTCCAGGATGCTAAATTCAGACTACCCTTATGCAACTATTGTTGTGAGGTTATGAATGAACACAAATCATTTTTCTGTTCGTTTTACACATCCAGTCCTCACTAAGCAGAGATGTGTAGTATTTGTAGGCAGTTGTTTGATCTCCTGTTCCTCAGCTTCACCAGCAATTTATACCTACAGCTTTAAATGTATGTATAAGGTAGGGGGAGAGGGGGTGGAAGATCCCAAAGCCTGCCAGAAAGTTTGTGAGCATTCTTGAAGCGTGCATCGGAGGCCATGTGACCCAACAGTGTGCGTCTTGGTAGGATACAACCTTCAGAGAATTGCAGTTACAGGTGAGCAAAATATCTTCCTGTATTGTTTGTAGCTTATTACGTGTAGAGATTAGTAAGTGTTGCATAATGTCATGATAGTTCTATTTCTGCTCATGCCTAGATATTAAGCACCGTCGACTGCCTATTCTCTTTTTTGCAAACAAGATGGACCTCAGGGATGCGATATCATCTGTGAAAGTATCTCAGTTACTATCATTAGAAAACATCAAAGACAAGCCCTGGCATATCTGGTAAATTTCCCTTTTTCTGCCCTCTTATTGGTATTACTTTGTACATTCACATTTTAGCTCTGTCATGCCACTCAGTATTGTATGACATTAAATTAAATCAACCAGATAAAATGCTGTGCTGCCACATGTGGAAACAGCAGTGATATTACAATACTTGCTATGAAACTTGTTTTAAACACACAATGCATTCACGTAGACTGTATCTTGAAAATTTTCACAATAGAACTGTTACCCAAATAATGAAATGGAGGACTTCTAGTGAAATCAGAAAGCAGTGTTCTTATCAGAAGAATAGCTGCTATTATTTTTTTGCTGGGAAATTGAGTAGAATTGTTATCAGAGTGCTGCTGCTAGTTTGTCTTGCAGGTTTCAGAATATCAGCAATAAAACCTTTAGAGTTGTTTTTTTCCACTCTGCAGATGCTTTAGTAAACTACTGTTGAAAGGCCATTTAGTAAACTGTTCTCATGTGAATTCAGAGGGTCACCGTACTTTTTGTACGTGTAATGTTTGAGGGGATTTTTAGTTGTAGGAGCTAGTGTCTTTTCTTTCTGAAGGATGTGAGCTTTCATATAAATAGAAGGATTTTGTGCCAGTGTTCACAAGGAAAAAAACCTCTCTTTTTATCAAAAGTGTTTTATAGAAGTTAGATTTTTGTCTTACTAAAGTCCTCGGATACTATAAATAAAAGTGAAATTAGCAGCTAAATGCTGCTGAAAACTACAATTTTCATTTTAGGCCCTTTAAGATTAAACTTGATTACCTGGGCGTTGTTTTGGGGTCACTGCTTTTGTCTCCAAAATGACGCTGATTAATTCCCAAGGTCTTGGAAGGTAACTTCATAGCTAACCACAGTAACAGTCCAGATTCACTGCTGTGCTGGTTTTTATAAGCTGAAGAATGAGGGACCTTTAAACAGTTATACCCCTGTGATTCAAAAGGTAGACACACTGTTCACAGTCCAGATTCACTGCTGTGCTGGTTTTTATAAGCTGAAGAATGAGGGACCTTTAAACAGTTATACCCCTGTGATTCAAAAGGTAGATTCACACTGTTCTCAGTGTAGCTTAATATATATTAACAGACACTCCTAGGGTTGCTGTTACAATGAAGTGTATACGCACTATACTTTCTTCCTCCAGTACTCCAGCATTCTCGTTGTGTATAGGAACTGCATGGGACAACGGTTGGACTCGATCTTAAAGGTCTTTTCCAACCTAAATGATTCTAGGATTCATCACTGTTCTTGTAGGTAGTAAATATCTTCTATAGCACAGTCTGAGGAGGGATTTATTTAAGTGGAGGTGTCGCATAAAAATGTGGCTGCCTTGTGTGGGAGCTTTTCCAGAACCCCTTATGTTCTAGGAACGATTCCTCTGCCTTGAAACTGGAATTAAAACAGATCACATCTTGAAATGGTATTTCCATATTGGGAAGGTACTCTAGAATATATCATTTGAGAAGCAGCCTTCTCCATGTGAAGAAAACTGAAGTAAACTGTACTTGATGCTACTTTGCAATTCTGTAAATTACAAGTATAGTGATGACTCCACTAAAACTGGTATTTTTACAATGTTTTCATAATTTGACTTGTTTCTTTCAGTGCCAGTGATGCTCTTAAAGGAGAAGGATTACAAGAAGGTGTGGATTGGCTCCAAGGTATATCATATGTAATTCTCTTGCTCTATTTTCATCCTGTTAAACTTTTTCATTTTGTAAGGTGTTTTCTTTATTATTTCCTTTGTTTTCTTTCTGTCCGCTTCTGCTGTCAGATCAAATTACACAGTGAGTACTGATGCTCTATCTCATATTTGCCTTTCATTTTCCTCCTTAATGTACACAAAATATTGTGTCAGTTTCTCTGACAAAAGTGTGTACTATGAAATATTAATGCATACTCTTGCAAACAGTGTAACGCTTTCTTGTAAACAATAATACCAGCTCCTGCACTTCAATTTATTATTGTGGTATTTCAGTTTGTTCTTTAACTTATTCTTACTGTCCTGTCCCACTTTTACATAACTTAATGTTATGTATCAGGAAATGGTGAATAAGCAGGCTAGAAAAATAAGCAAAGTACACAGACAAATACACTAGTTTTGATTATTCAACCTCAGTTCTTTAATCTAGAGCCAAAATAAGAACAACTTACGTTATAACGATCATAGCATAAATACATAGAAAATATCAGATCCAGCTTAGATGATACATCACGTACACGTTTTTAATTACAAACTTGGTATGGATGCTGTATATCCTTCTGTCGTATGTTGGTAAGGATCTGGTCTCTTTTGTCCTCCCGTGTACTGCTAAATGTATAGAATAGTGAATTGTGGTATTATTTTGGTAGACTCATTCTAATTTTAGCGCCCTAATTTACGTTGCTTACATTGTGAGTGTATTAGGTAGCGTAGTATAATCTGAATCTGCAAGACGGTTTCTCTGTACTGGCGTGTTCTGGGCTCTGGCAGCCGCTAGATGTCAGCGATGCTCCAGAGCCACAGCCACTAGGCTCATTTCCTTCAAAATGCAGCTAAATAATATCCAACATTGTCCCTGATTTAACGTATCTCCATTTATCTATGGATACAATACTGTCCTTTCTACTTAGAATCCTTACTGCTAATTAGAAAGAGATGGTTTATTTTACCGTGTTACAGCAGAATACAAAAACATTTGGTCATGTTTTCAGAGGAAGGGATACTAGCCAAAAATAGTCTTTACAAAAAGATTTACTGCCCTACAGAAGAACAGTGATGCATCCTCCACCATCTAAAAGAGTTCTGTGGTGGGGAACCAGCATCTTACTACTGAGTTTCCTTCACTGCTGTATCCTATTATCATAGAGGCAGATTCCAAATCACGTACTTTTTCCTAATTTCAGGCATAGTTCTGATTTTGTAATATTCTCCTGTGATTTTCAGGGTCTCTGCTTATCTTTGAGGAACCTTCTAAGTTTCAATCCAAATTTGAGTTGATGGTTTTGTACGTAGCTTCAAGCTACTTAAAAGGATCTCAAATGCTTGCCTAAATATTTTCTGACAAAATATTTAAGTTGTATATGTAGACTGTTAAGCACAGTAAGCAGGTGCTTCTGCTGTCACTCACCTACATAGCTCTTCATAGCAATTCACTTCTCATGGATTGTTAAACTTCTTAATCTTCTGAGTTGAAATTCTTCATGGATGGGCTTTATCTAAAAATTTCCGTTAACTCCCTGGCTCAGTGTCCCCAAAAGCTTAAGAGGGGTTGGGTTTAAACTGTACTGTTGCCTAAGCATGTGCAGTTTGGCAGTTATACTTTTAATGGATGAGGACTTGGATATTTCAAGAACAAATTTTTGCTACGATTCTCCTCTTCATTCCTAGAGCACTAGATGGAAATATTTGGAACAACTCTTAAGTTATAGTGGTCCCTAAACCACAGCCTGTGGATGCCATAAAATTCAGTGGAGGAAATGACACCTGGTTAATGAATGCACCGTTCTGCTTGTCAACAGCCATGCTTTCCTTAGTTACCTTTTGCAGACCCATTACAGGTAGTTCACAGATTTGGGGCAGCAGAGGAAGAAGGTTTTGCCTTTTTTTCCCTGGTGAAGGCTGAGTTTGCATATTTCTGTATTTTGTAATGGGGTTACTATTGCAACACCACATCATCAGTAGGGTAAAACTAACCTAACTCACAGCAGTCTAAGCCCAGCTCATGTTCCCTATTAGTGGGAGTAATTGTGCTGATTTCCACATTTTGTAATGGGGATGCAGTACATTTATGCTAACTAAGGAAATGTTTGAAGTGAATTGAGAGGTGGCAATCAGGCAGCAGTATGGAGAAGTGTGGTTACTGAGAGCAAAGAAGTTTTCATGTGAGTTACTCAAAAGCAAACGTTAAATCCTTTGCTGTTGTGGAGTTAGTTCATGTTCAGTTATGTGGAAGCTGAAATGTGTACAACAAATTGAAATATGTACTTCATAAAGTAAGCCTCCAGGACTTATTCACACTAAAGTTACCTTATAAGCCCAAAAAAGATAAAAATTGAATTGTGTGGCAGAGTCTTCCTGTTTAGTTAGCAACGTTTGGGAGAAACAACTTGGCTGTGGAGGAATTTCAGAAGTGGATGAGAGAGCAAGTTGAAAACAACTCTAACCGCATTGTCCCCCAGTCTTGTAACTGCACCAAAATATCTATCAGTGTAGTTCTGTAACCTGGACAATACTGGGTTATGTTTTCAACAAGCAAAATACAGCAAGAATTCATCTGGTGTTAAGACTAGCTGTTTCTTTTTATTAACAGATCAGATCCAAGCAATGAAGACATGAGAGAGAAATAAAAGATGTATGGCATTCTTTTACAAACTGTCAGTAGGTGTACAAGTTCCTTGGAAAGGAAGAATGATTTAAAGAAAATGAACAGTTCAGCTAAAATATACTGTGTTGACTTGTTTCCTTTTAGTAACTCTTCCAGGAAAACTGAATGTAGGCAACATAGCACCTCAGGTATGCACATTGATGAATTAAATCAAATCTTGTGACTGAAGAGCATATTTTAAAAAAAGATTTATGTTAACAATAAACATCTGCATTCATTTGAGTTCTAGGTGATAATTAGCCATCAGGAAATGCCCCTCTGTTTTTTGGGGGGACACCTTTTGACCAAATGGGAATATTTATTTTCTTGAGAAAGAATAATCCGCACTTCCTGAAATACAGCTGCATGAGATACCTACTGATTTTAGGTGCCCATTTTTAGGTATTTCTGCAATTTTTTTTATTGTAAAGTTTGATGTTGGGTTTTTAGTAACCATATACAATAGGCTTCTAGAGGAATATTTTGATTTTGAAAAGGATTCAAATATTCAGTGTATTTGTTATAGATGATTGCAGATGTTTTCAAGGAACTGTTTTTAATGAAATGTTATGAATTGTTTTTGTGATATGCCATGGTTATATTTGCATTCCCATCAATAAAACTTCAAATACACAACATGCCATAGTTTGGTTTTTTAACTTAAATATGTTCATTGATGGTCTTTACATCTTTAGAGATTTTTGGTTTTCTGTTAGTTTCATTTGGCATTTGTCCATTTTAAAATGGAAATAGCACTGTATACTGTAATAAAATGGTATTTCTTTTGCCAAGCTTTTTTTAATTGCATGTGTTTGTTACACTTTCTAAAACTAGACTGCTCTTCCAGATATTTACGGAGCATATGGTTGAAAGTTATATTTTGGAAACACAGTTAAGGGACAGTTCACTAGTTTACTAGATCATTAATATGAAATGTGTCTTATACTTCTGTTGTGTATAAAAACAGTTTTACTTTCAAGAATAATTTTTAATAAACTTTCTGACTTCAAAGATGTACCATAAGTAAAAAATTAAGCCAATGCTAATAACTTTATTTTTGTCATGCCACCTCTTCCCCTTTAATCCCTTCTCCCTTGTCCAAGAAACAAGCAGACTGGCACTGGGGATGCTGAAGACTGTATTTGACTGAGTGGGTAGCTGGCTCTTGTGGGAGATGTAATATGTAGGTCTTGCAAAAGCTTCCCCCCCCTTATTAACATATAAAACGCACAAATGTTCTGTAAGCATGCCTTCAAGGGCTCACTTAATAGAGGAATATTTGGAGCAAAGGGACCTGCCTGAAATGGTGTAACAGTTTCATGTACTTTCAGTTACTATTAAACGGTTAATTTTAACTCCCCTGCTTTGCTAGAGGGAACTAAGTCTTGCTGTAAAAAAATCTTTCTTACAGGATGCCATAATTCTGACAGTTCAGTTTGTCGTGGAAGTATTTCTTTCATGTCTCTTTCTGTGACACTTTTGGCCGTCTGTCAATTCTGAATCTAAATATCTATACAAAATCAAATACAAAGGAGGAAAAATATATAATTCAGAGATGTCTTTCTAACTCTGAATTGTGGAGCAGATAATTTTCAGGTTTACTTTGCATTGGATAATACGGTAAAAAAATAATACTTGTTGGAAACATCTTTTGCTGAGTATATAAGTATTTTGTAATTACTTTGGTTCACTTATATGGCTTATTTAAATGAAACATTTAATTTTAAGTTGGCATTAATTTTTTTTCTAACAGAAAATTTAAGTTCTTACAGAAAATGTATCTGCATTTCTGACTTTCTTGAATAATCTGGACCTTGATGGCTTTCTGATTATTTTTGTTTGTTTATGTTGGACTACACAAAGTACTATGTTTATCTTATGGATTGCCTTTACTATCATGGGAAGCTGTTTGAACCTTCTACTTTGTTCTTCCACCCACAAATCTGAGGAAAGTATCTTGTTGTCTTTTACTTTTTGCTTTCTGATGTGGTTAATAAGACCTTTTTGAAAACAGCAGTTAGTTATTTATGTCGATTATTGTTCCCCTTCTTGGTTTTTTTTGTTTTGTTTTTTTCTTCAGCAGCTCTTTCTTTCCCTCTCCTACCAGGACACTGGGCTGGATGGAGACCTGTTGGAAGGAGCGGGAATGCGGACAGTCCTGTTAGAAGAAACACTTGATCTGTGTGTGTGTCCCCCCCACCCACCCCTTACCGCTTCAGCCATTACTTGTCTCTCGCTTCTAGAACGTTTGTGATTGTTCTGTGAACATAAAACTACCGGGGGGATGCCTGCATGTTCGCTTCTCCTCCCCCCTGTGGTGTACAGGCATAGATCACAAACATACACAGTTGCTACAGCCTTGAGCTGGTCTAATAACTTTGAATTTGGTACAAGGATTATATTTTGCACAAAAGCCTCATGCATCTGTGCAAAAAAGCTTCTTTGTAGTTGTTTTCTGAGGGCCCAGTGGCTGGCAGTCTTCAATGCTGTTCTGCCATTACGTTTAGGATGTTAAAATAATTGAAGTAATGAGTTCTACCTGGATGCTCCAAGACGGTTTGCATGTACGAGTTCATTGCGCCTTAAGAACAAAGCAGACGAGTTCCTTTGGAGGTGTAAATGAGACTTGCAGAATATTCCCTTTTTTTTTCCGCCATGTTACTATAGGTGTATGCATTAAGTGGGAACTTGAAAGGCAATAGAGTGACTGAAAAAGAGAGAGTGTGGTCTTTACACACCACACAATGTTATGTGCTGTTGCTTCTGTGCACTAACTAAGCACACTGCCCTCCTACGTATTTTTGAATTTCCTTAAAATGTGCTTGGTAATGCTTAAGAGTATAGCATTTTCAGCTGAAACATGAGGCAGTCATTCTCACATACAAAGTGTTGCCTTCTACATCTCTTCTTTACCAAGTGGGGCCATCAGGTAAATGTGTGAATCCTAATTCTTTCTAGCCTTGCCTCTCTGGTACTCAGGACATGAGTCCATGGGAACTTCATGTGTTTAACCTGTAGCTACTTGCAGGTATGCTGAGAGTCTACGTGGCCTGAAGACTCCTGGGCAATTTTCTGTTAAGCAAGTACAGCTCTAAGTGTTAGGATGAAAATGTAATGGATCCTTCTTTTAATCTCAGCCCTCTATAATACGCTTGGGGTTTTTTATTTACTAATAAGAAAGATAAGCTGCTGTGAAAGGCTAGACGTAACAGCTCAGCTGTGCTGCTTAGTTGTCTACAGGAAGGCATTCTGATGTGGTAATATGTGGAATGGTAATGTTGCATTTCAGTGCTGCCTTAAAACAGCTGTGCAACCCTCTGTCTCAGAAAGCAGCTTATCTCTTAGAAGCTCAAACTAGGAAATAACATTTTGTGAGTAATAAGAAATAAAACTAACATTGATTCAAAATACTTGTCCTTAAAAGCAAACATTTCTTATGCCAAGAAATACAGTTTAATCTTAAAAGTTCTATTTGGGTTTTTTTTAAGTTTTACTTGTTTGGGAAATCACTCTCCTTACAATTAATTTTTGTCATCTGTTTCTTTAATTCTTTCCGGCCTGCCTTATTTCTGTTTCACAGAAATCCTTACAAATCTTGCTCCTAAACTTTCTGGTCTGCTCCTTTTAACTTTTGCTGAGTACTTTGCTAGTGAAACTTTGCAGCTCCCTTCCCTGTTGGGTTTTGGTTTTTTTTTTTTTTTGGAGAAACAAAATAGCTAATGAGAGAAGGTCACAGAAGACTGGAATAATAAAGCAAAAAAGGGGACTACTGAGAAAAGGCATAAACTCTTCTCTTTCAGAAAGGTCAGGAAAGTTTGCTTTGAAAGGTTAACTTGATATGCCCTGATCTTTTTTTATTATTATTGCACAGCCCATACTTGACTGCTTAAATTGTAAAATGCACTGTTACTATGCAAAAGTAATATTATGTGTGATAGCTAATCAGAATTCAGGACTTATAATGCTGCCTTATAACAAATGCCAAGTGTTTTTAGTAATATTCTGTAACCATACTTTAGTTCTGAGGCTCTGTAGCTCCTGTCACAGTAAGTTACATCATGAAAGCATCTGTGTTGGTGTGAACCAGCACTTTAGAATTAATTTACCAGTGTTCAGTCAGTTGGATTGCTACTTAATTGGCTGAATGTATCTGGCCATATGAAGTACTTGTTCTCAGAAGTACAGTGCATATGTGATAACATACTGTTCTCTTTCAGTGGATGTCAGGATCTCACCATGCGAATCTGCCATGTTTACTTATTCCCCTTTTCTAATGATAGCATGAAACCCACTCCCACTACCCTTTTTCAAATAATCCTTAAAATGAAAGCTAGGCTGTTAATGTCTCTTGTCTACCATTAAATGATCTTATGTTTTACAAACTCTTTATCAGAAGATGAACTTAATTGTATTGCAATCATATTACTCGGGTACCAACTCACAAGGGAGTGTAAGTAATTTCTCTGTGATTCAGGGGGCACCTTTGAAGATCAGGTTAACTTGTTTAGTAAAAGAAGTGTAAATTTAGAAACTTCATGTTAGGCAGTCTTTTTAAAAACAACTTTGTCTTTGGAGATCAGTAGGTAGATTGTAGGCCTAGCAAGATAGTTATTGGACCAAATTTAGTTCGTTGAAGAGTTGCCTAACAGTTCTCAGTAAAGAGAAGAAAAGACAGTAAGGAAAGGATGTAAGAAATCAAGGAAATTGGGGTGTGTGGAAGAAGTTTGTTTGGGCTGAAGAAGAGTGATGCTAATGCTAATGATTAAAGAAACCCAAGCCTCTTGAGGCTCAATGAAGTAACCATGATAAATGATTGAAGTGGATGCTTGGCAATACAGGCTCCCTAGTAAGGAGAGCAGCCCCACGAAACTGCTTTTGTAGAGCAAGATAGTTGGTGCTGAGGACCTGATGTCCCCAGTCTGTGTGTGAGTCTCCTTCAGCCTGGCTCCTTTCTGACCCTCCAGACTGAGTGCCTCTTAGTTGTTGGAGCATGTTGGGTGCACTCTGAGCTTTCCAGTGTAGTTTCATACAAAAAGAATTCAGTTTGTGTACTCCCAGCCTACTTTGCGATGTAAACAAAAGCACTGTTAGGGAGGATGATCATTAAAGTACCCTTGTGACCTGAACTAACTAGTGTAGGCATGCCTGTACAAACTTAAGAGGGGAAACAATCCCAAAGTTTTAAAACCATGGAGTTGAAACCATGTAAAAGAATAGCAGACCTTGGCAAGAGGTCTCTGGATGCCAAGGTTCCCCAGGAATAATTCCAGTGAAATATCTAGTAAAAATACAAGTTTGTAGTATGGTCCAGTCGGAACTGGGGAAGTTTATTCCGCTAATAAAGGATATAACCATTAGACAGGGATTAAGTGGTAACACTTCCAATTTAGAGGAAATGGCATAATGTGATTTGTGCAAAATAGGCAGTCATGAGTAAAAAGAGTTATTATTGGCTGTCGGGCATTGTTGCTGTTCCTGACATCGTCTGTATTTATGATCACACGGGTTTAAACGTGTTACTAGGGAAAAACTTTGCAATGCTTTTTTTTATTTAAAATTTCACTCTGCAAGTAAATCTCTGTATGTTTTAATCTTATCCACCAACATTTATTAGCCTAAACTGAACAGGAAAAAAAGTGTCTAAAAATTGATGTAACAAGTAACAAATGGATTCAATGAACCAGAAAGTGTATGTTGTTTTCAATGATAACAATATTCCATGAATTTTTTCATCACTTATTATAATTAGCAATGGATTACATGGAAGCAACTTTGTCCCAATTTAACATCTTTGTCTGTGACACGTGATTTTGTTGGCCAGTAGTTACATTCTTGCTTTAGAGGAGTAAGGATGGATGAAGGGTTTCTTCTCAAGGGTAGAATGTTTCTGCTGGGAAAGGTGATGCTTGTGTCTTTGTAACACTTCCCCTCCTCCCTCCCCCACCCCTTTTGTTAGGGGATCTTTTACATTCTTAAGGTAGTTTTCAAAGGGAAAGTGTTGCTCTGTTTTGAGGTGCCTAGAACCCACCGGTAATTGTCTGGTTTTTAAGTCCTCTGCTGAGGTTTAAATTAGGAGCAAGTTAATGCTTTAAAAAATTTTTGGCAGCAGTTTCAAAGCAGGCTGAATTGACCTATAAACTAATCCAATCTAGTGGTTAGAAAGTATTGCTGCATATTGCAATTAAGGTTTGAGCCTTACTATTTCTTTAATTGGTACCATTATAAAATAAGAACAATCAATTTTATCTTAGAAAACAATTGCAGAATAGCCACTTCAGTGCTGACTTATCAATACTAGCATATGTACAGATCTTTCGTGTTGTAGCATTACAGTTTCTGGAAATTAAAAGACACTTATCCAAAATCAACTAGTTTAGGTTGTAGGAATATTTTTGAGTACCAAATTTCCATTTCATAACTGTTAAAGTACTACTTAGTTGTCTGTCTACTCTGATGTGTCATGCAATGGTTCAAAAAAGGATTAAAAAAAACCCTTTTGTGGGTAATAAGTGCCATGCTTTACTTGAGGTCTGTTCTGTCATCATGTCAGGTAATGCATTTTAATAAATAAGTCCTTGATTTATGCAGGATACAAAATACCTACGTGCTTTCTTCAAGGCTGTAGCAATGCCTAAGTAGTTAAATGAATGACAGTTGATCTGATGTTGGCATCATACTAAATAGCAGCACTTCAATCAATTCCTAATATAAAGAAAAGTTTACAGCTTTATTCAGGGAATTGATTTAATGAAGAGATACTGTGAACCTTTCTTTTCAGCAGCAGTTCAGCACACCCTGAACAAAAATTTGGAAAAACTGCTGTATATCTAGTATTTATGAGCTACAGTAAGTGCATCCTATAAAATGCTGTCTTCCATCGCAGGGAAACCCCTTTATTCTTATTACTCATATTTTATTGGTCTAAAGCTGTACATACAGAAAATATTTCTAAAGAACAACATCAGATAAAAAGACTGCGTTTCAGACTTATATGCCCATTAGCCACACATTTCCTTATGATGGTGTTTACTTCACTGAAAAAGCTTTTCTTCTCTGACTTCAATTACAATGAATGCTTGAGTGAGGAAACATATGGATTGTTCAGAATTTTTGTTCTTGGGTATTAAGAGAATTATTTTTTCCCCTACTAAATGTTCTGTTGTGTTGGGCTTTAAAAAAAAAAAAGGGGGGGGGGGGATGTCAGTTACGCTGTTACTTATCCAGCTAACTAGGCATAGTCTGATTAACGGTCACTCGCATTCTTACAAACTTGGGCTTTAATATTTCTTACCCTTTTTCTGTATACTATACATACTGTTTACTGTTATGTGAAACTGGTATGCCAAGAATTAGACTCTGTTTTTCTGTTTGTTCTGTAATAAGATTGAAGTATTTTCTGCCTGTTTGGAATAACTTGTGGATATAATTTGTATACATAAGAAAAGGTCTCTTTTTTTCTTTTTTTTAATTTCTTTCTGGAAGCTTAAACGAAGTGGAGAAGAAAATAAGTTGTTCCATGAAACCAGATGGGATTCTGCAACATTTGCAGCCAAAAGCTTTTATGATCCTGTTTGGCTCAAATCCGTAAGAATTCTGCTTGTTAGAGACTGGTGTACTTACAGTCATTTTTACATACAGAATATTTTGCAGTGTATTTCTTCAGACACTAAAGATGATTCTTCCTTTTGGAACATACTAATACATGTGCTCACTATGAATGTAGTAAGAGTTTACTTTTTATATATATATTTTTTCTAATTTTCAAACATTTTGAATAATGTTTTATAAAGGGCTCAGTTCATCGGGTTAAAAAGTATTCTGTGTTGTGAAATCCAGCAGGATAGACAAAGGGGCGGAATTGGTGTGTCTCTGACAGTGTTTTGCAGTCAGTAGTTCTATGAAGCCTTGGGGTCCAGGGACTGGTTTTAAGAAATCTTTGAAAGATAACTAAAAAAGGCAAATCTGCTGTCCAGAGACTTAAGTTTACTGTACATAGGCTTGCACCACAATTGAAAACCGCTTAGTAATCTGCAAATTGAAAAATGTACTTTTACGTGCATGCATGGAAATAGGGTAAGCCTTTAGAATATTAGTAATTTGGCTTGATATTTGTAAGTGTATAGATTTGTACAGAAAGGTGTATATTCCTTTTAACTACAAGTCTGATATTCAAAAGACATTCTAGGTGGAAAAGTGTTAAATTAATTACAATGTACAAGTTGCTGGTTATGTATTTCATGGTCTTCCTTTATTTGCATGTAAGACACCTCTTTTTGAAAGCTCTTGCATTCTTCTGGACACTAAATTATTTGTGCTGCTTTTTACCATATATACAACATATCCTAGAATTTGGATGAAATTAGCTTACTGAAGCACTTTGTTTAACCATCGTTTTTCTAGCAAGGGTGGTGGTGAATAGATAGATTGGCTTAGCAAGGAAGCATAGTCCAGAATAGGATGGTTTTACAGATATCTCATTGTATGAAATGCAGATTTTCTTGAGCTCCAGTTAGGGCAGGGTGTTTTGCAGTGATTAGCATTGGTAAGAACACAAGTGAGTTTCATCTTTGTATTCACACAAGTGTAATTGATATGAGGTGCTATCAAAAATGTTTTGAAACCCTTCCAGACAAGCTGTGCTAATCAGCTGAAAGTTATCAATTCTGTTGGAATGAACAGAAAGGGACTTTGGTCCTCATCTAGAGTAGCTAGGTGCATACATACCACCATCGTATGAGGCTTCTGAATGCTTTTTGCTCCATGCCCAGGTGCAGTGAAAGTCTATTTTAAAAGAGGTTCTGGTGTTGGTCACTTTTTATTTTGTTCTTTACAGTTAGTTTTCCATTTTAGCACTTCTGATATTGGGTAAATGTAAATGTCACAAATTACAGTGTAGAAAACAAATAGAAGAGGCCTTCTGAAAAGTCGATTTAAAGATTTTAATTACTACACTGAACCTTGGCCGTAGGTGGCACAGTGTATAAATCTTATCCAAAATAATAAAGAACACAGTTACAGCTCTCAGTAACTGCAGTTAACACCATGAGTCATTTCCAGCTGTCTTCTCCAGACGCGAAGGCATTTGAACAATAGCAGCTGACAGTGTGGCTCTCTTAAACCATTTTCAGTAAAACAAATGGAGGAACTGTGTGTTCACAGTTAAAGGATGTGAGGATTGCTGGAAGCTGCGCAGTGCATGCTCTACAGCAGAAGGTCATAGCTAGATAGAAAATACATCCTAGCAATCCTTGCTAACATGCTTCATCTGTGTAATAACATATCCAACACCCAAATCTTCAATTCTGTTGTTCGCCTTCGTTTTAAAATAAGCACAGATTAGAGATTTGAGTCATCAGTACTTGTTTCAACATCTGGACAATTAACATTGTCAGAAATGGCTAGGAAATATTACATGTGATGACTCCATTATGTGTATTTATTAATTCACGGTTTCATGCCACCTATTAGAAACCTTGCCATAATATATTACACACTGGAAAGGAAAAAGATAGGTAAGGGACTATCCATTATTAAAATACTATTGCTATTTGTGCCGCGTCTACCTGTAGACATGTTCTGTAAGAGCCTGGAAAATGGGATTGCCTATTAACAAGAAAAAGTAGCCAAGGCAGACAAAATATTTTTATAGATAAATGCATTAGATGTGTATGAAACAGAAAACTGAACTATGCTTCTGTTTAGCAGGGTTGTACCTCAAAACATAAGACCATTTCTTATTGTAGTGGTCCGACAATGCAAACAGTTTGAGAATGTTTGGGGTTTTTTTTCATTTAATAGTGCTAAAATGTTTAGTTTGGTGGTTTTAAGACTACATTTCTCCCCTAGTTATGACTTTAATGTATCAGAAAAGTTCTAAAACTGGGTGTGAGAGGAGGGCTCTTCATAAACCAGTACAATGGAAACTTGCTTTCCTTTTTGGTATCCAAACAAAACAAAAGATTTGACTCAAGATTTTAAAGACCCATAAAAGGGAGGAAATTCAGAAAGCACAATTAAAGTTTTACCATCTGCTCACTCTAAAGCAGTAAGGAGAAGGGGGAGGTTTCCCTTGTGCACAACCATTATAATCTGAATTGCAGTAGAAAATTAGTGGATGTGGAAGAGGCACAGCACACACCCTCTCTCTTATTTGAGATACTGATTCAAGTGGAACTCTGGGCAGGATGAACTACAAAAAAAACGTATTGAGAGCCTCGGCTTGGCATTTTCCTCCTCTGTGCCATTGCTCCCCTCTGCAACTGTGTTTTAATGGTTTCTCACTGCCTTGGGCGATGCAATATTACCTTGTATGGGCCACATGCGAGTACTCTAATCTGAAGCCGAAAGGAACCTGTTTCCCCCATCTGTTTTGGCTTGCATGTGTTGGTGCTGCTGTTAATGCTGACAGCTGTGTTAATATGCGAGGCCACCTGCCACATGGTAGATAACTGCATCTTTGGGTAAAAGCCTAACTTTTCTCCCTTTGTGGAAGGTGTAGATGGCTAAAACTGGGTTCCTGTTGGCAACTCTGCTGGCAGTTCCCATTTTATTATTTTAAATGTGTCAAAATTATTTACTCTTAAGTCATGTGGTACTCAGTTACTCCAGGGTACGCAAAAAGAAAGGGATTCTCTAACCTGAGCCATGTTCATCTTTTATATTGATATAGTTTTACTACTTTGATTAGAATTTACTTATGTGCCTCCGGTAGAACTGCCATTTGGTACATTTCTGTATTTTCTGCTTTTAGATGCAGTGAAGAAGGGAGAAACAGATTTTAGCACAAAATGTTACTGTTTGGGATTAGCATTTCTGATTAGGTTGGCTCTTTGTTCTTGGACAAGCACAGCCCTGGTAATGCTTCGTGCTGCACTGTGGTGCCCCTTGGGGCACCTCGCTGGTAGAGTGTGGACAGATTTTGGATGCAGCTAGGTGTTTTGACTGCCTCTGCCTCCGTGTGCAACCCACTCACCATATTATACTTAATACATCCTGAGGTGATTATGAGGATTAATTAATGCTTAAATCCTTTGAAGATACCGGATGCTTTATAAATGCTAATTATTACATTCAGGTTTGCTACAGCTTAGGGATTAGACCTTACTTAAGCAATAGGTAGGGAAGCTGTGAGATGTACGTGGCAAAGAAGAATTGAAAGTAATAAACAGTTACTGAGAGCCTAAGCCTCCCTGCAGCCTGTTTGTGCAGTCCCATTTAATTGCTTTTAATAAATTGCCACTCTTCTAATTTGGTTTTGGAGCCTTAATTGCTTTTATTTTGAATGTCAGAGGGAGTGTCTCCTCTGTAATGTTCCATAGGGGCTGCTGTTAGATTTTGTAGTTTCAGCCCCGATTTGCCATTTCCCTGAGAATGGGCAACTATGTGTAGGCACTTTCAAAATGCGGTTTCTTTTTTCTCTCTACTGTTCTGGAATGAAACATTTCATATTTTTATGCCAGGTTTGGGGCATCCGTATCTCTGAGAGAATTGTCTGCTTCTTGTCTGGACACTGAAAACTAGGCAGGGCCTTGTTGCATAGTAAGTGCTGGTCCCCTGAATAAGGTTTGTGACTGGTAATTATACCATATGAAAGCTACTTTTTGTAACCTGTGAAACAACCAGCTAGTCCCAACTCAGACTGACTGGTAAAGATTTAAGTACATGTCCAATATCCACCTGTGTCTCTGTTTTGAAAATCCACATGAAAGCTATATGAGACCTGGACAGTATGAAGGGGAGTGGTCTGCGCACTTCTGAAAAGACTTTGCTCATAGCTGAGGCAGTGGAAAGTAGGCAGAAAAGTAGCCAGTAATTTATTTTCAAGCTGTTTTATTGCTGCTGCTTTGCAGATAGGCCTAGAGTACCAGTTTCATATCCACCCCAAGTTGCAGCCACGGCAGGCTGATACTATGGCACAGTGCTAAAGAATACAGGCAAAGAGACCTTGGGTATAGTGGGGGTGAATTGAGGTGAATGAACGGAGAAGGATCTTGCAGGGAAAAAAGTGAGCGCTGGCACAGGTTGCCCAGGGAGACTGTGGAGTCTCCATCTTTGCAGATATTCAAAAGACATGGCCCTGGGCAACCTGCTCCAGGAGGCCCTGCTTGAGCAGGGGGCTTGGACCAGGTGACCTTCCAAGGTCTCTTAGAACCTCAGACACTCTGTGATTCTGTGAGATGGCACGTTGCAAAAAGGAGCTGGTAAAAAGGTGTGAGGTGTAGGCAGTCACAAAGAACAGCAGAGATGTTCTCATCAAGATGAGAAACTGTGGTTCTGTATTTAAAATTCTAAGATCAAGGTTAGTCAATTTTACCAGTAATTCACACTCAGTGAGTCATTAAGGTTTTATGCATCACTTCGATCTATAAAACAAGGATAACTTTTGTCACCGGGTTGTTGCAATGACAAGGTTGTCTCTGCTGGTAAGGATGGTTTGATGTTAGCTCAAGGGAGGCCACACTTGTCAGAGAGAGAAGAATGAAGGTTTCGGTATTTAAAAAGCAAAACCAACCTCCTTTCTAGGAAGAAATCTTTTCAAAAGGTAGGAGAACCCCCTTCCTCCAAGTCACTTATCATCAGCAAGGATGGCCTGAACTTATCCCAAAGTGACGGAGGGAGGCGAGTGGTGAAACAGCCACACTGCTGCTGCTGTGTACCTTTATTTGATGGAAATGTTTTGTTGTGCTGGCATAATGGGCATATATGTTACGTGGCAGCCAGACAGTGCCTGGCCCAGGACAGTGCGAAGCTAGTTACTGACTTTGCCTTGGCGAACACATGTAGTATCTCAAAGTTGGCACAAGTTAAAAACTGTAGACTAGGGTTGGTGTTTGCAGTCAGTCAGGAGTGTAAATTCTCAAGGCTGTCTGTTCTCTTACAGAGTTAATTTTCACTTCTGATCTTTTCTCTTTGTTCACATTAATTATGCCACATTAACTTAAAAAAAAAAACAAAACAAAACAACACCACCACAAAACAACCAAACAAACATCAAAGCTGACACTGCGTGGTGAAGAAGACATTTCTATTCACAACCTCTGTCCCTAGGTTGGTGACAATCTAAATGCCAAATTCCCTCATGTTCAGCAGAGCTATGTATCAGGATAATGAGATGCAAGTCTATGTCAGTTTGGTACTACTAGTAATAATATCAAAAATCTTTGTTCTGAGATACTTGTGACCTTTGATAGTCAGGAAGAAGCAAAACATGAAAAAAAAAAAGGAAAAAATATATTAAAAGAAAAAAATTAAAAACTTTTAGCTCGTCTTTTATATTTTGTCAGGTGACTTAGGCCGACTTTCCTTGGCCTTTTGGGATGTGATGACACAGCTATTTGCCACGAGGCCAAAACTCCAGTCACAGACTTTTAAAGCAAAGTTTCTTTTGACTGTAAAGTTGAGGCTGGTTGGTACAATCACCTCTGTGAGTGCTGGAGACG
>NW_008794854.1:765092-770015 GCF_000699145.1 Aptenodytes forsteri | reverse complement strand
TGGTGTTGTTTTTAATTTACCGCGACCGTGGCACGGTGCGAGGCGGGTCCCCCGTGGGCTTGACGTTCAAGCGGTGGGACGTTAAGGGGTTTTGTTGGGAGTTGGCCTGGCCGTTGGGTGAGCACCGGCCGGCGTCCTGCGACCCCGCTTTCCCCGGCCCTGCGAAGTTCAGCCGAACTCAGTCGCATGATGGAGTCCTGCGTGAAAGTCGCGTCGGTGTAAATAGCCGACTCTGGGACTTCTTCTTTGCCCTGGTTAGGGTGGTGTGGGTGTTGGCGGTGGGGCTGTCTCGCCCACTTGTTCCTCAGGTTGCAGCCCCTTCGTTGGAAACTGAAAGCAGGGCAGAGCACAGAGGGCTGTGAGTGGTTTGGGTTTTCTGTTTGTTTGGGTTTTTTTTCTTTTCGGTTTTCACACTTGCAGGTTTCTTTCGGACTGCTGTAAATCAGATGTTAATATGATACAAATATTACTGATGTGTTTAAGTCTCAATGCAAAATTTGTGGTTTATGGAAACCTAGTTATTAATAACTAGTGCAGGGAGACTTTACAAGATGAAGAGGTTTGGAAATGTCTTGTGTATTTGTTCCTCTTCCTTTTTTTCCTTTTTGTTTTTTTTCTGGTGGCTGATTTCTATGTGTACGTAGGAAAGAAGCACAGATAAAGTTTCCTTAAAGTTTCCTTCTGTTTCTCATGCAGCCTTATTATTGGCCCTAGTTAATTTGGATATTTTTGTGGTGAAAAGGTGCCAGCTGGCTAGGCCTTATTTCCTCAGGTGTAGTTTTTTTTTTTTTTTTTGCTTTTAACGTGTTGGTTTTAATCTTTGAGTTGAGTTGTATGCTGCATAAGTGTGTGTTTAAACCGGCAGACAAGTAAGTACAGTTTTATCAGATAGATAGTGGGTATCACGGTAGTTCTTCCAGTGAAAAACTTTAGGATCTTGCTCTGCATGTTCTCAGCAACCATGAAAAATAGCAGAGCGCATTGCTATCTTACACTGACCATCTTAAACGGTCTCATAAATGCACCATCAAGTTTTTTAACTTTGGGGGTTTTGTTTTACTGTGAGCATTTGACGCACCAATACATCACCAAGGATCCACCAGCCTTTCATGAGCACGAAACGTTGCTTTTTATTTCCTAAAAAAAATAAAATAACGAGGAGCCAGGCTGCTGAATCAGGGGCACCTTTACAGTTGCGGGAGTAGTGTGGCTATTACGTCTGGCAGGGGTGGTTAACATATGGGAGAAGGAAAAGGCTTGGATCTGGCTGAGGACCTGAGGAGGCAATAGGAGAGGTTTCATCGGACTCCTCCTTGCCAGCTCCCTACAGCTGTGGTTCGGAATAAACAAAAAGCATAGCGGTCACCTTGGTAAGGAGGAGGGTGATGCTTGTTTGGTGGTTTGCGTGCTAAATAGCCTGTCTGTAGGTAGCACTCATGGTAGACCTGCTCCACTTAACTTGGGGCTGGAGTCTATTATCTGTATCTAAATCACAGTTTCATTTCCTGCAGCCAAGAGCCTTTCCTTTATTAGGAAGCCGGGGTAGTCCACGTAGATATGAAAAGGCTCGGGCCTCTTGGCCTTGTTCTTGAACTCCTTGCGCAGTTAGCTGGAGGGTTGTAGCCATGATTCCTCTCTGGAGTGGAAGCAAGCACAAACCCTCCCGCTCTGAGGAGTCCAATTTGGTATGTTAAGGAGCTTTTTTTGTTGGCTGGGTTGCAGCGTGGCACGTTAGTCAGGAATGCTGACGTTCTTGTATTTGGTTTCCACTGGCAGCCTTCTTCACAGATTAGCGTAATTGCATACATTAAACAGCACTGGGTTGGGATGAGTGCTGCAGGTTTGCTCGTCATGTTTATTTAGTGAGCTTGGTGGTGTAGAAAAATGGATCGCCAAACAAAGCGTGCGTGTGGGGAGGGGGAACCAAAGCTGCTTTGTATGTTTATTGTTAAGGTGTGGAGTGCGTGAGGCGAGTTGGGGAATATGTCTTTTGTGAAGTGTTATGAGAAACATATACACCAGGATGGTTAATTTCCTGTTCAGATTATCACTATGATATATATTGGAACCAGATCAAATTTGAAATATATAGAAAGAAACTTTTGTATGGAGATACTTTACCTACCGCTGGGTTTCAAAAAACCAGAACGCCGAAGCAGAGGGGGCAGGAGAGGGAGCAGTATGTTATACAGGGCCAAATACGCTCCCGGTGTACCTGCATTGACCTCTGGAGACACGCATCATGCTTAATGCCTGTGCAGAACACGACAGTTTTCCAAATCTTAAAAACGTACAGAAATGAGCCTGCGTGTGTCCAAAAGTCAGTCTCCATCTGCTCCCGCAAGTTAGGCAACAGCAGCTGGATGGAAAGTCCCAGCTTTCCTTCCCCCAACCCCATAGCTGCCCCTCAGCTCGGCGGGGTATGGAGCTCTCGCCCACTCTTGCTCCAGGCACTGTATTCAGCCTTAGCTTTAAAAAAAACAAAACCCCAAACCTATTGTGGCCCTGGTTTAAAATAGGAGGAAGGGGAGGGGTGAATTACACTGTTTGTTAATCAGTGTCTTAGACTCTTCTGAGAACCTCATTTGATGAAGAGCTTATGTTAATAACTTGCCCTTACAGCAATTTGTAGCTCTGATGAACATGAGAATTGCTAGAGGCTTGCTTGCTTGTGGAAAAAATAACCCATGCAGATTAGTTGCAAGTTTCGTGGTGGCAAAAAGCACAGCACATGCGTTAAGGGCTTACTTGGCTTTTACATCAAACGTAGACAAATGTGAAGTATCTCCCACCGAGTGCTTGTCTGCGTGTGTTCTTCAGAGTTGGGGCTGCTTTGAACGAGGGCTTCGGTGCTTTTCATCCCAGTTCTTTATCATTAACTTCCATCAAAGGCAGTCATTATGCTCTACTCGGCTATTTGCTATTTTCAATAATACAGAATTGATTATTTGTTACCGTAGTGTTTGTCCTGGAGCAGTCTAAATCCCTAGGGTGAAAAAATCCCATTGAATTTTCACTATTCTGATGAGAGTCAGGTGTTTTGTTTTGTTTTGTTTTTTTAAATACATATTTCTTTAGGCCATCTGGATGAAGATACAGCTCTTACAGTGTAAGTCAATCCACTGCGGATTCTTTCAGAAATATGCAGCTTCAGTGGCTGAGCAATTGTTGTGTTGCAAATAAATGTGACCTTTCAGGTCATGTTAGAAGCTGCCAGGGAGGTGTGACACTTTTCACCAATCACTTTAACCCAGAGCTACCACCAAAATCCCCTTTAGTATTTTATTAGTTATTCTGTATGTTGTTCAGCAGGTTCATTTCAGGTTTATCTTTTTCCTTCCAAGTGCTGTTGGTTGGTTTGTCAAATAACTACCAGTGCAAGTGGGCCTTTGTTGGATTTGTCCAGATATTTCTTCTGCGTCGCTGAAGTATGCCAGAGACATCACACAGGGAAGAGCAACCTTTTATTTGGTTTTAGAGGGCTTTTTTTTTTTCCCCGGGCTGAGATTATTGTTCCGTTCATCCATTAGTTTCTAACTAAGAGCTTTCAGAGATGGAAGAACTTTGTTTATTCTGCCTGAGGAGAGATTAGAGAGTCGCTTTCTTCCTCTGGGACTGCAAGTCATTGTTCCTGTTTACAAAGAACATGTATTTTTGTAGTTGTAAAAACTGTGCATTTGGGGAATGCTGGGAATTGATTGAAAGGGGAGTAATACATTTCAAACTTACTTCTTCTGAAGTTACTACCTCCTGGCTGGTTTTGATTCAGATACCATTAGCATCTTTGAAGAAATCCATTGTTTGCTGGAAAAATCAGTCTTTGCTTTCTAATAAAGAAACTTTTTCTTTCAAAAGGCAGAGCAGGATTTTTTTTGTTGTTGTTAAAATTTAACTCATTTGTGAGCGTACATCAGGGATGACGGTTTGTGGACCAGCAAGGGGAATATTCCAACCATATAGAAGAATTCAAATTAGACTTACCTAATCAAGATGCATTATGAAAACTTTCTGTTCATTTGTTAATTTGGGGTTTTTTTGTTTCTTTTTGCTTCCTAGATTTTTCTATTATGAGTTTTATTGCAGGGTAATTCAAAATAGTTTCAAAGGCCCTGATTCAGCAGGGTACCAAAGTGGTTGCCTATAATTAAATAGGTGAATACTTCTGTGCACTATAGTGGGACTAGTTATTTGATTAGAATTAGGCGCACACCTAGATGTCTCATGGGGCTGAGACCAGAAGGAGCAAGCCCAGCAGCTGGTTTTGTATGTGTGAGACATTTCCTAAAGGAAATGTTACTAGAGTATTAATTATAATAGTAGCGCTCCTTGGAAGAAACAAAGCAACATTCCCCCCTCCCCCCCCCATTTTAAATATCAACAGCATTGTCTCCTTTCCAATTATTGGCATAAGTGCTACAGTTAATACAAAAATATTTCCAAAACAGCTACAAGTCTGTGGTTTTAAGTAACAGTTTTGCAAGGATGAAAACTCCTCAGTCTTCTCCTCTGGTGAACAAAAGGCTCACAGGTGGAAAAAAAAGCAAAATTCAGAAACATGTTGCTGTGGGGATTGTATTTCTGATTATTGAAGCTTCTTAAAAGGGTGGAAACCCAGCTACTGCTTTTATTTTCTGAGGGGGTTTTGGATTTTATTACAATTCATTTAGTATATACTATTATACTTCCAGACAGTAGCACAGCACTATGTTGTTTAGGCTTTCCAGGGGATAGTAATACCTCTATTTTTCTGGTATTTTAATTTTCATTTCTAAAATAATTTCTATAGATTCTAACCAACTTTACAGTATGACTTTTGAAGACTTTTAAGAGTCTAGTTTTAGTCTAGTTTTTTTAGGCTCTGCAGAGGGACCTGGACAGGCTGGATCGATGGGCCGAGGCCAACTGTATGAGATTCAACAAGGC
>NW_008794854.1:752492-764526 GCF_000699145.1 Aptenodytes forsteri | reverse complement strand
GGGACATGGTTTAGTGGTCATGGTGGTGTTGGGTCGACGGTTGGACTCGATGATCTTAGAGGTCTTTTCCAACCTCAATGATTCTATGATTCTAAGATCAGAAACATGGGTTTCCGTAGTCATTTCACTTTCTCATGTCAATTTTGCGACATGCGATATAGCCTCTAATTGTGTTGTGTTAATGTGATTTCATGACTTGCCTTATTTTGAAATGGAGTCTTTGTTTTCTGAATGTTCCAGTGTTTCTTAAATTGCTAAAATATTTTACTGAGGGCAGTATATCTGCTTAAGCAGTTTGGAGGTCTTGGGGCCTAAGTGTATGAACACTGTGTGGATCTGCACTTCACCTGTGAACAGTGTTGTGTAGGGAAAAATGTAGGAGGAAGTATTTCTTGTGAGCACATGAAGAGCAAATGCAGAAAGAATGGCAGTGACAACAGACTTTCTTTTAATCATCAACTAAATGCTACAAATTTAGCCATCAAATTTATTTTGGTTGAATGGAAAATGCATGGTTTCAACACAAAAGAGGGAACATTGATAATAACTGGAAAATGTCTGTAGGATGCTTCCTGATGTATATTTTGTGAGTGAAAAATGGGAGAACAGGAAAGTATTTTCTTGTGTTGAACTGGTAGCCTTGTGTGCCTTTACCAAGAGTTTTCTTTTCTTCTCTACCAAGAGAAGAGCTTGCTGCATTTTGCTGGTGACACCAGTCTCTCTTGCTTGTTTTTTCCTAGGTGCTTTTTCTTAATGACATCTTTTAAAAATTCTGTTATGCTCTGTTTATCAGGAGGACAGCAGTTGCTGCTGCTTTAAAGCTTTCCTGGATTTTTTTTTTTTTTTAGTATCTCCTATTTTCATGTCATTTGTAAGTACCATCGTTTTTCCCCAACCCTGTAAACATGCCATTTGAAAACAGTTGTATGATGGGCTGTCTAGTCTCTATTAATTCAATAATTTTAACCTTAATAAACTTAAATAGTTTATAAATCTGTTTCTGATATTATACCAAGTTTATGTGCTAGTGGCCAATAACCTATTTATTTCATAAGAATGTTAGAAACTTTATCTAACCAATCAGACTGGCAAATATGGAGCAGATTCTACATTAATGTTGGTTACTATGCTTGACATATGCCAGAAGAAAAACCTTGATGTAATCTGGTATAATCCTACTGTCCAATATCGAAGTAGGCTCCAATCAGAAACATTTCTATTTCTTTTCTCTAGCCTTTGTACGACTGTTCAATTCCGTCACATGTAAAACAGATTAAGTTATTCAGCAAGGGTGATCATGGGCCATCATACTTATTTCACTTAGTTGTAGCCTTTAAACTTAAAGGTACGTGTTCAGTGTAAAAACATGGTTTGGTTCTTGCATTTTTCATGTAAATTTTCATTGTAAAATGTGGCATACCTGTGATTTTATAACTTCTTTATTTTCCATGATATTTTTAGTTGCGTTTTAAAAGAGGATTAAAAAAAACCCTCTTTGTTTTATACTAACAAACTCCTGTAGCTCACACAGCTACATGTGACACAGCGCTACTAATGCAGAACATGAGGCTGACCTAGCTTTGCTACAGGAGCAAAGAACAGTATGTAAATAAGCAGCATGAAGAGGTCTGAGAGGAAAAATTCTTAAAATTTTAAAAATTAAAACAGTTAAAACAATCTAAATTGCTTAATGCTGTCTGTAATCAAACCAGTTTCGAAGTGGGATAGTTTAATTGAATATAATACATTTTGTGCTATTCTAACACTTAAATTAATCAGATGATTGTAACACTTCTTTTGCCTAAGTTCCTGCCTCCTCCTCCTGGCTCCATTTTCTCCTTCCTTACCTTTTTCTGCTTTCTGTTCTTTTTCCTCCACTTCCCCTCTTATTTGTTTTAAATGAAATAGCAGCTTTGCTTTCCTTTGACCCTCTAATTTCAAACTCACTAACTTGTTTTTATAATTTCCATTTATCTTAATGTCTTTACTGCTCCTCCCCTATGTGTGTGACGTAAGCTTAAGCACAGAAGTAGGAGCCAGAAACTTCACATTCAAATTTCTGTGCAAACACTCCCTCTCTAAGACAAGCCCCAGCAGCTTTGCCAGAGACTAGGGGCAAACTTTGCCACTGCTACTACCATTTGGTTTCCCAGGAACAGTGTTAGCCTTGGGAATCTTGCTGAGAAGTTGGCCAAAATTTTTCATTTTGAAGCTTTTTAAAAAGGGCAATATTCTATTTTGGGAGGGAAGGGGAACACAGGAAAGAGCTCTTTATTCATTACTATTTTCTGTTAAAATGCTAGCGTTTTTATTTTCTGTTAAAATACTAATTATTTTAACTGTCATTTGATAAAGAAGGCAGTTTTTAGGAATCTTCATTGATTTCCTCACATCTTCTTGCCACTGAGCTTTACAGTAACGTTTTCCTTTTGATTCATTTAACAAATGTTTAGTGTACCCTGGCTCATGTCGTTCAATATACATTCCAAAAGTTTGACTCTTAAAAAATTGTCTGCCTTCTCTTCGTAGATCAGGTTCTGATAGTTCTCCTGGCTGCACAACGCGTGAATGGCTTCACAAGTGTGACGTTAGTATCTAGAGTAAGGTGTTGGTATTTCACTTTTAAGTCTATTGTATTTGGTTGAATTAAAGGGGAAGGATTGCAAAGTTGATTTACCAAGGCTTCCGGGTGACCTGAGAAGTTAATAAACTTGATGTTGATCTGAACATCACTAGAGGATGGGAATTGTCAAACTCAGTTTTGTTCATGAGATTACAGCTCCAGTTGACAAACTGCTGAAATAGTATCCTTAGACTCTTTAAGGCATCTGACTTGGTGCTGATGCTCCAGTTAAAATATTTGCAAGTGTAATGGCAGTGGGCTAAAAATCGACATACAGAGGGATATAAAAAGACCGGATATGAAAAATAATGTTCTACAATTAAAAGGATGTATTTTTGAATCAGTTTATTTAATAGCTTCACAAATAATTTGAAAGAGGACAAATCTGTAGCATGTGAAGTTGCAGGTGACTAGAGCGAAAAGTATGGGAATCGCCATGTAGATGACAACATTAAAAGCAGACTAAGTTGCCATGGTTGACAGTCAGCTGAACGTGAGCTGCCAAAGCAAAGTGGTGGCTCGGAGAGAAAATGTGGTTCTCAGATGTATAAATAAAAAAGTACATGTATTCTGTGGATGAACTTTGGTTACTAGAGTACTGAGTCTAGTTGTGGTGTCCATGATTTATTATGAAAAAGGTGCTGACAAATTAAAAAGGGCTCTGAGAAGAGCTCCAGAACAATTTGATGTCTGGAAAACCTCCCTCACAGAATAAAATTAAGTAGCTCAATAGCGTTTAGTTTGTCCAAGAGAAGGTATTGAAATGACAGGGTTACAGTTTAAGGAATGACTCTGCCTCGAGGTATGTAACTGCAAGGAAAATGAGAGTTAAGTGCTTCATGTCATAGTAGACATGTGACTTGAAGAGGATGCTTGAACCCAAGGCCTTTGTAATCTGTCCCACATAGATGTACATTGATCCCGTAGCTGAGAGATGGGGCTTGACAAATCAGACTAGTAAGCCTAATTTTAAGTAGTGAATTTAGTAGTAGTTTACATGGAAAAGTTTTATTGACAAATGTGGTGATTTTCCATTGCTTGATGGTTTTTAATCAAAGCTCTTGTCTTTTGGTCAGGTGTTAAAGGCTCGACACAGGTCTACCTTGGTGAAATTTCGTAATCTAGATTATGCAGGAGGCCAGCTTCAGTAATAATAAGGGACTGTATGGCAAATAAGGCAACTGGTATATATAGAAAAATGTTACTCAAAAGGTCTGAATTTTTAGCAGTCATCTTCTTAATTACCACTTGGAAGCCAGAACAGAGAAGAAACCAATACTAGCTAACCTATGGCTCTTTGCAGATGTGTAATAAAAGTTTCATAACTACTACTGGTCTGTGGATGTGGTTTGAGAATCCCTGTAATGTGCTGAAACTTCATGGAGATTTTGGTCTTGCATGTCTATATTTGATAGTATTATTAGACTCGTGGTTTTCCGCTCATTCACATTCTTCAGGGAGGCTCTTGCACAGATGGATTTTAAAGTACAAGGTGATGAGATCCTTGTTACCAATCTCTCTGTTCCTCTGTTGAAATATCCTTCTGGAAGGTCACCACTGAATGTGCCACTGCGTTGGCACTAAGTAAAATTGGAAGGAAGTCATGACATCAAAACCAAATGCTCCAGAGAGGAGCATTAGTTTTGTTCAGAGAGAGATAAAAGGCAGGGGTCAGGAACTGGCATTACACCCCAGAATGCTGAAATAAAAAAACTAGCAAGAAAGGAAACCTAAAAATGACATCAGCCTAAGTGATGACTCCAGTGGAGAGTGAATAGTATCAACAATCCCAAAAAACGCATCATCTTGAGGAAAACTGTTTAGAAAATATTGGGAAGGAGATGTCACAAGTGATGTCATGAAACCTGGATAGATAGATGTATGTATGGGTCAAGCTTAGTTTATTAGCATTATGTCACTAAAGCCAGATGTAAAAGCTTTTTGCGTCTTGGCACCGTGGAGCATCTTTTGGGTTAGGCACTGCTTATCCTCTTACCATTATGAGTCATCACATTAAATGGCTAAATGGTTTCTGAGTTAGTCTGAAGAGAAGACCAGTTAAAAACAAATAATGCTAGCCTAATACAGTAGCAAAGAGGGTTTGACTATTCAGGGAGTCATCTGTCCCTGAAGAGAGAGAGAGAGATGGCAAAATGATAGAGCACTCACCTGTCTGGTAACATCTGGTAACGTCTGGACTGCATGAGAAGAGAATGCTGGAGCTGCTGCATTGGAAGAGACGTTGCTTCTAAGCAGCGGGAGAAGGAGGGAGGGTCAACATCCAGAAGTGCTGTTGCAGTGCTGTCCGAGTTGAGCTTTAGCCAGTTGTCCCCATTTCCTTAAGAGACTGCCCATTAATTTCCCCCTTCCCAAAGAGCAATCAGCAGCCTGTACCACCTTTTTGAAAAAGGAACCTAAAATGTCACAGCGGTTACTTTCAGTTTGGTGAGCTCTGCGTCTGGTCAGTCTCATCAAAACTTGCATGTTTGTGCTTTTGCATGCTGCCTGTAGCTTTTTTTTTTTTTATCTGATACAACACATTCACAGTCTGCTGCGTGCATAACATGGGTGGGGTAGATTAATAAAGGAAGAAGGGGGTGGGCTTTTAATTTGCAAGTTCCGAGGGATTATTATGAAGGACGAGGATGGAGGAAGCAGACTTCTCGCACCATACGGAGATGCCGTGAGGGCCTTTTGAAGATGTGATTGTTTGTAATTGTTCTGTTTTTAGAGACAGTTAGAAAAGATCTCGCAAACCGTGTACTTAAATTTGCTCCATTAAATTGGTTTTTTCCTTGACTGTAATCCCTCAGGTATATTAACTGACCTGCGTTTGAGTACTGCTTACACATGTCTACTTTTTCTGTGAGCAACAATGCAGAATATGAACATTTGTCTCCCCCATAAGAATCTCTAACCTCTGCTGTATAAGTGTAATGATTAAAAACTTGGACCACGAATCTGTTTCTGATTCAGATGCCACCTGTCCAAGTATTACAGAAAGGTCAAAACAGATTTTCAGCAGCAGGGGAACAAAAAGCATTAGAAAATCACACAAAGAAAGGTTTGTGCAGAAGATACAGAACGGGGTCTTTGGTAACTTGAGTTTAATCTTGATTATTTAAAGAATAGGAGTGATGCTAATCAGGTTAGTCATGCTGGCAAGACAGTTGAGGAGAAGAGATCCCTCTACCTTCGCTGAAGATTAACCCATCCATATTGGATGCACTAATACGTAAGAGAAAAGGGAATGTCTAGCAGAAATAGCAGCAGGAAGGCAGTAGATTACATATTTGAGAAGTAGTTGAGAGGCTTGGTTTCTAGTCTTAATTTTGACAGGGTCTTTATTACTCAGAGCATTATTTAATATTTCCATGCCCTTTTTTTTTTAATTCTATAAAATGAAAGTAATATCTGCCTAAATATGTAAACAAGTGGTTGTGACAATTTGTAAATGACTGCCTGTATAGTTAGGAAGTCCATGGAAGCAAGTCAGCAGGGCAGAGGTGTTTTCTGTATTCCTAGGATTACGCTTTGCTCTTTCACTTCTTAAAAGCAAGTACAAAGTGGATTCAAAACTTGGGTTAGTAGAGTCCTATTGCTTGGTAAATAATGTAACAACAGTAGTTTGTGAAGCATAGAGTTGAAGACTGACGAGATTCATCTTCCTAATCTAGCAAGTGCTGAAATGCTCTCTGAGAGCTGGCTGGCTGATCTAGCAAAGCCATGTGGGTGGTCAAGCATAAGGCTCACTTTAGATGTGCTGAACTGGAGGTAGCATGCTCAGTACCTGCCGTGGCAAAGGACTCCAAAAATGCACCACTCCAGAAAGGCTTAAGGCAAGGATGAAACTCTGTGGAGCCAAACTTTAATAATATGGATGTAGCCCAAATTGGGGGTGGGGGTGGTGGGTGGCAATCCTTATTTTATGGTGAGCCTGTATATGCTACCAGTCTGTTGTTTTCAGTTCTTGGTAAAAGTGTAAGAATTCGGTGGTGTAACACCATGTAGCTACCAGGTCAACATGTATAACTATTAAATTGCGGAGATTGTCCTGTAGGAAAAAAAAAATAATAAATCCCCTTAGAATACAGTTCTTGGAAGTATAACATCTAGCCACTAATGATAGGATAGCATGGGCATATAAAATATTTAAGAATGGGTAATTTTTAGCATAAATACTAAATGTCTTATGTATTTCCCAAGAATTAATGTTAATTGTGAATGCCATAGCTTAATAATTGTGTTCACTGCATCTCTGAATATAGACTTATATGGACAACATGGGCTTCCGTTGCAACATAGGAATATGTGGGGCATAATTACATTAGCTTCACCATGTGTTTTTTTTAACGGAGTGTAGGGTTGTGTGGGGGCCTATGAACTTTACTATTTTATTTTCCTCTTCAGGGAATTTGTGGGGAAAATACTGTGCAGCGTTCCAAAAGTTGTGATTAGTGACTGTTATGTGATTGATGCAATGATGAGAGGGGGTAAAGCCCTAAAAATTGTAGGGGGTTACTAGTGGGAAGTGATAAGCTGCATCATTTGAGCCCAATGAGTAGTAACCAGCCTGTTCTCCATTCCTGGGTACCGAGTGTGGCAGCAGCTACTGTGTCTGTGGTGTTTAGACTGTAGAAGGTAATCTTGACTCTTTGGGAGAAACAAAACAATTTCATCCTAAACAATCCAAGAGGCCTGTTTCCAGCAAAGCGAGCTTTTGTGCTGTAAACTTCATTCATTCAGCGTGAGTCATTTGGTTTCAGTCAAAGATCCATTTAAAACTGGGCCCCGGCTAAGGGTAGAAGAGGTTCACAAAAAGTAGCTTCAGTGGTGAAGTAAGCTGCAGTGGTGCGTGCTTGCTTGTTCCTGCCTGTTGAGTGGCATTTATTGCCCCTTCATTTGTGCTGGTACGAATCACTGCACTGTAAACTGGATCATGGGCTGAATTTTTCCTGATGGAAGCTTCTGCTCCCCCCTTGATTTTATCCAAGACCATGGCCCTACTGAGAGCCCTGCTCGGCTGAGTTAAGGGTGGGAAGAGATAGCTGAGGTTGAGAAGGAAGGCATGGAAATTTCTAAAGCTGGTTCTGCTGATAAAGTCAGCATGTTGAGGAACTACACCCTAAAGCAAAAGGTTCAGAAATGTAGAAACGCTAGAATATAAACCATGAAAGGGTGTGGGGAATTTATTTCAGGTTTAGGTTTATTTTATGCTGGAAAGTAAAGTTTTGATACTTTTTTTTTTTTTTTTTTACTTGTTGATTTTAAGATGCTTATCTGCTGAATTGCATTCTTTCAGTTTTGGTATGTAGACTATGGAATTTCATAGCGATCTGTCCAAGCCTGGCTAGCTAGAAGAAAGTAATACAGGCATATATTTCAAATACAAACAAGTAGGGAAGTGAAAAACGTTTTGGGAAAAAACATGATGTGAAGGGAATATGAGGAAAACAAAGTGATAAAAGAATAGGACGCTGGTGATCTGTGCTGGCAATACATAACGAAAGCAAGGATCTCATTTGTGGTCCGCAGACTGGTTTCATAAAGAGTGATCTCCTGAAGCCAGGAGGAACAGCTGGTGGAGATCAATCTCATTATTCTGCTCTTAAGTACAGGGAATTCCTGTTCCTGTCAAGTGTATCAGCATCAGGAAAAGCTATGCAGATCTGAGAAGGGTGTGTTTAAAAAAAAAAAAAAAAAAACCAAAAAAAAAACCCCCAAAAAACTAGGAGGGAGAAAATAGGTTATGTACTGAGAAGCACTTTTGTTAGCGTGCCAGATTGCTCAGAAGTGATTGTGACATCTCCTTCATGAAACACATTAACAGCAGAAGAAATTAATCGGATAGAATATTAATTCATCTGCTCTGTCTTACAGGGAGGCAAAGAACAGCCAAGACTTTCTGTCTGATGCTCTCTCTGAAAAAGCATCTTTGTGTTTATGAATGCATTATAAAAGATTACCTGAGGTGATCTGAAAGTACATGGTTTTCAACTTGAGGAGAATCTATAAAAGAGGGGAAGGAGCTTTTATTTTGATGTATCTGAAAGATCTTGAAAAACTTAATTGCAGGAGAGTTCTGTTCTCATTTTTGGTCAGGGAATGTTGTCTCTGAGCAGCTGAGAGGGAAACTAACATTTAGTCAGACTGGCTTCTGTATTTTGTGTGTATATCAATGTATATTTAACTTGGATGCCTAATCCACAATAGGAAGAAAACCTTTCTTTTCAGAAGTTTTACTGAGACATGCTTACCTGTGGTTAACAGTCAGTAGCGGCAGGAGTACTGGAACATCTAAATCCTTTCTTTAAATCCCAGCAGAATTTCACCAAAATGCAAATCATTATTTTTTTATTTTTATTTAAACAGCTTTCAATTCATCTCTTCATACAAATTCAGAAATAAGGGCTTGTGCATTTGTCAAGAGCAAAGCTAAATTTCTAAAATTGATGAAGAAGGGTTTTTGAATTGATTATGACTTCATTGCAATACTGAGCATTTCTTACATGATATATTGGTACGAAGTTATTTTTCTTCAGCTTATGATATGCAATGCAGGAAGTGATGTCTGTCATTAACATCCTCTAATGTTTTCCTTGATACGTTTTTGCTTTTAAGTTGCATGTAGCATAAAGATTTTGATTAGAATATTTGCTGCTGGATTGTGCTTAAGGATTGTTTTAAGAATTGGGGCGGGGGGAATGGTTCCTTTCATTCCAAAGATGGGCTCTGAAGAAAATTTTGACCAACGTAAATTGGCAATAAGGCCATACGTGAGTTTGGACTTCTGACTTTCAAAATGGAACAGCGGGTGTTGCCTTCATAATAACAACATGCCTGTTGTCCTGTTTCTAAAATTTCTTCTGAGTTTGCCTGCAAACCCCCATTAGGTATGTTCAGTGAAGATCTGTTAAATGTGGTAGCTGCAATTTGTGATGATTCCATCTGCCCTGAGTACGTTCCACTCAATCTCAGTCCTCATTATAAGGACTGGGGGTGCCTTCTAGCTGCCAGTTGTGCCAGATAGTGCTATGGCAATGAATGCTGCTGGAGTACGTGATTGATCAACTATAGTATCATTTTTCCAGCAGAAAATAATACATAGGCGCAGAAAGCTTGGGGTTTTTTCAGCTGGAAGAGCTGAAATGCTGTGTGCCATTTCTGAATGCTTGAGTTTGAAAACCTCTGTATGAGGTGAAACAGGCATTTTGCTTCCATTTTCAGCTTTTTGGGGCATGGCTTTTTCAGTTGCAATATGTGCAGAATATGGGCTATGGTTTGGAAAACATGTTCTTCTCTCCTTTTAAGTTAATGCTCTCTTGTGTTTAAACTGAATGATACTGTGTTGGCTCTTAGGCAGACTTTAATAATGCAAGTCCTCAGTGTTACAAAATATCTTTGTTTTTCAGTTCTGAAAACAAAGGGAGTGAAGCCATAGATTTAAAGAGCAACCAAAAGGAAAGCACAACTCTGCCTGCACTTTTGAAGGTACGATTTTTATTTACTAATATTTAATTGAGCTAAAGCCTGCCACCGCTGCTTGTGACTACTTGCTAGTGTTCTGATGTTGGATGTATTCCTGCACTGCAATGTAGCACCTGGTTGTCATTTTCTGGGTTAGGGTCCATTATGCCAGGGTACTAATACACATGCAGAAGACAGAAAAACTGTCTGTGCTTCATATTCTTAAAACAAAATTTAACGTCTTTACTTGCATTAAAGAAGTGGGAGTCTAGTGCTAATTCTACATGCAGTTAGCCAATGAAGAAGGAAGCTAGCATTTTTATCAAATGATGGTTTCAGGCATTCCTCTAAAACACCATTTCTATATAATTTATGAATATGTAAGCAGCAAGTGTTTGCCTGCCTGAAGGTCCGCTGGTTGCCAACCAAAGCACTGTAAGATCTTTCTGCTGAAATTTGTATGCATGTTGGCTGTTCTTCACCAGTGTTATCCATGTTAATCATGCTTGTCTTGTCCTGTAAGCATTTTACTGCAAAAAAAGAACACACTTCTCTGTGATCACGGCTTTCTCCTATGTCACTTGACACAAAGTGGTGGTTGCTTATAAAGTTGTGTTTAGATTTAGTCAAATATCATAAATAATTATGTACAGGACAGGGCCTGGTGATAACAGCCGTCTTTGCTGTCACATCATGTCCCGCACAGAGCCATTTTAGTGATTCATTCACTAAGTGCTTCTGCTTGGGGTTTTTGTTCTTTTTCCTAGTTGTTTTAATTTAATGCAGATAGTATCATGGCTGCTTCCCCAAAAGGGCCTTGACTAGTCTGCCAGATTTATTGGGGGATGCAGTAGGCTTTTTAACACACTGAATCTGAGATTTCTATCCTGTGTTGCATTTATTGAGCACTAACGGTGTATGGAGAAGGAAGCGGTCTTCTTCCTGTATGGCCTACAGTCTCTGTGTAGTTGCATCTTCAGTATCTAGGGACCGTTTGAGCTTTGTCAAAGGTGAAGAGATATTGCAGTTGCCTCTGCAAAGACCTGGTTCAGTCCAACAGGGTTTTTGGCTTAAGAACAATTCCATGTTGAATGTAGTTTATCTACATCAAGGTGGGAAACAATGCAGTGACATTTGTTCAGAAGCCCTGTGGATTCAAGCCAACTCTGTCAGTTCTGAGCTCCTGGAAAATGCCACTGAACGCCTTCCTGTTACCATAAATCACAGACTATTGATTTTATGCCTTGAAATGCAGGCAGAAAGGATTCTGATAAACCAGAGGAGATTTTACTATAGTAGAAGCAAATTTTCTGCATTCTGCAAAAAAATCTTGTTTTTTTATGTTAGATCAGTGAAAAAATCTAGAGCAGATTTTCCTTTTGAAGAAGGTTTTGACTGAGGAAAGGGAATCGTTTAGCATACGTGCACAGGACTTCAACACCAGGAATTGCTTAAAAGGAGGTCTCAAGGAACAAGCAGGATGCATAGGTGGAGCAAAGGGAGCATAGCAGGTTTAAGTTACCTAAGAGTGTTTCTTTCTTGCCAAAAACTAATTCTTATTTTTTAATTTAAAAAAGCCCAAATTCAAAATCTTTCCTGCTGAATCTAAATTTATTGCAGTAAAGTCTTCTACTCAGAACTTGTGTTTTTGTAATACTGTACTAAAAGTTGGTGCCAACATTAATGCTGTAAAGTTTTGTTCCAAGTATCTGATTGTCCTGGTTTCGGCAGGGATAGAGTTCATTTCCTTCCTAGTAGCTGGTACGGTGCTGTGTGTTGGATTTAGGATGAGAACAATGTCGATAACACACCGATGTTTCAGTTGTTGCTGAGCAGTGCTTACACTAGTCAAGGACTTTTCAGCTTCCCATGTTCTACCGACCGAGAAGGCTGGAGGTGCACAAGAAGCTGGGAGGGGGCACAGCCAGGACAGCTGACCCAAAC
>NW_008794854.1:735203-752327 GCF_000699145.1 Aptenodytes forsteri | reverse complement strand
ATTAAACTGTTTTTATCTCAACCCACGAGTTTTTTCTCACTTTTACTCTTCCAATGCTCTCCCCCATCCCAGGGGGAGGGGTGGGGGGGAGTGAGCGAGCAGCTGTGTGGTGCTCAGTTGCCAGCCGAGGTTAATCCACGACACTGATCTGTTTTCTTTGTCTTGCCATAACTTTTTATTTAATTATATTGTCTTTGACCTATGTTTAGAAGTCTAAAGTGTTACAGTGTACATTACATTATCTTTGAAATAATACCTGGTGTTTGTATAGGCTTTGTAGGAAAGGTGCAGTTTTCATATTACTAGAATGTGCTGGCTGTTCAACTGTACTGAGAGCTTCCTGTCTAACTTACTTCCCTCTTTCTTAAGCTGATCAAAACTCTTCTGATACACTTGAACAGTTCCACGTGCATAGTAATGAGTACTTTTAGCACTATAATTTTAGATCTTGTGTGCACTGAAGTTACGACTAGATAGTGAAAACTGACTCAGAGGAGGTGGAGAACATATTTATTTTCTACTGCTGCCCCCTCCCCCCTTTTTTTTTTAAATGAAGAAAATACTTTTCTTTTTTTTTTTCCCTACCACTGCTCCCTCCAACACACACTTGCATTTTGGTAACACCACACTGTCCAGTGCCTGACATTGGCCAAAATAAGCTGTCTTGTACAAAGATCCCTCGAATACAGCTGAACAGTTGGAGAGAACTGAGACTGTCTCATTGGAAAGGGATAACGTATGATATTGAAAGTTGTTCCAGTTTTATTTATTGAGTTCTCAAGGTTACTATGGGCTGAAAAAAAAATGTTTTGTTGTTATGGAAAGTGTACTTTGTGAGGAATGTCTAAATCTATATACCTACATGGATCAGGTTTGGGCAGATTTCCATACATGTCCATGTCTCCAAACGGTGCTTCTACCTAGTCATTTCAGGTGGATGATGACTATAAGTTGAAACCGTATTGTGTCTGTCTGTCACCAAGTTAATGAGCTATCATGTTTCTGATAGACTTACACGTAGACTTACATGCTGTGATTTTGTATATTCATTGGCCATCTCAGCAGGAGGTGAGGGGCAAAAGAGCGGAGGAACTGTAAGTCTCTGACTTAGTAGCAAAGGTCGGACATCTAAATTATAGCTGACTGGGTGAGTGGAGCTGGGAAACATGCTGAGCTACGGTAGCTCTTTGGCTCTTCTGAGCACTTTAGTTACCAGTTCTGTACTTTACCCCTGCTACTTTTTAACTTGTGGTGAAATATTTAGCTCATAGAGGGAGGAAAAGATATTTTAATACTCAACTTATGAAAATATAAAGCCTAATCTTTCTGTGCCAAGGTGACTTTATCAATCATCATTTGATCACTTTTGAGAAAATATTACTGAAATATATTTGCCATGAAAAGTACACCACCACCCACCACTATTTATTTACAGATTTTGTTTTGCTTCTGTTTCTTTGAATTAGAGCTGTAAACAGTGCTCTTTCAGAGTAAATGCTCCATTTGAGCAATGTGATTGTTGAACAGATGGTTGTGTGGATGTAAACAGTTCTTGAACTTCATGTTTAGTGTTCTAAGTATCTGCATTACATAGTGTCCAGTACATGTTAGTATATCATTAACCTCACTTTTAGCGCTACAGGGACTTTGTTTTTAAAAGGAATACTGCAACAGTGCTTCCTGCAAAAGTATGTTTCACATACTTTTGCTTTTGGTAATGCCCTTATAACAGAGGTTTACAACTGGGACATAGATATTAGTTAGATTGTGTGGAACAGCTACCAAATAAGCTAACAGCACTACTGTAGCGAGCCATGTGCTGGAGAATGTCGTGTTAGTACAGTTTTGAAGAAATCACACAACACTTGTTGGACGTGCTTGTGCCGCAAGTCTAACCTGGCTCCTACCCGTATTACCATACTGTAGTATTAGCAGCGGTGATAGGTGCTTGGGTTAGTTTCAGTAGTAGTGAATGGTTTAGGTCCCAGGCTTGCCCTGTCTGAGGCTTTCATCCAAGTGAAGGCTTTGCCGTGGCAGTGTAGGCAAATTCACTTGCCTGCCGATCGTCCCCCAGATATCCTTCCTGTAGCGGTACATGGAAGAAATAGCACATTCTCCCATAACTGATTAGGAGAGAATTCTTAAGCGTCTCAGCACAGGAATTACTATGTGAGCTCTGTCAGGCAAATGCAAAAGTTTGAAAAAGTAGGTACAAATATGATATACCAAACATATAATTTAGACTTCAGTATTTCAATAGCATTCAATATTTTATCATTTGGCCCGTAGGCTCAAGCCTGGGTGCTAGTTGCCTAGATTAACCAGAGTCAGTCTCAACCTTCATAGAAAACACAGGGACAGAAAGTGCTGCAAAGATTTATCTAGTCCGCTCCTCTGCCCCAAGGTGAGATCTCTGTATCTATGTACCTGATAGAAGTTTGTCTAACTTGTTCTCAAAGACCTCTAAGGATGGAGATCTCTAAGATCTCTGCAACTTCACCAGACAACTGTTCTACTGATTTCATAAACCTTATAATTAGAATGTCTTTTTAACATCCCATCTAAAGCTTCCTTGCTACAAATTAAACCTGTTGCTAATTGTCCTCTGACAAGTCCTCCTGTATACTGTGAACATGGAGAAGAGATTATTCTGTAGCCCTGCTTTCTCACATGAATTTAATTTCAAGGTAACATAAAGATGGCTGTATTTAAACGGTAGGCAAGGTATTAAAATTTGATGGCAAGGACTGCAATTATGTGATAAGATGGAGCCAGATTCTTTTTGGAGTTGCAACAAATAGGACAAGAGGCAACGGATGCAAGTTGGAACATGGGAAATTCCAGTCACCTATAAGAATTTTTTTTTTCTTCCCCCCCTTTTTTGTTTTCTTTTTTCCCATTTACCGTAAGAATAGTCAGATGTTGGAACAGGTTGCCCAAGGAAGTTGCAGAATCTTTATCCTTGGAAATACTCAAAACGCAGCTGGATGAAGCCCTGCTCTAACTGGAGCTGCTTTGAGCAGGAGCTTAGACTACATGACCTCCCCAGCCACATTCCTTTCAGCCTAATTTGTTCTGTAGTTCCCTGTCACATCATTTTTCATGCAGTGTGTGAATTCATATAAGTTTAAGAAAAGTCCCATGAACTTGCTGAATATATGTAGCTGTTCTTACTGAATGTCCCTAATTCTGACTTTATAATTAAAGTTCTACAAAAAGTTAGAAATCAAAATTAAGCCCAGTGTCTTAGTTAACTGCATACTTTTCCATATAGCATGTGGTTTTTTTCATATTGTCATGGTTTTATTCTATATTGTCTTTATTTCATATGTATGTTACGTAAGTAATGTCTGCTCAGCCTGTGTGTGAATGCCTGCTGAATGCCTCTGTCTTAGACCTAGTAATTAGAAATTGGAGAGAGGGATTCTTTGTCTTTTGGGAGTCAAGGGAGGTGGACTATTACTGCCAACCATGAATTTTTGAAAAACCTGAGAGTTACTTTTAAAAACCTTGTTGTTGTGGGCAGCAACAACAACAAATGAAAGACAAAACCAAAATGTTTTTGGAGTTTGCATAATCAAGATTTTTCTTGTGGAACCTGAAAGCAGGTCTCTCTCTCTCTTCGGCAATGATGTAGACTTCTGTTGAAATGGAATTTTATAGGCAAGTACCTAGCACCTTCTGGTTTCCCAGGATGCTTTGTTAAATCAATGGTGTTAACAGCTGTATGTGTTCAGGAAGACATTTCAAGATCATTCTATGTGAAGTCCTGGTAAATTCCTTTGTCATACTGAAGAATTTTAGAAAGGATGATCCTGAAATGTGCTTCCCTCTCTACTACTTTAGTTCTTCAAAGAAGGGATCTTGAGTAGGAAACTTCATTTCAGGATGGGAGAAAAAAAAAAAAAGGGCTTAAACCTTGCTCAGTTTGGCACAGAAAACTGCTGAGGAGACAGATGAGGAGCAGAAGTGTGGTGCCAGATGCTATAGCCTGCCAATAGAATATAAGTACGCGTGGAAATTGCACTATCTCACCCCATTCCCAGTGTACTGCCTGCTTGTGCACGCCTTCTGCATTGAAAAGGTGATTTTCACCTTTACTTTTTAATTTATTTTCAAACGTCAGGGAATTGTCAAGTACAAGAGAACAAAAATTATTTCATGTTTGTGAAAACATTTTCACTAATGCAATGGAAGTGTAATACTGGGAGAATTTAGAGGAAAGAACAGAAATAAGACAGTTTAATTCTGTTCTCTCTGGCTCTATACTAGACCTTGTTGTAATAAGGTGATGGTTACATACTGAGAAGTGGGTACCAATTCTTAATCTTCAATTGGAGCTTTACAATAATTTCAGGAGAAAATTCAGAAGGGAGAAATTTTGAAGTAACTGCAAATGGTGTAAACAGATTCTTTTTTTAAATGATAACGTTCACTTTGTCATTCTAGAGACTTTCACTGAGTTTACAATTTCCCGTGAAGGTGACCTAGCAGAAACTTTATTTCAAATTGTACCTCCTTTTTCTCTACCTTTTCATTTGAAGTGTTCACCCTTACCACCTTGTTTTGTGTTCTCTTGTCAGGGAAGGTGAGTCTGGATACTTCCTCAGGATTTTTAGGAGAACACTAGAGTTTCAGAGAACATTTGTTTCATCTTTTCTTTCTTCATCTGACAAATTAAATCTATATTAAGGACTCCTTAGTGTTTCAAGAATTCAAATGGCTAAACAAATTTCTGAAGTCCCAGTGCTGACCTTTCAACAGAGGCAGTTGTCTTTCCAAATTTTAAATAGTCATTGAACTTAAATAGGTTTATTTTTAAAAATGCAAAACTGATACAGTTTAACTAAAAGTCCCTTCCTGTTGTTTAACTCTTACTCCTGATTGTGAAGATGCCATGATTTCATTAGCTTTCTAGTTACTCTTGTCTTCCGGGGTTGTCATGACCTGATTTTTTTCATGTCAAAACAAGCAGAGAAAGGAGGATGTGGAAGGAAAACTTCGCAGTATAAAAAAGCCAAAATATTCAGAGGTTCAAAGCATCGGTTATTTGTAGAGATACAGAACTCGCCTTTAACTTAAATCCCCACAAAACCCCAAGGCTGTCTTTGTTAATCTTTGCTTTTTTGCTTTTTCTGATTATTTAAAAGGTATTATTTATTTAAGACTAAACAGTTTTTGACAATGGTGGAACTCCCTTGCATCATCTCCATCACCACTCTAATTACTGGCATAAATAGGAGAAACCCACTTTGACGGCGTGTTTTTTAAATCCATTTTTCTCATGAACACTAGCAACAGTGGACTTTGAGGAGTTCTCTGCTTATCGTGTATTTCACTGTCTGATAGTACATTTTCCTGAATTTTTCTTAATACTATGCCAATTTTCTTAAACAAGTCTTGTTCCTAATCTAGGAACAATAAGTCTGCTTCTTATTCATTAGGTTTCCGTATGTATTGCCTCCTGTTGGTTGAGAATGTCTAACTTATTTTCCTCACAGTAGTTGAAAAAACAAAAGCTTATTTCATGTGTGGATTTAATGTACCTCACTGTGTCCCACTCATTGCAAAGAAGTGGGAGATTACATCAAAGATGCTTTAGCCTCCCAGAGAAGGGAAATCGCTGAAAAACATGCAGTAGCGACTCATTGTGGGTATGTACTAGTCTGCCAGCAACTGAAGCTATTTCACTGTGCATTTTGTTTAGCATACAAAATTTTCATACTGTATCACTGTTCAAATTGAATGAGACGCTCATAATTGTTAAATGAAATGCAGCCATCTTAGCTATGTTGAAAGGTCAAAGCCAAGGCTAGGAACATGGTTAATTTTCCGTTATTATTAGAGGTAGCAATGCCTAAACATGCTACTTTGTGCACTCAACACTTTAATCTGAAACTCTTAAACTATTTCTACATGCTAGCAAACAGAAATTCTGGAGTAGTGCTGTGACCGTTTATCAGATGAGTAAATTGGGGTGTTGGGGTGAAATGGCTTGTTGAAGGTCCCTGGGGTGAATCAATGATGATCCTAAAATTCTGATGGCTTCCCGTCTTCTCTCACAACTGCAGGTGAGATGGGGTGGTTAAAGTGCATGAGCATATCCATGCGATACGCAGAATGTCCTCCATCAGCAGCTCCCAGCGCAGCAGGACAGACGGTCTGTGAGAGGTCTCCACGCGGCTGTCTGGAGTTTCTGCTTCATAATGAGCGTTCGTTCATGGGGAGTGAAATCCGAAATGTCTGGCTGTTGTGGCTGGAAGCTAATTCTTTGTTCACGGAAATCTGTCTTTTAATGCTGCTAATGTTTTCATTTCAGTCACTTGTTAGGGCAATAAAAGAGATTGTATTCTTGGCAGATGAATGTAGCCCCTGCCAAATGAGAACCTCTGGCAATTTGAACTTTTGCCACCCAGCTGCTGAGAGACGGCAGCTACCAGGGCGGCTGTTCCCAGCTGGTATGGGAGGCGGGGCAAACCTGGCAAAGCAATCCCTCTTCAGGGTGCTGTTGCTCCGCTGGAGCTGCTTTCTGCACTTCGGGGGGCAAGCCGTGTGCCTGACTGCGTAGGTGCAGTTATGCTTTGGGCGTATGTCTGTGCTACAGTCAGGAGTGGATAACAGCCTGGAAAACATACCTAGTCTACTGTTGAATAAATTAGCTCAGATAAGAATCACACTTTGAGACATGACATCGTGGGCTTGTCTTCTGAGTCCCGACTGCCAAGCTTCTCTGCAGCAGTTGCTTCAGCAAGGTGAGACCGCACTACCTGACTGCACAGTAGATACAGCTTCAGTTATCACCGCAGTCTCTTCAGTCACCTGATTTAAGTCATAATCTTGTTTCACGCTCTGCCGAGCTTCCCCTCTGCGCCAGCCTCATTGCGTGTGAGGTCACAGGACCATAGGATAATTCAGGTTGAAGGGACCTCAGGATGTCATCTAGCCCAACCTCCTGCTTAAAGCAGGTTCAGCTATAAGGTCAGGCCAGGTTACCCAGGGCTTTCCCAGTGAAACTTTGACTAACGAGTTGCTAAAGAAATAAAAGCTAATTAAAGCTTTATGAAGCATGTCACAAGCAGGAAAGCTCACGGAGAGTGGGAAAGGGGGAGGCAAATGGAAGACTGATGACAGTCCGTATACAAAAGGAGTAGAAAGACAACACTACAGCAGGAAAATACTTTTCCTTGCATCAGCAAGGATCTCAAAGGGGATCTGACAGGTAGGTTTTCACCCAAAAACTATTGTCTGTGTGGTAAGCCTGAGAAACTATTCAGACTGCTGTGACACTGGAAGAGGATTTACTTTTTTTTTTTTTAACCGATGACATGAAGTGTAACTAATACAAGAGTCACTGGTATTCTTCCACTATTGTGAGTATCAAACTGCTCAAGCCTAATTGCGACATAGATGCAACTGCTCTGTCGAGGTCAACTAAGGGCCTTGACTGTTGAAAACTGATGGGATATACCAGGAAAAGGATTACTTTGCGTATACCCTATGCCCCTTTTTTTTCTCCCTGAGCATTTGCTGGCGGCTTCTGTCAGAGACGACCTCAGAGAGAGGCATGGGAAATAATAAGTGAAAGTTATTGTGAAATTGCCATCATACTGCTGCGTTCGTCAGGTGCTTGTGCCTGACAGCTCCTGCTGTGTTAAAGGCTTACTGACTTTACAGATCATGTGCTTTCATCTCAGTAATTTGAATATGACATTATCTTAAAATACAAACTTCAAAATCTGTAGCAGGAATAGTTTTGTTTGTATAATGCCTAAACAGTGGTTCAGACTTTGAATTGAGATTTTTATGGGCAAATGATAAAACACCAGTAGCTCACGCTGCCTTTTATAGCAGAAGCAAAGTGGAGCAGGAAGGAGAATATATGGAGAGTAGGATTGATTATGTTGAAGGGAAGAAAGAAGGATTTGCATAGTTTCTGCACTGGGACTTAATATCCATGTATATCTTCAAGTAAGCACAGTGTAAATGTTCTCCAGGGCTTTTGTTATGCAAGACACTATTTATGGTTAAAGGTATGGAAGGACCCTTTCATATTAAAACTTCCTGTTCTTTTGATTTACCAAAAGTAAAGCAAGGAAAGGAAGATTAAAGAGGAAGGAAAGTCTAAACAGATTCCTGTTTCTGGAAACAGAGACTACAAAACAGCTTTTCATGCAGGGCATGAATTATGCTTACAAATAAGACACACAGGCTTTACAAGCATTATGTCTCAGAGCTGCTAGAGCAAGAATTTCACGTGTAGAGATTTAGCCACAGTTGAAGTCTCAGTTCCTAATAGGAAAAAGCCCACTAGTTCCTGAATACAAATTACTTTAAAAACAACAAGAAACAACAACAAAAAAAGCCCATAATACTAAACTGTTGACAAGTTTTGAATGTAATATTTTCTTTTATAGTTAATGCATTTAGCTGTTAACTGCATAGATATTGTAGTAATTAATATAAATGTTTATAGCTTATAATGGTTATATCTGCAGAGAAAATAGTAAGATTTGTGTGCACATCATGCATTGAGATATTCTTTTAAATCTGAGAAATTTGTGTGAATGATACTAATCACAGAACAAGGGAGAAATGCTCTCCTTCGCTTAAAGTTGAATCAAAAACTGGTATTGAAGAATGCTGAGGTATTAATCAAAGTGAAGGAAGAAACTATGACAGTAGAACTTTGAAGTTGACTATGGTGAATCATTCATGTTTTACCAAATTTTGGAAATTAATTTTCTTCTTGTTTCTGTTTTGTATTTCCTTATGCAGAGTACTTAGTTCCTATGAGATAAAGTTTATTGTTCAAGAGATTCATCCCAGGTTTGCATGTTGCTTGCATAGTTTGCCTAGTACTGAAGATACCCGCCAGCACTGTGGTACATCTGTAAGCTGTACCGTTGTTGTCTTCATTTCCAGTGGTTTGGGTAGAATTGACTTGTAAAGTAGTAAATCCCTCAATACTACAGGGCTGACTACATCCCTTTGTGACACATCAGCTATTGATTAGTGCAGTATGTGGGGAAGCAGGTGGGATTTGTCACAGGTGGGATGAAAAAAGGCTAGAGTTTGACTTAGCCCACTTTGGAGAGTTTACTTAATGTGTTTTTTTAAGTGTCTTGCCTGTATGAAGAAAATAGAGATTGTATGGATTTCTCCAGGACAGATTAGTGCCATTCAATTTCTATCCTCATGTAAACAATTCCATTTTCAACACATACATCTGATGACTTAATATTAAGCAATTACATCTACTCTTTGTATGAAACAGGTGACAAAATATTGCTTGAAGATTAAAGACCACTGCTCCAGTATCACTAAGTATAACTTGCAAGTTTTTAAGAAATGGCGGTTCCCCAAGGATTAAACTGTGTTCATTAAAACACTTTTTCCATCATTAACGTGATCCAAGATGGACTATTAACAAATAAGCCTACTCACTTATTTTAGGTTACTTGAAACAAATACATCTTCAAGTTGAAATAGGATTAGTGACCTAATGAAAATAGTAGCTTTCTGCTTAGATTGGATGGGTAGTTGTTATCCAATTTGAAACAATTACTCTTATCCAAAGACACTGTTGACACAACTAAAATTTGCATAGGACTTTTTGTTCATGTTCTCCTTTCCCACTCCTGTTGAGCAGAATAGATGTCATCTAAGAAAAGCTGGGGTAATTTTATTCTGTTTTAATAAACTGGATTGAAACAGGGATTGAAATTACAAGGATTGTACTGTAAAGATAAAATAGGCAGCAATAGCATATGGCACCCACTACGAAGGGTGAGGATGGGGGGAGGCAGTCCCCAGAAAACTTTAGTCCAGGGAAAAAGCATTTGCAGATAGTGAAGCTGAAAACATGGTTACATGTGGTGTTTGTGAAGCCTACCAGTGAAGTTGCATAATCTTTTTGGGCAGATGGTCTTGGCAGAAGTAGCATGGGCTTGGGCAGTGGTTCTTGAATCTGTAAGAGAAGCTGACAGCAGGGAAATTTGAGGGCATAAATTGGTGAGGAACAGAGCTGTCTTGCCCCTGGGGGTAGATGCTCAGCTGAGTTGAGGGAAGAAATGAACAGGTGGTTTAAATGAGGTGAAGCCCTGTCTTAGTGCTAATTATGTTCAGTTAACTGATAGAGCTGATTGGCAGTTCAGAAGGTCGTGGGTGCAGGGGTAGTGGTGTGTAGGACTTTGGCTGTATGGAAAACTCTGCAGTTTGAGCATGGTAGACTATGGAGCTGTGTGAGACTTCAAATAGATTTGGAAGTAGAGCTGTGCAGTTAATAGCCCGTGGAGTTGAAGGAAAGCTGGCCAAAGGGTGCAACATGGGGTTGCTAAGGATAGCAGGTAGGATTAATCTCTGGCATGTGAGTTGAGTTCATTTTATCCAAATTCTGTTCTTGATTCTCCTGGGGTTTTTACAAGTGCAGGTTACCCTGTGTTTAAGGCTATGGTATGTTTGTGTTTTGCTATGGTGTCCTTGCGTATACTTGCAAGCTGAAAACTGTTCATCTCGCAAGTGCATATAGATTTGTTTGTGAAGCTGTGCTTTTTGAGCAGATTAGAGTCTGAAGTGTGAAAAATTGTTCCTTGCTTCTTCCTCTGTTTTTTTCTGCCAGTTGAAGCAATTGTTCTCCATCTGTCCTTCTGTACTTTACTTCCACAGCAGCTGCTTTGTGAATCTTCTAGCCTATGTAGTCCCTTCGGCTTTTTGTAGAATAGGGACCTTTTTAGTACAAAAAGAGAAGAAGAGAGCACGGGGCTTTGATCTTTAAATGAACCTTTAAACAACAGATCTCCTGAAAGAAATACAATGCATAGGAGCAAATTAAAATTAAGGAATTTGGGAATGTGGGGAAAATGACAGGAAACATCTTCTTTATGTGCTTCTTGTATTTATCTTAGGTTTGTCAAAATGAAGAGAAGAACCATTCCACAGAAGAACTTAGCAAGTCTGAAATCCAGGAGGAGCTGAAAAAGGCTAATAGCCTTCCTAGTTTGACTCCTGGAATCAAAACAGCACATAAAGACAAGCAACCCCGAGAAGGTTTTTTTCATTTTCTTGGAAGCTTATTTAATATTGCAACAAAATCTTCTTTGGTAGAATCTAAACCCTCTACTTTCCAAGATGAACCCAACAGATGTGAAAAGGATTTACAGAACACAAATACCCTTCCGGAGGACATGCAGCCAAAGAGTCCGAAAATTGAAGAGCCTATCTGTTCTACAGCTAGAATAAAAGAGGATTCTGAAAATAAAGATGATGTCATCTTAAATAATATTGGGAAAGATATCTCACAGGATCTGCAACGAGGCTGGAAACGATCTGCAGATGCACAAAAGTAAGTTTTATAATTTAGTATTAAATACATAAATGTTTGTGCGTGTGTGTGCACAGAACTACCTTGACTAAGTTCTGCTGACTGTATGACAGATGACTGTCATTTCTAAGGATGGTTGGAGTGTCCCTGACTCGATTTCCTGCAAAACTCTAGTAGCAACTACCTTGAATAAACGAGTAGAAGTCGACTGCAACAAAATATAACTTTTAAAGAAAGTTTTCTAGAAGTCTCCTGACTATGGAAGTTTCCAGTGTAGATCCGTCTAAGTGCAAGATGTGGCATTTAGAAATACGTTCAGTATTGTAGATCTACTTAAAAAAAAAAAAAGTGTGAAGAGCTCATTTCTGTCCACATTGTGGGCTAAATAAAGGTTTGAATGTTTGTCCTTTTTATATCTTTTTATATCTCACTAGTTCAGTGGTTTTACTTCTGCAAGTAAGGTTTCCTCATTTTTAAAATTATCTTTTCTGGTTTATTTGACTTGGTGATTTTTGCTTATGTGTTTTGTTTCCCCTTGTTCTTTGGGGTTTTCCTGTAATGTAAAAAAGGTTATATAAAATACACAATTAGCCTAAATATGGAACATCCTTAACAGTCCTGTAATATTTCCAAAAAAAGTTTCAAAAAAAAAAAATGGTGCCAAGGGCACCAATGTGTGTTTGAGAGTAGAAAAGCAAAAACATTGGCTGTGGTCCACACGGTGTATTACAAAATCTTTCCGACTGTGGCAAGAACATAGGTAATAGTATTCAAAAAACATTTGTAGCTGTTATGTTGAATACTTGACTATATGTGGGCCAGTACAGCATAGGTTTGGAGTTAGGTGTGTATGTATGCATGTGGTACCTGTCAAGTTTTTGATAGGTATGTAGAATATGGATTTGTCCACAGGCAATGAATCCGTAAGTAAAGTTTACTCAGATTTTCAGTACTGCCCAGGATATTTATTTCAAATTTAAACCAAAAGTAATGATTTGGGGTAACCAGTAATTCTGTTGCAGTGCTCTTGCTTGTATTGCAGAATGGGAGCATGTACTGAGAAGAAACACCTTTTTTTTTTTTTTTCCTTTTTTTTTTTCTTTAAGTTTTAAAACTAATTAGAGTTGTGCTCAGTATATTTATCTGTGGAATATGAAGTGTTTCACCTCCATATAAGAGGTCAGAGATTCCCAAAGTAGCTGCTTAATGAATTTCACTTCCATATTGGGGATGTCTCCAGCATGCTGTCCTTATTTATTATTCACTTGACTAATGATTTGAGGCATCTGTCATTCACATTTATATTACAAATGTAATGGCTGATCAGGATATGAATAGGGGACGTGATACCTATTCAGGTGAACTTAAGACTGTATTCCCACCACCAAAGTGGTGGGAATACAAAAAGTACTGTTTGTAATTAATAATAATGATGGTTGTGTTCTCGTGAGTACTCTGGTTTGGTCTGTGATGTGGTCGACTGGTTTTTATTACAGATTCTTATCGTAGTAGCACACATCTGACTGACGCTTTTTCCAAACTGCATGTTGCAGCCCAGCACCAGCACTTCATTGATCGATATAGAAGAAAATTCCTCCTTCTCTTGGTTGTTTTCTGGAGAGGCCTAGGAACATTATGTTACTCAGTCTCGTTCCTGAACAAACTGTGTATTTCTTAAAACCTGTTGGACAGGCTGGTTTGCTGCATCAGTCTCTTGCTGCTATTTGCTGTTTCTGTAGTATACTCTGGAAACTGGCAGGTAAGTCGCATGCCATTGTGCCAGGGGCTATGCAGAAATAGAAGAAAAGTCACTCCTTGCCTCAAAGAGAGCTTAGTCAAAAAAGACAGACATTAATAGGTCTTTTTCACTTTTTACTTCGTTCCATGTAGTTTCTTCCATATTGTATCTCAGCATACTTTCTGCTGTACTTTCTTCAGTGTCTGCTCTTTTTCTTGCTCTCTCCACCCACAGCTACAGATTGTATTACTCAGTTTACAGTGGTAGTCTGTCCTCTATGCATTTTTCTTTTTCTTACTCTCTTCCCCAACAAGGGCAGTCCTCTTATATGCTGTACTCCTCTAACTTACCTTGAGTCTCTCCTGTCTATTCAGACAAATATGAATCTTGGACATTCAACTGTAGGCCCCATATGTGGTGAACTAAACATGGCAATCGGAGCCTGCGATAAGTGGATAAGAGGCAGCCATGGTCAGCCCGTACGAAGTCAGTCTTTCTCTTGTTTTTCTGCAGTCCCCTGACTGATCCAATATGGAGCTGGTGCACATCTTTCCTTCCAGGTAGAAACTTCTGACTTCTGCTGGCTCTTCAAAGTGTACACATGAGCTTTGTTTGACTTTCCTGCTTTATTGATGCCTACAGGCCTGTGAATAGGAGCGGTGGAAGTGACAGAATGTCTTGGGATTTTTTTGCTGCTCTGCTCATTTTATACTGCTGTATTTGAGTAGATCTTGAGCAGTAAACTGATAAAGTGCTGGGCAGTCTGTATGCACAGTTTAGAGGGTCAGATGGTCTCAGTCTTCATTTGCTTCTTGTGAATTCTTCAGAACAATGTGGATTAATAAGTTTGGCATTAATAAAAGCTTACAGGGTTTGGAAGGTGTGGATATTAACGCACTGAAGTGACCTTCTTGCTCTGTGCAAGTATTTTTGAGTTATTTTGGTTTTCTTGAAATCAGAGTTGCAGTTGGCATATTCAATTGACCGTATTTTGACATTGTCCTATATTGTTAGATAACCTACGCAAATCAGTGTAGATTTTTCTCAGTATAGTTTACCTGTCTCGTGGTCAGGCAAGCATATAAAAATGTGTGTTGCTAGTTTGGAGGTAGGGGTAAGTTGGTCCATATACAGAATGAAGTTCTTCCGTGGAAAATGACTTATTTAAATGGAAGAAAAATCATGGGTTTTTCATTGTAGCTGTTGTAAAATCGGGCAAACATTAAACCAGTCATTTTCTTTCTAAACTCATTCTCAAAAGTACAGTGTACATTCTGCCCTTTTTGGCTCAGGATACGAACAAGTTAGACAATCTCTGTGTAACTTTTGTGTATGTTTTTCTCTGCCTGACTACACAATGTGAACTGTGTTTCTGAAGCAATTAGTAAAGAGAAATTGAAATGACAATGTGGAAGCAGAGGTTTGCACTTTTAAAAAGTTTGAATCAAGGGTACCTCTTTTTTCTGTTGTGGAAGTGATTATGCCGGGTTTGTTCTCTTTTAGTTCATAAAAGTTTAAAGGATGTAGAGCAGTTTTTTCTCTTAAGTACTAGCTAGCTTCTTTACTAAATATTAACTAACTGGTATTCATTTAGCATAGTTAAACTGTAAAAGTGCTCCTGATTGCTGACGATTGACTAGATAGTTTTGTAGAAAGTACTAAGAAGTAGTTGGAAGTGGAATGGCGGTGGGAGGGGGGAGGGGGGGGGGGGGGGGGGGGAAGATGTAGCACAAAGGAACAGGATGGACCATGGAGACCATGAAGGGAAGGGATGCTGTGAATGTGGTCTTTTGCTAATCTCTTTAAGATTGGGTCCCAAAAGACAGATGAGGCATGCTAGTGAGCCATATAAATTCAAAGGTACTATTGATTCCATTGATTGTTATGTTGAACGGCAATTTTAGCATTTAATGTAGAGGCAAATTGAAGTTGAGGGCTTTACAAATCCTTAAGACCCGCTGCATTATTAATCTGTTTCCTTTGTCATGGGGAACATTTAAATGAATTTGTTAATTCTAAACTACTGTTAAATATTAAATTAGAGGTTATCTGTGGTTAGGGAGGAGGTTGCAATGATAAGTGAAAGAGGGACAGTTGTTAGATTGCATAATCCCCATTAGAGTTGTGTAAAAACAAACTAACCAAACAACCTTTCGGAATTAAAATACCTACCAAATGGTCTCAGATGCCTCATTAACCTCATATCCTTAAAGCAATATTTTGCAAAATACAAGGAAATCAGACTGCTCTGACCTGTAGACTGAGGTTAATTTTGCCCTCAGTGGGAGGCCTGGCACTTGGTAAAGACTCAAGTTTCCAGGCCTTGGGCCAGGGAAAGTGGAATTCATGAGCTCAGTCTGTAGAGTACGTGTTTGTGAGGAACAAAATGTGTAGGTCACGTTATTACTCCCATCACCCTGGCTGGTCAGCTGAGAGGTAATTGTACATTAAGGGCTTCTGCTCCTTTAATCCAGACAGTGGCAAGTGGTAGAGGAGCACAGAGGACAAAACCATGATAAATTTGGCCAAGTCTCTAGACAACAATTACTGTGGATAGTAATATAATAAGTGCAGCACTGAAAATGGGTGAGGAGAGTTGGATTGGCTAAGTCTCCAGTTATTGCATTTCTTAGTCTTCCATTTGTCTGGAGTGGTTGAAGATTTCCTTGCCACTGAGAAATGAAGCAAGCAATTGGGCTTGCAGTGTTCTATAAAAGGTTAATGATGAAGGGGTGAGGTCAGTAAAATATAAAGTACAGTTTTAAAGTAATGCTTATTCAGCTATAAGTGGAAAAGAAAAATGCAAAGTAAGGTATTTGCTACTAAGTGTAGAAAAATGTCTGTCTTAGGTAAGATGGCAACTTTTGTGTAGAGTAGTCCCCAGTGGCAGAGGGGTAAGTATAAAAGTAAGAAGTTCATGTTTAGTTTTAGCCTTTGCACTCCTTCTTAATGATGTTAAAAGCCAACCTTTAACTGATGAAATAATCCCTAAAAATAAAAGCATGGAACAGTGGGGATGCACTTCACCTCATTTCTCACCACTAAATGTCTACATGAGAGAGATCAAGATTTCATAAAGTAGGTGACAAACATAAAACATGGGTTTGCCCCCATTATCTTTCTTTCCTATAATGTAAAATTCTTTCACTTACGCATATATTGCCTTTCAGTAACAAGCAACTATTTGGCTTCAAAATTGAGGCTGTTTCTGTAAGACTCCTAAGAATGTATTTCCCACAGTACATATCTGCCATCTTGTCAAGAATACCAGTCGTGGTAATAGGCAGTACTCTCTACAGGTGACTGCAAACACAACTCTGACAACTCATTTTCCTTCCCTGCTTCTCCCCCCCCACAAATGACTAATGACCCAGATCTGTTCTACTGACTGCTTGCCATTTGCCTATCTTCTAGTAGATTTCTTTATTTTTGTAAGATCTAGTAAGTGGATGTTGCGTATAGTGATGTGCAAAACAATAGTACTTGTGAAACTGCATGGCTTGTTCTGGAGTTCAGCAAGAAGCCTTACTGCATTGCTGAACATGGTTGATGAGATTAAAATCAAAGTTGTACCCACTCTAAATGTTTTAATTATAAAATCCTGACCACTGGTTAAGATGTTAATACCCCAGTTCGACAAAATATTTAAGATCCTGACTTCTCCCTTCTGTTATGAACCTTGTGGACCTGGAAGTGAGAAAACTCCCAACCCCACAACTGCAAGGATTTTCCGACTGTAGGTGGAAGAGGAGAGGGGGTGATTTCAAAAGCAAATGGTCAAAACAGTATGCTTGCCACATGTGCCAACATAGGCTTTCCAACGTGACACCCATCCACAAGAAGGGCCAGAAGGAGAATCCGGGGAACTACAGGCCTGTCAGCCTGACCTCGGTGCCGGGGAAGATTATGGAGCTGTTTGTCTTGAGGGCGCTCACAAGGCATGTGCGGGACAACCAGGGGATCAGGCCCAGCCAGCACGGGTTCATGAGAGGCAGGTCCTGCTTGACCAACCTGATCTCCTTCTATGACCAGGTGACCCGCCTAGTGGATGAGGGAAAGGCTGTGG
>NW_008794854.1:701246-734309 GCF_000699145.1 Aptenodytes forsteri | reverse complement strand
CTGAAAGAGTGGTTAAACATTGGACCAGGCTGCCCAGGGAAGTGGTGGAGTCCCCATCCCTGGAGGTATTTAAAAGACGAGTAGATGAGGCGTTTAGGGACATGGTTTAGTGGTCATGGTGGGGTTGGGTTGATGGTTGGACTCAATGATCTTAGAGGTCTTTTCCAACCTTTATGATTCTATGATTCTATGATAATAGTTTAGCGAGAGCATTGCAAGCTATTTCATTCAGAAAGGGAGGTAGCCTTGAGGAGAGACAAATTTCAGACCGTTTACAGTTCTACTAGTGTTGGGGTTTTTTTTATTTTAAAGTGTAGTAAACCTGTTGCTATACATCTAATTGCATAGTATTTCCCATCTTCGTACTGTCAAAGATCCTGTCCTTTTATTTTGCTGGGTTAGAAATACATCTGATAAAATCCTTTAGGTCCACATAATTCTGGTTAACATGTCTGTTTCAGAGCTTGTCATTCACCTTTGTGTTACTGGTCAGATGCAGGCTTGTGATACAGAAACATAGCCCTTAATTTGTCTGATGGATTGTATATTGTGATTTTGATTCAGTCAGTAGTGGCAGCATTCATCTTTCCCTGGATTGTATATTGTGATTTTGATTCAGTCAGTAGTGGCAGCATTCATCTTTCCCTATCGATGCCTTTGGCAGACAATCAAGAGTAAATGAACGGAAATTGAATCACTTAATTCCAAGCAATGGTCTTGCCAGGTAATTCCTGAGGAAAAATGTAGAAGAGTGGGGAAGCTGCTGCTGCTGCATTTATTGAAATCAAATCTGTCTTGTGGTCAGAGCTGTGTCCTTCTCTGCAATTGCCTACCCAGGACCTATTTTACATACAGGAGCTGAATATTTAAAACCATAAGTGTACACACAGCATGGCAGTGTCCATCCATCTTTGAAAGCATCTGTTAGGTGGTGACAGTAAGAGGAAAACAAGAGCACTGTGTTGATTACTTCTATTGTAATAATACCTGCATAAAGATTCCCATTGTACAGACAAATATATATAGTTATATAGTAATATACAGCCCGTGAGAGATGGGAGAGACAGCTGCTTCCCTTTGTAATAAGAGGTTGTCTTGGTGGTGGCTCTGAGGAATACCAGGACAGCTGCGGATTCCGGGTCATCCTGCCAGCACATGCCCTGAATGCCTATAAGCACTGCTGTTTGGACCTAGATCGGTTACTTTTGGTCTTAATTCCCTGATGCGGTTTGCTACACAGACACTTGAAGCAGCACAAGGAGGAGCAGGGGGCAGAGGTATGCATCTTGGGGTGAGGAAATGGGGAGGCAGGAGGGGGACGTAGTGATTTGTCTTCTGATAGCTTTCTGGCTTCTGCCTTCAGAAACCGACTGTGAAAGTGCAGTGTTGTTCAGTTGCTGGTGCTCGGATAGACAGGGAGTCATTGCTGAGAGTGACCTGCTACTGCTGAGAGGGGTATAAACTATATGGGTAGCTCCACCCTTCTAGGACAGCCAAATATGGCCCAAAAATGATTTAGAAGGCTGTCCTGGGGAAGGATCAGAATCATCCTGCCCCTAATTCTCTTGGTGATCTGTGGAGGGAGGCCTCCAGCAGTGATTGCAGGGGTATACCCAAACTCCCATGGAAGGATTTAGTTAGGTTACTAAAGAAGAGGGCTTCATTATTCTTAAATCTTTTCTTCCAGACACATCTCTATGCATACCTTGATTTGAACAAGCTACCCTTTAATCCTACTCACAGACTTTCAAATTTTGACGAGAGCCCAAGCCTGTGTGGGTCAACTGAGACCTTGTCAAGATAGGTGCTGTGCTGAGATTTAGCGACCCATTCCAACAGTGGGGTGGGTGAATCTCAGAGCTCCACTGTAGGAGAAATGCAGGCCCAGGCCTGCCCGCCGGAGAAGGGTACCTGCCCAGAGCTGGGACATGGGCCAAAGGAAAGGTTCTTGTTGGCACCAAAGCAAAGATTTCTGTGTTTCTGAAGGATGAAAGCTTCTTAGTTTGAGTAATTCATAACAGATGCATGATGCAAAATTGAGCTAAATTAATCAAGCTGAAAATTAGTTCACTGGGTTGTTTTTTCCAGTGAACTTTTTTTAATAGGGTTGTTCAACTGCGCAGTGTATTCGATTAATAGAGACTGTTTCTTAGAAATAGCATTTTACAGTGTGATTTTGAAGTTAAGGAGCTACCTGCAATGTAATTGTTCAGGCCTCCTAGACCTTTACTTGTCAATAGGGGCTTAATCCTCACACCTTCATCTTTACTGTTGTTGGGGTGGCAAGTAGCATCAGAGAGAGGGTATCACTGGGTTCCTGCTTTAAGTAGGCAGGTGGGCTGCTAGAACACAGTCACCTTTGGTTGCCTCTTCAGAGCACACGTAGCACCTGCATAATGCTCATAGGCAGGTCCCAATATAATCTCCTGCTGATACATCGGCCTAACTGCCCCTAGCATTAGTGTACGTGAAAGGGAAAAATAATCTGTTTCTGGTATCCCGAAGTCAAACCCTTTGGTTTCCTTAACGCATCTGAAGCTACACTCTTGCTTGAGAGTAGAGGGATGTCCTAGCTTTAATTCTTTATAATGTATGAGGAGAGGCCAAGAGGAGTGGCTTTCTTCAGCCTTAAGAAGAGAAGGCTAAGGGGAGACCTTACTGCTGTCCTCAGCTCTCTCATGGAGGCCTTAGAGGAGATGGAGGCAGACTCCTCTCAGAGACATGTGCTGTTGGGACGAGAGGTAATGGGAACATGGGATATTGGAAAAAGTGTTTTCACCATGAGGGTGGTCAAACCCTGGGGCATGTGCACAGGGCTCCTGTCCCAAAAGCCCATCCTCAGAGGTGCTCGGAAGTGGTAGGATGAGGCCCCGAGCACCCTGATCCTAGTTGGCCCAGCTTGGCGCAGGGGTTGAATTGGACAATCTCCCATGGTCCTTTCCAGCCTATATTACAGCTCTGTGCCTGACGGTGAGGCCATCTCTCACAAAGTAACTTTGTGCCATCCAGCTTGTGAATGCAATTTGCTTTTCATTGGGATTTGCAGCATCTTATAACTCCTCCTTGCACGTCAGCGTGAGGCAGCCCGTGGCAGACTGCTGCTGAGGCAGCACAGGCCATGCTTGTCCATGCTCCCTGGAAGAGGCAGGTCAAAGGCATTTGAGCACCTGAATTGTCCTGAGTGTGACAGAGGGGAAGGGAGGAGTAGCTGGCTGAACTACGTGGGATGCGGGGGGGCCAGGGTGGCAGGTAGGTGTGCATGGATACTTCCCGCAGGTATGGGGCAGAAAGGTTGGCTGCTGCTGGGTACGGGGGAAAGACGGCAGCGAAGAGCCGGGAGTGGTCCCAGGCCCTTCGTGCTGGCCTTGGTCTTGCAGCTGCCGATGTTTTGGGTCAGCCTCGATTTGTGCTTTCTTCCTTCAGACTCAAAGAGTAGGGCTGCTTTCCCGGATGTGGAAGATAATCAAGAAGTAGTACCTTGAAGGGGAAGGAAAAGCATTCCTTCTGAGGTCACAGAGGCTACATTTGGTTTCATTAAAATTGTCGTTGACTCTTAATTGTCCTTATGGAACATTAGCTTTGAAATTTCCTGCAGAATCAAGTGTGTGCAAATCACGTTGTTCAACCAAACTTTTGACCTTTTGAAATACACATTGTGAAGTCCCAGGACACTAGGTATTTCAAACTTAAGATTTAAATCATGAAGCTATCCCCTCTGGCTAAAAAAATCATTTTCTTTCATCTAAGTTGTATATGGCAATTTTTCAGTTTGCCCACAGTGTCTTTTTTTCAATAAGGCTTTTATTTTTTCCATTTATGAAGATCTGACATGACTGTAGAAACCACCTGGCTGAGTAAGTTGGATTCCACCAGAAGGTTTTTCAAAGTGACTTTAAGACAATTGTTTCCAGACAAAGGACCTTAACATAATTAAAAAAAAGTTGTCAGTTAAGTATGCAGTAGAAAAAAGCTAAGTGGAAAAAATTAAGATAAACAATAGCATAATTTTAAAATAGTCAGGGAGGGGTAGACAGGAACCATGAGAGACATACTGATTTAGATCAGTGGTTTTCAGCCTGTAGCCTGCAGATCTCTCTGCTCTGGGAGCTACTTCTGAGGGGTCTGTGAGAGGAGATTAGGGGAAACATGCACATGTGTGCTTGAAAAAGCAGGAGACTGCTGGGCTGGGGAGAAAATACCTGGAAGAGTGAGGTATGAGGGGAAAAAAAATGGCCATTGCATGTCTTGGGAGAGCCAAGTGTTGCAAGCTACAGAAACAGGCCAGCCAGCAGTATGCTTATGCTTTGGCACTGCTGAGCCTGAGCTAGTGAGACTGGAGCTAAGCAGTGATGCTGGTTGTAAGGGCTTTCTAGCGTGGATGCCACGCTGTGCAAATGAAGCTGTGCTGCCTGGGGATCTGAGATGCTGTACTCATGTAGTGCTGCATCATGCTGTATGATCTTATGATCTTCCTCTATCTTTTTTTAAAAGTCTAGGGTTGTCTGCTTTCTGCATGATTGTATGGTACAAATAGGAAGATTAGAGGGGTCACCATCTCGATGACATACACTTGAAAAAGATGCAAACAATGTAGTCTTTATGGATGCACTGAGATGAGGCATTCAAGGTAGTAGGTTTCCTCCTGCTTCAGGGCTCCAAAATCAACAAGATTGTTTTATAACTAATGCCACTTTTGGGGCAAGTTATACAAGATGTCTGTCATATGAGATGTTAGAAGATGTTCCCCTCTCTTCCTTGAGTTAGCCCCCCTTGAACTTTTTATTTCTCTTTCAGAATAGAAGAAATCTCTACAAGCACCTACTCTTGACAAATTTAACGTAACTCATGTTGACATCCTCTCTTGTTGCTGTCAAAGTCTTTAGTGAAACTGAATTAAGGCTTTATAGGGAATTGAATAGCTTCCTGTGAAGAAGGGAAAAGAAGGAATCTCCCAGTATTTGAAATATGTGACCAAATGCATGCTGGGTTCTGTGTATAATCAGGCTTTCATCTGTATCCTCATATGAGTTGAAAAAAAAAAAAATTGCAGAATTTTTAAGGTAAGTTCTGAAGTGACATATTATTTTGGTGATCAGAAATGAATTGTTACTTTAACTGTCTATGAAACAAGTCTCTAGTGACACTTTCAAAAGATTTCTGTCACACAGCCTGCTTCTAAATGTGTTTCATAAGACTTACAGCTGAATTGCTGCTGCCGCATAGGAGCATGGGTTTTCATTTTTTAAATGTCTTGTTGTTGCATGTGAGCGTTCAGATTAAATGCATTTTTATGTGCTCTAAAAGTAAGTGCATTAGGACTAAAAGGTCTGTTGGCAAAATTTTTATGATATGCTGAGCAGCAAAGTCTTTATCAAAGGTTAGAGATCCTGAAGTTGCCATGTCTGTGGAGGAGACGTTGGTTCCCTCTTAAAATAGCATCCACTGCAGAAACTCTTGGTAAGGGCAAGTCTGCAGGAAAGCAGAACTGTGTGTTAGGAGACACTGGCAGAGGCCAACTACAGGATGAGGCTCCGTAGCTGAAGGGGTGCTGTAGCTGGTGCTAGTCAGGATTGGGTTTGTGCACAGAGCTTCATAAGGCAGATTGCTCTGAGTCTTGCTCAGACTTCAAGTTGATCAATCGGAGCATAAAATTCCCTCAGAAGACAAATGGAGGGCAAAAAGAATTGGGAGAAATGATAAAAGGCACCACATAGGCAAAGGGAAATTTCTGAGTGTTTGTTTTGCCTGACCATGTGTTATAAATAGTATAACTTTTTGTTGGGATCTGTGGCTCAAATCAGTGTGAATATAGGACCCCATCATGCTGGGTTCTCCTTGTCATCCCTGCGTAGGCAATATTCTGTAAAATTAACTTATTCATCCCATTCCTGGATGCTTTGGGTTTAAGAATAGCTGAGTTCATGGGAGAAATTTGAAGGCAAAGTTGGGTGTGGGAGACAAACGGAAGGATGTTTTCCAGGTTTGTGTCAGAGCACTAGTTCTCGTCACGTGTTTATAGATAAATTCTGAATTCTTCCCACTGTGTATCAGACAAAATATCAACAGCAGAATGAAAGATGCTCAGTAAAAGTGGTCATCAAGCCATTTATTCAAAATAATGCCTTGATTGTGGTGGAAATGAGTGTTTGGTACCTTGCAATACCATTACTGTGCTCACTTTAAACACATATCATTACAGTTTTCATTTTCAAGAATTCATAAAACTTGTTTGAGGATTGGTGCCAACCTGTGTTCTGTTTGTTTTCTTGAAAGAAATTTTAGCTGGATTCAGGACAGTTGTAGACTGACTTATTTTTGAGGTTGGCCAAAGTATGGGAGAGCTGATAGATTTTGTAAAAGCTTAATAGTGATTATTTAAAACATTTTGATCCCATTCTGACTTAACTGAAATAGGAGAGGTTACTCAGTAATGTTAATTCTGAATGAGAGCATGATCAGGTCTTACATTCTTAAGACTTACTTTTATTATGGCTGGGATTGTTTGATGATGAGTGAATATAGTGTATTATAGAACTCAACAAATCCTTACCATAAGTTTTTTAGGATCTCTGGAGCTTTGCAAAATATTTTATAATGTAGAGGAAAGTTTTCTGTGAGGAAGTGGAAAATAATGTTTTGGGGTTTTTTAAAGGAAAACAAAAAAAATTTATCATTTATTTTTTTTCTACTGCCCTTTCTGCAGCTGTGTTTTGTTTTCTTCTACTCAGAAATGTGTATGTTTCTTTGCAGAGGTGTGAATGCTGGAGACAGCAACTTAAACAAATGGGGGGGGTGTTTAGCAGCTACCACTTAGTATCTCTGGAAACCAATCTAGTGGTATAGAAGACTAAACGTAGGCATCTAACTTTGCAAATGCTTGGGAGACCTGGTGTTTATACATGACTTTCCTGTTCCTCTATAACTTAATATACCTGGCTAATAAAACCTATATTGAGATTGTGCTGTAGCCTTCATCAGGGATTACGATGAATTTAATCCCAATACAAACTTAATTTTCAAGTTCTCACGAAGTCTAAGTTCCAATGTTCAGATATTTTGTCATTAGCCTAAATATACCTGGCAATGTTGTGTTTATATCTCTGTTTTAATGTTTATGGGTATGAATAATTTCACTTTTAGTTCACTTACACTCTTTGCATGTCCAAACACTGCACAAGGAGGGAGTTTACTTGTGATTTTAAATATTATTAAGTTCCCTCTTCAAAATAAAATTAATATTTAAATAAGAATCTGGGCCTCTAAAACCTTGACAGAAAAGAGACTCTATTTTAGATTGGTAAATCCACTCCATTTTTATATTCTTCTGTACCTATTGAGAGAATACATACTCAAAATCCATACAGACAATATTTGAAGTTACAGTTACTCAATGATACTCAAAGTAACAAAATTATTTATTTTGCTGTTCGGTTTTCCTTAGTAAATTTATGTTCTATTTCTCACTTAAATTATTTGTCCTCAACTCTAGAGCTATAATAACTTCTCAATAAATGTGAACTAATGGTAAGCTGCAGAGCTTTTTAAAATGCTTTTAAGGTATTTTCTACCTAGTGCAATGCTTTTGTATTAGAAATCAAAATCTTAGCTAACTCTTCCAGAGACTCTTCTGAAAGGAGTCTGACAATTTCCCAGACAGGTGAACAGCCACTTCCCACCACCAGGTTAGCAGACATAGGGTCAGACTGGATAAGAGTTTGAAAGGGTTTGTTCTTAGTTTAGGTGGGGGCTGAGGCAGAATGGAGTTTAAGCACAGTCTGAGCATCTGCTTTGTCCTAAGGTGAAGAACGGAAAAGCTGACAGTCACATTCATATTGTCACTGCTTGATTTTTGCAAGAATTCTTTAACCAACAAAAAAATTAGGGGGAAAGGACAGAAGCATTAGAAAGAAAGGTGAGTATTTGTGTTGTCTGTTAGTTTTAAGAAAGAAGAAAAACTGCCTTTTCAGAAATTTGAAAGTGACAGGCTCTGAATTTATCCTTAGTATATCAGAAAGAGCAGTGAAGGATCACAGTTTTTCCATAGTGATTCTTCGTTAGTTTTTGCATTCACTTTTTTTGCTACTAAATTTAAGACTGATGAATGGCTAGATCTACCAAGTCCTTGTCACGTTTCTAGGCTTCTCGTTTTGGTATTTCTTCCAGCATTCAAGCAGTCTTGATTTTTAGCTGGTATACGTTCATTCTCTTTCCTTACTACCCTGTGGTTCAGAAAGCATTCCATGTTGTATACTTTATTTTCTCCACATGTTTTGCTTCTCCTAGTCCTGTTCCTTAACAATGTATTGAGAGGGTCTGGAGAACAAGTCTTATGAGAAGCAGCTGAGGGAACTGGGGTTGTTTAGCCTGCAGAAAAGGAGGCTCAGGGGAGACCTTATCGCGCTCTACAACTACCTGAAAGGAGGTTGTAGCGAGGTGGGTGTCGGTCTCTTCTCCCAAGTAACTAGCGATAGGACGAGAGGAAATGGCCTCAAGGTGCACCAGGGGAGGTTTAGATTGGACATGAGGAAAAATGTCTTTGCTGAAAGAGTGGTTAAACATTGGACCAGGCTGCCCAGGGAAGTGGTTAAGTCACCATCCCTGGAAGTATTTAAAAGACGTGTAGATGAGGCGCTTAGGGACATGGTTTAGTGGGCATGGTAGTGTTGGGTCAACAGTTGGACTCGATGATCTTAGAGGTCTTTTCCAACCTTAATGATTCTATATTCTATGAGAGCTTGGGTAAAAATTGAAATTTCAATTCTATATATTAATGAACATTAGTACAGTAATTTTTTTCAGTTTTAAAGTATAGGCCTACTTTAGTAGGGTATATCATCTTCACAAAAGTATGCTTATTTCTGTCACTGCAAGTGTTGACTTGCGGTGGCATTTGTAAATAGTAATTCCATTGTCTAGTAGAAAGCAAATGATAGAAGTTGTTTATAGCAACATCTACTTTTTGCTTGTAGTTTAAGTTGGCTTTTTCAGTAAAAGGTAGTGTATGTATCATTTGTCACACAAACCCATATTTAGGAAGAGCAGAAAAAGGAGGAAGAGAGTGTTGAGTTCAATCTACAGTTTGTGCTAACCTGTGGAGGAAAACAGTATTGTACATCATCTACAGTTTGTGTTAACCTTTATTATCACACTAGCTATTTAGATAGTCTTTTTTGTGCTAATAATGATGATCCTTGTTACAGGCAGATGCAACGGAAGCCAGAAGCGCCTGCAGTCACTTATGCAACATATCGAGGTTCTGCAAGGATTAGGCAGCTACTGAAGAATCAATCAGAAATGGCTGGAAAAGGAGAAGAAAGTACTGAGAACAGAAATGGTTCAATGGTCAAAGAAAATGGAGAAATCCAAACAACTGTCTCTCTGAAATCAGGACACTTAATAAAAGAAAATGGAGAAGATGAGGGTAAAGATCACAAAGATGATGTCATAGTAAATTCTTCTGCAGTTAAAATTGGAACAAAAAAGTCTGGTAAAGCTCAGCATTGCTTGGGTAGCAGTAAACATGAAATAACCGCAAAGACCACAACTTCATCTATTGAATCATCTCTTGAGATAGACTTAAAACATACACCTGCTTTAGCTGCAACAAAAGTTAAAAGAACATATTCACTAGATTCATTACTGTCATCTAGTAGTAGAAATAATGAGATCCTAACCAATTCCACTTCCCAGATTACCAATTCCCTTAACATGAGTTCTGCAGGCGATTTGGTTGGAAAAGAAGTTGGACTGCTGGGAGAAGTAGAAGCTCAGTTTCAGGCAGACAAAAATGCCACTTCTAACTTTGATAAAGAAAATCATTGTAGTAAAGCAGCTAAGGAGTCCACAAAAGAAATGCAGGATGATTGTTTACATTCACCCAAATCAAAAAATAAGACAGTTAATGAAGAACTACAGGTGAGTAAGGGAGAATATTGCTGTAATCATCAAATGGATAGTCACTTGGAGCTAACATCGGATGTCCAGATGCTTCATTCCAGTACCACTACTTTTCAGCAGCAAGCAGATCAGCATACAGGTAGTGCAAATAAAGATAGTGATCCAAGAAAAAGCGATGCACAGAAAATTGTGGCAGCTGTAGAAAGAGAGCAAAATCCACAAAACTTTCTTTCTGCTGCTCTTTTACCTTTTAATGAACAAATACCCACTTCACTTAGCGTGGAGTCCAGAGGAGAATGCATAGCCGCGGGTGATCTAACTGCTTCAGTGTCATCTATTAAAAATGATGAAGATATAATCATGGGCAGGGGGACTTGTAATGAAGAACTGAGTGAGTTAGGGAGACCAATGCACATACAAAACGATCACCAGTTAAGCCTTGTGGAGAATTCTAAGGATACTGTCACACTGCAGACTGGTTTACCTTGTCTAGAAACTGAGGGTGTGGAAACAATGAAGGTTTTATCTGAGGTTGCAGTGGAGAACCTTGCCAATGTATCGTCTTGCATACATGGGTGTAAGAGTGTGAAATCTAACTTCGATGAGCTAACAGCACCTCTCCCTGTTACTTACGAGTCTTCTGTTGAAACTGGAGGCTGTTGCTCAGCTTCTCCTCATCCTGGTTGCAAGACCAAAAATAAAACTATAGGGAAAAGAGAAGTCAGTTTAAAAGATGTGAGAGAGACTGTTTCTCGTCCTGATCGTGAGTGTGAGAAGAGCGAATCCTCTGAGCCTGTAGAGATGAGCCTCTCAGAAAGCTCAGTTCCTGTCCACAACTGTGGTGCTGTTTCCCTTGAAACTGTTCAAGACATTCCTGCCAAGGCATTAGTTACACTCACAGAAGATAACACAGCAAAGCCTGCACCTTGCCCTTTAATCGGCATTGATAGGACAGACGATTGTACTCCTGCTGCTTCTAAAATCGGTAAGATTGATATGACTGAAGTTGCTCCTGTTCCTTCTGAGAGTAAGGATTCCGCCTCTGAACTTTCCTCTCGTATTTCTAAGTCACAAGAAAACATTCTGGAGGTTTCTCATTCTGCCTTGAGATATGGAGAAGGACCTTTGACCAACCATTCTGCTTTCATCTGTGAAAAAGGCGTTGATGTAGACATCATTTCTGAATCTCCATCTGTTTCTGAAGATAGGCGTATTAATTTTTCTTCCAAGAAGGAAAACAGTAATAAGCCTAGGATATCACCCACAGCACTTGATTCTTCATCTGACAACCAAGGAAAAATGCCTTCCTCTGCCATTAACTCTGAAAATGGCCAGATTGCTAGATGGTCTGCTGCTTCTGAACAGGACAGCTTTATTTTTCCAGCTGCTGAGTTCAGGAGCATAATCCTTGAGGACAGAATGACTGAGGTGCCACTTCACTCAGGAGACCCGAGAGCTTCGTGCCCGGCTGGTTCTCTGGAACCTGAGCTTACTCCAGCTATGCTTGATCACTCTGCTGCTGGAGTAGAGGTGGGGGGTGTTTGCATCCCCAGGCCCTCTTCACCTACTCTGGGATCCAGAGAAGTCTCCAACCTTTCCGTTTCTGCCTTGGAAACATCGGGTGTTGCTCAGGGGAACAGTTATTCCTCCAGTCGCAGAGCTGGTGATGGGGCAGAGGTGGCCTCTTCCGCACAACAGGCTGGCGGCAGTGTCTTGGCAGAGGCAATGCCATCACCCATCTGTCCTTTGAAATCTTTGGAAATGGTGTCTGAGTCAGCCTGTACTGAGAGCGTGTGCAGAAATGCTGTGGGACAGGTGAATCTTGGTAACTGTGCTGCTGCTATCTCAGAAGCCCCTTCTGTGACGGATGATCAAACAGCTGCTGCACCTGCGGAGTCAAACGAGCTCTGTTCTGAGGAAGTACAGGAAGATACCAATGTGAAGGGACAAGAATGTGCTAAATTCCAAGATGCTGCTGCTTTGTTTAAAAAAGCTGAGGAAATAGTGGACTCAGTTTTACACTTGGCTATAGAAGAAATAATAGCAAAACAAGCCATTGGTGTCTGCCAGCTTTGTGGGAGCAAGGGTGGTTTAATAAATACAGATATTCTAAATTATCAGAAAGCTGGAACTGTACAGCTGGAAGCAGAAGAAATCCAGCCAGCTGTGCAGTCATTAAAACATTTTAACGAGAGCAGTGGAGGAGGCTCGTCTTCATTTACAGGAAATGAAACAGTGGATGCAAATAATCAAGATGAAAAGATACTACCTTACATCCCTGATAAAATGGACCTCCATAGTGCACTAGCACTAAAAGCAAAAGAAATAATTGATGAAGTCATTAATTCAGCCAAACAAAAACTGGTATCCAATCAGTGGCAAGGCAGTGAGAGTAAAAGGCCTTCTGAAAAGGTTGAGCCTAAACCTACGGCTGAAACCCCAAAGATTTTAAACCTGGATATGAAGTTACCTGCCAAAACACAGGAACCAACAGAGGAGGCAGAAACTCAGAGTATAGCTGTAAACCGTGAAAACGTAGATTGCTCAGGTCCTCCTTTACTTCCAGATAGTATGGAAAATGGCATAGATTGGCCCCAAAGAGTTGAAAAGATACCAAATAATGCATTTATATGTCAAACAACTGGATTTCTACCCACAGGTAGTTCAGCAAGGCCAGAATCAGATCTTATGACACCAGCCAAAGAGAGGCACGATAGAAAGGTGTGTGAACATCTGGCTGCAGCAGAGTTGTGTGGCAAAGGTGGAGTATCAGCAACTAGTAGAAAATCTGATGGATCTTTACATTTAATACCTAGAGATGCTACTGTGACTGAAGAGATGCTTCTGTCATTGCAGTTAAAAGATTCATGCAGTAATACAAATATGCCAGAGTGCACATTGCTGCCCACTGTAAATGTTAATTTGTCATCTTTTATGCCTGATGAAGAATGTATCAGCATGCAGTGTGAATCCAAAGACAAAAGCAGTCCTCAGGGTTCTCTGGAAAGCAGTACAGAGGACAGTCCGTATGAACACTGTGGAAGAGAGGCTGCAGAAGAAGTACTTGCACAAGTAAAAGCAACCTTAGAAGATTCAAAGGCAGTGGAGAGTGAAGAGGAACTAGCAGAATGGGCAAGTGAGATAGCAGAGGTTAATACTGGATTAAATACACAGTTCGCTGTACCTGAATTGTCTGTTATCGGAGAGGACAGTGAAGGGAAAAACTGCTTTAACGCAGTTTTTGCCCAGAATAATGAGAATCCAAAGCAGGTACAAATGAAGGATCAAGACATGAAGAGGAATGATCAGCTTGAAGAAAATAGTCTGGACTGTAGTGATGACATGAAGGAATCGACGGATCTTTTGGCCTTTTCTCCACTAATTGAACAGTGGGAAAACAGTTCTTTTACTATCATTTATGAAGGTGCCCTTCAAACTGAGAACAAATCTGTCTCAACTGATGATATGCAAACTGGTTCGCTTTCTTCTTCTGTTCTGCCTTCGGATAATATAGATCATCTAATGTGTGAAAGAGCAAAGACTAAATATGAGCCAGCCTGTCTTTATGGGAAGGATAACAAGTTGAGTGAGGCAACAGATGACCGTAGCTCAGAGTCATTTCTGAGCGTGGAGGCCAAGCGCTATAGAGTATATCCTTTCTCTTTGTCTCCAATATACGAAGACGACAGCTCCCAAGAAGACTTACTTTCCACAGATGTGTCACCAGAAGGCCGTCCTAGTGGACTATCTAAAGATAACATTGACCACACTTCTGTGCTATCCCTTCTCCAGTCGGTTTCTGAGCGCTTACAGTTTACTACTCAGTTCAGTAAAGAGGATGAGGAGGAGGGAGTGGAGGACGAGGAGGAGGAGGAAGAATCATCATATGAAGAAAATATGCTTGATGTTGAGAGAGAAGAAGAATGTCTTTCCAGTCAGTGGAGAGGCAATTTAAAAACAGCCCTTCCATCAAACGACCAGACTAGATCTTTGTTTCCTGAACAATCACCTCTTCTTTCAAAAGAAAAACTTGACCCTAAGGAGCAACCAGAACTGTTTCCAGATGCGGCTTCTCCTGGTCAAACACCTTGTAAGCCAGTTTCACAGAAAGCTGATGCTGCTCTAAAGCATCCTCCTCCAAGTGTGTACTACCAGTATTTGAAATCTGCCAGCAATTGCTCCTCTGAGAAGGGGACCAGGTTTGGAAGCATTCTCCAGGATATGTTGCAGCCAAAGATTCATTGGTCTCAAGACAACACCATGCCAAAACTGGGAGAATTGTCAGCGGTAAGATGTCGTGTCATATAATATTAATAATCAAAGTGATTAGCCCAGATTCAAAATTGCTGTCTCCCTATTCTCCTTCCTCCCTTTTTAAGGTTAATTCTTTTATCATAAACAAAATTAATTAGGCTGTTTAAGATCATAGTTTAAAAAATATCTGCTAAAATAATTTTAAAAACAGTATTCTTGGTTCAGCACACAGATGAAAGTGACTTAATTGTAAAACAGAAGATGTGAACAGAAAATATAGTAGGAAAATATACATAATAGCAAGTCTGTATAATAGCAAAACACAGACTTGTCCATGTTAAGGACATTTCAACCTGAAGATGATGGAATTGCCTTTTAAATGAAAATTGTTCTTTCATTTCTTCCATTTCTGAGATTAGTAGAGCTGTATTGTCCAACAAATACAAATATCTGCTTACTGGACTATTTGATTGTTTCATCACAGAGTCTTCTACAAATTGTAGCTCAGTTAGCAAGTAAGTAATATAGCTGCTTCTGTAGATTAGCATTTCTTTTTTAGTTTATTTAAAACAATGGCAGATGAGGGTATGGAAACGGTTCTTCCAATATTCAGAAATTGAAAAGGCCGCATAGACCAAATGCATAACTGAAAAATAAAGCCTTTCCATGACGTTGGGAATATTTCGGTCTGTGTTAGAGGTCTGCTTTGGTTTTGCCACTATTAAGACATGCAGTTTATTGTTTGCTGGGAAAGGGTAATACATTTTCAGAAGTTACAACTTCCATAATAGTTCTTCCTTTCTAGCATTTGCTGCTTTCTGTTGATTGTTTGATTCTGTTAAACTATTTACACCAACTCTGAATGACAGTGAAACAAATCTTGGTTGTTTCTGCTAGTGACAGTTGTATGCATTTATAGGAATAGTGGACCCAGAATAATCTGTCTGTGCTTTGTGCTACTGTTGTAGATGTTAATAGTTGCTTTCCATGTCCTTTTAATTTCAGAACCTCATTGACAGGGCAAGTCTCAAATACAATCCAAGACCGGGAAAGGTGAGCAGAATTTGTGTCACATAGATCAATGTGATACATGGAATAATTTGTTGTATGAAAATTTTAGAATTGCCAGCATCTGAAGTTGTTAGTCTAGTTTTCTGTATTTTAATGGTACATATGCTTGCACATGCTAACAATGAGTTTATATTATTAAAAATCCTGCCACTAGTAGTTTTACTGTATTTCTGTCAGTAGCTGCTGTTTTAGTTCAGTAGAGTGTTTCATAAAAGAAGAAAATGTGTAACACATCAGTTGAGTGGGCACAAAGTGAAGTAAGTTTTATTCCAAGCAAAAAATAACTGTCTACACTGTATGTTGAAATGGGCCCTCATTCGTATGCATTGTATGTTGTTTCAGATTATTATTTATGATATTTATGGTGACAAAAGTAAACAAGAAGTTCATTCCGATGTGCTAGATACCACGTCCTGGATCTTTCCCATTGGGGCATTACTGAGGATAATTAGAGGATGGTAAGAAATCCAGGTCATATTTAAATAGAGTCTTTCCAAAAGACTGTCTATGTGTTTCTCTTGTATTTTCATTTCTTTTATTTATGACACACGTCTGATCTGCAAGAGTGTCTTTTTCTTTCTTTATAATTAGACTGATACAATGAAAAAAGCATGAAAGGAGGCTTCAAATGCTGCAGTACAAAAAAAATATATTGTTTCTCCTGGGAACTAGCTTCAAACAAAGTTTCTAACAGAACCACGAGTAAGTTTAGACTTCTTGCCTGAAGTGGTGAGACAGTACAGCCGTAATCATCACTAGAAGCATGTATGCCAAACAAAATGGTTTTTTTTACAGTTCAGTTTCATTATACAGTAACTGTTGCAAAAGGACCATAAAATGAACAATCTCAGCTGCTGTTTGTAATGTAGCGTTTAGAGGAACGTGGATGCAGAAGGATATACAAGTACCTTTAAGGTAGATTTTGCAAGTGTTTCTCGGTTCGCTTTGGGAAGCTGGGGCTGGGACCATGTCAGTTATTGCATTGGAATGTAATTGGTGGCACTTACAGTGAATGTTTCTGACTGTCAGTCATAGTAACAATGCATGTCACACGCAGTTTTGAGGCAGCCTTGTTTGGTTTTGCATACATTTCTTTCATGTCCTAAGAAATATGGAATGCCATTATTAGTGTGTATATGTTTTACGCCTTGCATAGTATCTGCCTGAACAGGACGTGTATTGATGTGTCAATTAATATATTTGTTCTGGTAAAATAAGGCTTTTTATTTACATTGTGTTTTAGCTGTATTTTTATACAGTTACTATTTTAAGTTACGTTAGGCTACGTCCTGGAGGAGAACCCTGTATTTTACTTTTAAAGCACAGAAGTACAAGCGCCGTATTTATCTAAAGTGAATGTGACTACTGAGGGACAGCATAACAAAGGTCTGATAGTTGGCTTGATAAAAAGAGCTCATTACTGAGCTTTCCAGCAAATGTGCTGTATAAGGACAGTCTTGCCTAACAGCAACAACTTGGTTCATTATATCATTATTACAGTTGGATTTTTTATGAGAAACCAAAGTTCCAGGGTCGGAAATATGTACTAGAAGAAGGAGAGACTGTGCTGGATCACCTTTGGGATATTCCGGGCGTGAAACATCGTCGAAGAAACATCACAGTTGGTTCAATCAAACATGTAACAAAGGTATAGACTTTATTAATAATATACTCACATACATAATTAATTTCTGTTGGCAATAGTGGTGTGTTACTAGCAATGGACAATGTGTGTATGCTGTGTTTCTGATTTTATTCAGATTTGCCATGAATCACATTTTTCACCTTCAGGATAAATTCCAGGGCTTCTGCTGCACTAAATTTTCCTTTCTTCCTGAAGGTAATGAGCAGATGGATTATCTTTGCCACCACCTTTATCTAACGCAGTGACTCCCCTCCTTTTAGATGTTTACCTGTTGAGTTAATTGAAATTAAATGGAATCAATTCATATTTTTCAAAGAAGCTTCTCTTAAACTATCTACCGTGTCTGCGTGGCTTCTGTTTCGGAAGTTAGTAGTTGGGTTTCCAATCCCATTTGTACAGCGTAGCCTCCAAAAATTACTATTGCTCCCTCTACAGCTTTGTGCCATCTGTAGGAATTCTGCGTGGACGAGTGGTACACCTACAGCATCTGGCTCTACGTACAGTCAGAAGTTCAAAAGGCGTTTTGTTGAAAAGATAGGAATCAAATGCCTAAATCTAAATATAATGCATCCATTGTTATTCAGTGAATGAGGAATATATTTACCAGATCTTGTGATTTAAGAAGACTTAGTGCTCTTGTTGTTTAGCACAACATTCCAGTTATTCACAGGGCAGTGGCCCTTTACTGTGAGTGAATTGTCATTTGTTTTGCAATGTGAAAGTTTTTCAGAAAAAGTGATGTTTCTCTGTTCTCTGCTGGTATAGAGGTAATTTTAAAATTGATAACCTTTTTGTCATCAGTACAGGGGCATAATGTCATAACAATTAGAAATACTTTTTCATTCTCTTAAAGACTTAACAATAAATAAATTCAAAAGAGGCTGGCTGAGGGCATGAATAATGAAGCTAACATTTATTTGAGCTACACAAGTTAAAAGCATTTGACCAATATGGAATATGAATATTGATCAATAACGTGGAAGGCAGCTAAGTAATTAAAGAAATACCACAAGAACATGTGGAACTATGGTCTAAAGCTGAGGGAAGCTGGGTGTGTCTTGGGTATCAAAGAAAAGAAAGCCTTGGATAGGAAAGACACTGTGGTTAGCTTCATCGTGCTTGATAAAAATCTTCGTAATACAACTAAGTAGGTTTGAGCATTGTTCTTCTTCCAGTATGTGGTTCATTTGTATGGAACACAGATGGAAGGCTTTGCTGCAGTACACTAGTTCAGTAATCAACACTGTTTCTCATGTAACTTAAACCTCTAGCAGGTATGGTTGGTTGGGAGGACTTTTGCTGTTAGTCCATAGGGCTGTATGGAGCTAGTGTGGGTGTGAACTCACTAAGCCGGGTTTTGTCTTCTAAACCTTGATTCGTGAAAGCATCCATCTTTTTTAGGTTGTACTTCAGCTGCTGTGGAACTACTTTTAGAAGGTAGTTTGCCAAAGTGCTACCTCTTTTTTTTTTTTTTTTTTTAAATATAGGCATTATTTTTAATTGACAAATGGCTGTTTCTTTTTCAGGCAGCTCATGTGTATGTGATCTGCAGGATCACATGTTTTACAATCATTATCTTTTTCATAGGCTGGGTAGCTCAGTGGCTTTTTTCCTACCTGGTTTGGTCATACTGGCTGTGTGTCCAGGCTGTCTGGCTTGTCTTCTGATTCTTCAAGTGGCTTTTTATGGTGCTTGTTTAACAGCTGCTCAGATGCCTTGAATTAGCAGATTTGAAAATTGACTAAATATTTGAGAAGAACATGGCTTGCCAAGAAGAGAAAAACAGATGTTTACTAAAGAAACTGTAGGAGGTACATTTAATATTATTTTTATTTTTTGCTGGCAGATGTTAGGTTGCTGAGAAACAGTCTGCCAGTAGCTTCGTGCTCTGATTTGGCTTCAAGCATCTACAAAAAGCAAAGGTTCTGTTAGCTTTGTGGTTAGCTTGTGGCTTGACTTACTGTGGATACACGTTATATGTATCCATGTGTGTTTAATTTGAAGGAACTTTGCGGGGGGGGGAAGATCCCAAAGGAACAGATCATGCAACTAGTAAAATGACGACCTATTTGAAGTAATGAGGAGTCTGAATTCTATTAAGGCAAGTCAACATGAGCCTAAACTAGCAAAATCTCCCTGCACTCGCAGGTTCAATGCAGCTCCTGCAGCACAATCTGTTTAGCCCAGTCAGTTCTCTGGTCTACTGCAAATGAATATATTGATCTTACGGAATTGGAGAGCTTTTTCTATCTGTTTCTGGAAGCCCGAAGAGGGTGCTAAATGTTACTTTCCTAAAAACAAGCGCTGAGAAGAGTTGCTGATGTTTCCATTCTGGTGTAATCTTGTAAACCACTATTTTGCAAGGTGATGAGATCTGAAACAGCAGTTTGTAATCTCTGTCTGCAAGATGGTTAGGCAGGGAATAACTGGATTCCTTGTGGACTGTACTTAAGCAAAGCTCTTTGTAATGGGAATGTTCACAGTATTACATGAAGGGTGTGTTTCTTTTGTTTGTGTGGTTTGCTAGGTAAAAAGGAAGTTACTAATTCAAACAGGGACTACTTTGTCAGATGCCATAGGAGGACACCCAGGAGCTTCAGATTGTCTCATTTGCTAGTTGGTATTTAGAGGATAGTAATCATTCATTTCTTTACTATTATTTTATTCTACTACCAACCCTGTTGAGTTCTGTAGTTTGGTTTGGTGGTGAAGGGTGGTAGCAAGAGTGGTACAGAGAAGGAGAAGTGGGAGAAAGAATTATGAATGGGTAAAAAAAGCTGGAGGACCAACAGAGAGTAAGATTTAAAATAAAAAATGATGCAGAAGCGGACATGTCCTAAGGACAAACTGTGTATCAAAAGTAAGATGCGTGTGTAGACTGTATTAAAAAGCAATCATGTGAATACCAGAACTAATTAGGCCTGGTTTTCAATAGACTCATCATTGTTTTGGCATTTAGCTTAAAGACTTCAGTCATTCGTTGTCCTGTTGTTGACATAAAAGGTTACCTCAGTTAAATAGGGTATTTTGATCACTTCAGTCACCGCAGCTTACAGCTCCAAGGAGGAGACCTAACAGTGCTGAAATTATTTAGCCCTGCTGGTGCTGTTAGGGCTGTAACCCTAGATTCAGAAGAAGGGTAAACAGCCAAGAGCGCCTTGAGGGGGTTGAAGGCTCTGGGTCTCTCACTTACGGTGGAGCTCTTGGTTGGACTAGAAAAATGTCAAGAGATGCCACCAAAGAGTAATATTTAATGCTAAGGTCTTGAGGGTCATCTTAACTCTCTTCAAAAGAAGCCTTAACCTTTCTGCTGAGGGGCGTGTTGCTGTTTGGAAGTGTCCGTTCTCTGCGAGCTAGTGCAAGTATTTCCTGTGCTTTTGTAACCATCTCTGCTCCCAAAAGACCATGAGGGAAGCACAGGCACTCCAGGATGACTCTGTGGAGGTAGGAGGAGAGTACCACAGAGTACAGGAAGACAGAGTGGGATGCCTGGAGGCTCTGACCTACCTAAGCATTTGCTGGTTGTGTGTTATCATTGGAAATGAACACAACTACCTAATCTGTTTGCTGTGCTTTTTATTCTGTTTTTGCCTGACGTGTCAGTAGGTTGATGAATATGGCATGAGTTTTGACTGCTTGTGATGGGGGTGGCAGGGCCGGGGTGGTATAGAGAGGAAACTTTCCAGTTTTGGATCTGACCTGAAACACCATGGTAATAGTTTTGCATGGTAATAGTTTTGCATGTGGCTATCTTATTTGAAAATCTTGACGCCTTGCAAATGAAAGGACTTCGGACTGAAGGATCTAGTTCTCAATGTGAATGCTATCATATTTGTGTGGTTTTCATTTTGTTCTAAAGATGGTGGCTTTATTACGAATGTTTAAGAAGCCTCTGAAAGTAATGATGCCTCTTAAATATGCTCAGGCAAATATGAACATGCTAGGGCAAATATTTACCAAGCTAAAGTTTACATGCTTAAATTATATACATTAATGGCATAGTACTTGAGTGTACATCTGCAAATATGTAGTGTTCACCTCATACAGCAATACTAAATTTTACCGTTTTCTGCAGTCTGTAAATTAATATCTGTAAATTGAACTCAATATTTAAGTCAAAATGTATATGTGATTTTAAAAAAAAGTGCTTAGAAAATATAATGTACTTCTTGCTCGAACATACTATTACCTTTAAAAATAGATATTTGAATTGCTTTTGATGAAGACCTCGGTTTACTATGTGACACTTTATGAAAGGATTTTATGGACTTAATCTAGTACACACAAAAATGCCATCGCAATGAGCAGAGGTTTTTTATGACTGTCAAAATCTGTCTGGAGAGAGATGGTGATAAATAGGAGAGATTTTATTATGAGTGCTTGTGCTTTACCTACCCTTTGGAGAACTGCTACATTCTTCACCTCTTGAGGTGGAGCCTGCCTCATGAGCTTCAGAGTCAGGAAAGCAAACTTGAAAAGAGAATACAGACTGGCTTTTTCCAATCTTCAAATGAAATACGTCCTACTGAATTAAAATTAAACATACTCCGTCTCATATTCAGTCTGAGCCCGCAGGCAAAGATACTTTATTTTGCCACTTGTCTAGTCTTGTAGGTACATTGCTTCAGAATTTACCTGAAACCATTAAGAGTCTAGCATCATTATTTGTGGAATTCTTAGAAGTGCAACTTCTGATTTTACGTATCGAGCTTTGTTGTTGGATTCACAGATTTCAGCCATATCACGTATAGGTATTATTTAGAAAAAAAAACCCAAACTTCAAATATTTCTTAACTGTAACTTAGTAAGATTCATATACATGTGAAAACTTTGAGGAGACTTTTTTTAAACTTGACTAGCAATACACTTAGAATTGAGGAATGGTGTTCCTTAGCACTTTGCCATAAAGTAGCATTTTGTTTTTGGATTCACAGATTTCAGCCATATCACGTATCAGGTATTATTAGAAAAAAAAACCCAAACTTCAAATATTTCTTAACTGTAACTTAGTAAGATTCATATACATGTGAAAACTTTGAGGAGACTTTTTTTAAACTTGACTAGCAATACACTTAGAATTGAGGAATGGTGTTCCTTAGCACTTTGCCATAAAGTAGCATTGTACTAGAAAGTCTTTTTTCCTAGTCTTTCAGGTTTTGCTCATTTGAAAATAAAAATTCTGGTATTGCAGTTTTTGTTCTGAAAATGAATCGTATGCATTGTTTGCAAGGTACAATAAAGAGGAAACACAATTGTGCATTAGGGAGAGTTGCCAAAACAGTATATACTGTGTTACTTCAGGTCTCAGAGGAAAGTGAAATAATATCCTGGAGTTCATCTGTCATAATTGCCACATTTATTGCTGCCAGTTAAATAACTGCTGAAAGAACTTTGCTAACCAAGAAGAGGTGTGTTTCTCGGTGGGATGTTACTCCATCATTTGAAAGCTCCACTCAAAACCTGTGTGAAAAAGGAGAGCATGCAGGTGTTGTCATGAGATGAGGTACTGTTACTTTAAGAGCTTTTGTGCCCTGTTGCTGGGTTTCCCTGCAAGCTCTTGTGTTTTGCCTGTGGGGTCTGGCAGAAGCCACAGGCCGTGCGGGTTCTCTCTCATGGTGTGACCCTGCCTGGGTCCTCAACAAATCCAGTAACCATGTGCTTCTCTGAGGGCACCCTCAGGGACAGCTTCTCATCCCTCTTCTCTAGTGCACATGCAAGGGGCATCTTCCTCCAGCCACGTTAAGGGCTTTCGAGGTCTCTTTATGCTGTCCAAGCCCTTTGGGCTAATGCAAATGGACCCGTGGGTCAGGAGGATAAGGGGAAGGGTGCTGTGAAGTTATCACTGAGAACTGAAGGTTTCCAGCTACAGCTGAGCAAACTCTGTAAGCACGTGGGACGCCTTTCATTGTAGCAGGAAGACTGTTCTGTAACGCACTGCTGAAGCAGGGCCTTGTAGAAGATCCTCATTGATTCGTGATGTGTTTGAATGCTGGGAAAGAAAGTATTGGCAATGCATTTTATACAAATATTATCAAATGAGTGTGGTTCAATAAAATCCCTGCAAATTCTAGAGAAGGTCACGTGTTCAACAAGTAGTTCTCCAGCATGGTATCTATTAGTAGAAAACCTTAAGTAAGGTAACAGAGGTTGTTGTTCTGTAGTAACAGGAAAATTGCTGAAGTGTCTGCTTAACAAAACAAATGTTGTCTAGTACTGTTCTTTTTCTTTGTCTAAAATGCTGTAGATTTATTTAGAATGACAGAAAATTGAACTTACATGGCTTGAAACCGGTCGGATACGTTACAGAACCTAATTATCACTGAGGGAGGGAGGTGGGGATGTAGTAGACATTTCTAGAAAGTTTTAGTTATGCATGCATCATATGATTCTATATGTGTGTTATGGAAGCACTGTCTTTAAAAAAAAAAAAAAAAAAAAAAAAAAAAAAAAAAAAAAAAAAAAAAAAAAAAAAAAAAAAAAAAAAAAAAAAAAAAAAAAAAAAAAAAAAAAAAAAAAAAAAAAAAAAAAAAAAAAAAAAAAAAAAAAAAAAAAAAAAAAAAAAAAAAAAAAAAAAAAAAAAAAAAAAAAAAACAACAGTATTATATGCATGGTTTGTCTATCAGTAAATACTGTCAGATCCTTTACTTGGAGAGTATTTAAACTGAGCTTTTTGAAAGTAGCCCAGCAGGCATAAATGCATAGTTCTTCTCTGAAAGTTAGTGGGAGCTGGAAATTTACTTCCCTTAGCTTTTCTAAAAATTCCAGTCTTCATTTAAAAAGACTAAAACCCTTCCATCATATGAAGCCTGGAGTTAGGGTAGAAGGGTGAGAAGACATGCAAAAAAAGAAGGAAGCATCACCACATCATTCCTCTGCTGCGATGGGGCAGACTCTGCAAGCATGGATAAGCCTTACCCTTTGATTTGTTTCCGCAGGACTGTGGCATTCCGGAGGTAGAGTTCTGCCTGGCAGCTGGTAGTACAGAGGGACTTCCTATCTGCATACAGAGTGCAGTTGCCAATTTAGAAGAACTGGATGTTGAGAAAAACCCTTACATAAGAGTCAAATCAGGAGTGTGAGTACTGAACCTTTTTAATAGCATATTGCCAGCAGGTAGAGGGTAACATCATGGGATGAAAGTCAGTCAGTAATAGGAACAGTATTTGGGGGGGTTTGCTACAAATCAGTTAACATATAGTAGATATTCCCAGCTTTACACTTCAGCATTGTGCTATGTGGGCTTCTAGTAGTGGAACCAAATTTTTGAAGGCATTTTTCCTCTAGTTGCTGGCAGAAGTCTTCTATAATTCCATCTTTGAGTAGCTTTATAAATAGAAGAAGCAGCTCAGCTATAATTAGCTTTTAGTTCGTTGGAGAATAGATACTGTCTCCCTGGTCACCCACCCTGTTATAACGGTGACACTGTGGCTGAATACCAGCAAATTAATACTACATCATCTAAGCATTTCTCAAGCTACAGCCATATCCTGACTTTCTGGAGAGAGATGATGCAGTATGATACAGGCCCCTTGGTAGCCCCGCATTTTCTGTATTGAGCAGAATAGTCTGTTTCTTGGGTAAATGGCTAACGCTTCACAGTTCCTGAAGTTTGGGAGTTCTGTGCCTTGTCTCATAAATCGTTGCAGAACGACATTAGCTATTCTGTTACAAGAGTGTTGAGTTTGCCTTTCCACGTGAGCCAAGCCTTCCTTCCCACAATATCACAATATGTCTGTGAAGCTTGAGGTGGTGAAGGAATTAAAAACAGTCTTGTCTTAGTTTTGATAGAACTTAGTGTAACTTTTAGCTGCTTATGGTCTGTGTTTGTGTTGTTCTAAGAAAATAATTTTCCATATGGCTCAATGCCTCTTCCTCCATTCCATATTTGGTCTACTAACCCTGTGTCCACCTTCTACATTCAGCTTTCTTTTTGATTTAAAACAGTCTGAAGGAGTCCCAGCATTTTTAATCTTCATGTCAAAATTACAATAGCCTGCTTTCCAAAGCAGTGTTGTAAATCATTGTATTTTAATAACTTCCACAGAAATAATGAAGTGGGATTGATGTTAGAAGCCTTTTAATTTCTAAGGTGGCAATCCTAAGTGAAATTTGATGCAAGTGCCTCATCCTCAGTACTGACATTGGTTTTGTAAACTCATAGTGCAACAAACTGGCTTCTTAAAGTGAACAAATGGGTTATTTTCTTCTCTTTCATTTATGTTTAGTTTGGACTGAGCAAAAGCATGTGAGATCTTAGCATTGATTTTTGCCAGTGTATTTAAATATAGCTTCGTTTTGATGTGCTGGCAGTATCTAAAACACATTATCTAGCTTTTACGAATACAAAAAGGAAAATAATTTTAATAAGAACTTTGTATTTGTAATCTATCTAATGAGATTAATAAGTCCTTTATCCTTATTGTTATAGATGGCTTGCTTATTCAGACTTTAATTACAAGGGAGAGATGAAGGTTTTGGAAGAATGCGATTCACCATCTGAAATTCCTTCAGCAGATGTAAAATCTCTGCGTCCCTTAAAAATGGTGAGGACTTCACAATTCCCTAATAAGTTGTGTGCCTTCCTTTTCCTATTGTTGTTCCCCAAAGGTTTTGATCTAAATATAACTTAGGTTCTAATGTCCTTTCAGGGTTAATCCTTATACGTGTAACACTCATCTCACGCCACGGTGCATTTGCAGTGTTGTAGTGGCACGGTGGTTGCTGTGGCTTGCTGGGCTTCTGCGTCTGCCCAAGTAAGACCACGTAGTCAGAGGGAGCGCCTGATTCACTAGGACATCTTCCTGGGAAACTGCTGTCGTTGAGTGGAGATCAAATAAGACAGAACTGAAAGGCTCTGAATTGTATTGCAGCTAACACCAATTCATTAACTAAAAAAGCTCTGCAGAAGTTGATTTTCTTTTTTTTTAATGGTACAGCTAGAGTCTACTGGGGGTGGAAGACCAGCTGAGGAATTTCTTACCCAGTAGTATTCCTGTGACCACACATAGCACAAAAATCTTCGGAGGTGCAGCTAATTTTTGTTTTGATAGACAGCATGTAGATTAAATATGAAAGAGATGTGGAAGGGTGTAACACATAATTCTACTGTATACATAGCAAGCCTACAGAAAGAGAGTTTAAAAGTCACAAAGGTGTAAGACCTAACAGCTGTCTTCTTAGTTGCTCATGGGAGGTAGGTGTCTTATTCCCTCACAGAACATCATTCGCTAACATTTCCAGAGAAAATGCATTTATTGTATTTGCTCTTTGACCATAGACATGAATATGTCAGCCTATATTTTCTCTCTCTTCTGGTGTTTATAGTTTCTTAGTGTTCCACCATTTGTGCTTAAGAAACTTGAAATATATACAACCAAGCTTTAAAAGTTAATTTTAAAAATTGGCCAATATAAATTAGTTAAACACAAAGTAAATATTTACTTTAGATTGCTAATAGACAATGAAGGAATATTTTTAAATTGCTTGCACCCCTACAGGCTTGTCAGTGCACTGATTTGTTTGTAGGTCAGGTTTATAGTGTCCCTGGCCTTTATGAATTATCAGAGTATTTAAACTAGTGTTTGATTTGGCCAACACTGAAAATGGTGAATATAATTACAAAGACTTCATGCTCTGATAGTACTATAAAATATGTGTCAAAGCATAACTTTAAGTTTTATATAAATATCTTTCCCCCCCCATCTTTTTTTAGGGTGGACTAAAGGTACAAATGCCAATGAATGTCAAGGTAAGCACTGAGGACATTGAGAATAAAATACGAGCACACTGGAAATATAAAACCTTTATTTAAGCTATTTTCTTTTTGTTGGGTATGTGATGTTTGATTAAGTATTCAGTGTTTGCTGCTGAAGAAAAATTCACTAATGCTGTCAAGTCCGCTTTCTTACTAGTGTTTCATGAGATGTAAAAGTAGTAGTAGTAGTTTGTTTTTTACATATTAGGAGAGTGTGAATTTGCTATAGAAGAATTGTAAAGCTTTTACAAAATAAAATGAGTTTTCCTGACTGACACATCAGTCACTGTAATGGAAAGGGATCAGGAGAGATTTTCCCATTTAACATACCAAGTTTAAAAAAAAGGAGGGGGGAGGGGAGGAAGGGGGCAGGAATAGGACCCTTCCTTCCTATGCTTGATCCCAATACAAGAGTCGTGAGTGAGACCATGATCCTTCTATGATTTGAGGAGCAGAAAGCTTATCTGGAGTTACTGCTCCTTTTCCCTCCTTTTTCTAGTTCTCCACAAAAATGCTAATGCTTTAGGTAACTTTTAATTATACAAATACACGCGAGACTCAGGTGTTTTTCTAATAAATATTCGGCAGATGAGGAACCTCAAGGAGGTGTTAACTGCAGTCACTGAAATAACTTCAGCAAAGTACAGAGAAAGACCTCTTGTCTACTTTTGAAGGATTAAGCTCAGTGTGTCTAGCTGTGACCGGGTAGGATTACCTGCAGGCTATATACACTGCCCAGGCACAGGATTACAGGATAAATCAGTCATGTAGCTGCAGAGTGCATTTATGTATATATAATTGTGTGAATAAGTATCCTTCTGTGGAAATGTCTGCAAATAGCCTGACAAGCCTATCTAAATCCAAATAGGGTCTCTTCAGCTTCGAGGGCACTCAAGAATCAGAAGGGCTGAGGAATGCAACCCTGAATTTTCTTCATAGTGATGGCTTGTTGGAGGGGGGGAAAAAAGGTGTCTTCCACAGCAGTACACACACCCAAACTTCAAATTACTATTCAGGGCGTACTCAAGGCATTGTTCAACATCATGTTTTCTAGATAATAATATATGAGAAAACCCACTTTGGAGGATGGTCCAAGGAGTTTTCAGAAAACATCGCTTCTGTCCCAGCTCTGTTTGGTAGTGAAGAGGAGTTTCAGGAAATTGGATCAATAAGTGTAATTGGTGGAGTGTAAGTATATTTCACTTTTATATGTATTTACTTTAAAATAGGAAATCATAACTAAATGCTAAGAAGTGCTAACTAAGGGGTGATTAGAATCTCTCACTGGTAAAATATTTTGAAAAGAAAGGAATATATATTTCTTTTGTCAATTATCAGCTTTGGATAAAACCACCTCTCCATATGGCTTATCTATTGAAGGGAGTATAGGAAGATAAAACTAAGTGTGTGAGAGGTGTGAAGTCAGTGTTTACCATTTGGATGCCAATCAACTAGGCCATTTTGTTCCTTAACGACAGCATTCACACAGAGCTTTAATTTATATTGCTTTATATTTCTGATAGTCTACTTAATTTACTGAAATGACCTTGGGTAGGTGTGGTCAGTCTTCAATTTGACATTTTAATGCCTCTGAAATCTATAAACTGTTTTATTGTCTCAATGGTTTTCCTTTGCCACCTGTTGCATGTTATCTGGAATTAAGAATCTACCCTTATTTTCCTTTGCTGAGGCCTCGGATTGATTCTGTGTTGCCCTGCCCCTCTCTGTCATACACACATGCACACAAAAAAGGCTGTATAACACAGTCCTTAGGTGGACTGCTCGTGAGGTAGGCTCAGTGCCAGCTATTCTGGGGAGCTGCCAACCCTACACATTGTTCTTTCAATCTCTCCCAAGACCCAACAGGATAGGACTGTTTGAAAGCACGCAGGATGGTTACTTCTGCCAAACAGCTTAGCAATAAAATAGTTTTCAGAAACTTTTTTTTTTTCTTAGGGGATTTCAATGCTAATACTTCAATATAAAGATTCAATAACATACATCCTATCAGGCTGTTGTCAGAATCTTACAAGCACTAAATTCAAAATAAACTTAATTGTGAATACTCAAATAATCTACTTATAAATACATTATGTATTCGCTATCTGGGAAGCCTCAAATTATTAAAAATCATCCCTCTGTTTCTTGTGGTGGCTTTTATTTTTAATACTGCAAAACTTAAACATGTGAATTAATGTAAAACAGGTGGTACTAAAAGTAAAGCTATCCCTGCCTGCCAAATTTCAACGCTGACAGAATTTGTACAGTAGTTCTAATACTTACAAGGGAGCTTTAATGAAAGAAATGCTTACAAGGAAGAAGGAGGGAGAAGCACTTTTTCAAATTAAGATCCATTAGAGCTGTCGAAGTTGATGTGGAAATGCCTTTTTTTAATCAAGCCTTATCTATTTGTTCAAAAAACTCTCAAAAAGTTTTATTCCCTTAGTGCTAAAACATATTCCATATGCAATATATTGTATATGTTCAGTTCACTTGTCTATTCATATTCATATATGGTTTTAGATTAGAGCAGGAAACAATATAGTCGGGTGAAATTTTGTCCTGCTGAAATCCATTAATTTTGTCACCAGCTCCAGCAAGGGTAGAATCTCATCATTTATTAATACACTGAAGGGATCTACTGCTTGTTTTTTATCATTGACAGTTGGTGGCTTACAGTGTTTTGGCCACTAGATGCGTACTAGCCCCTGTAGTACCGAATATTGGTATTGGGAATATGGCTGACTGAGAGGAGGTACATGGAGAAGCGTTACACAAATAAACTGTTGTTGTAGAAAGAATCACATGGTGGGATTTTGATCCACAAAGAACACTTCAGGGGTGACTGTTGTGATGTCAAACAAGCATTGCTTTGTTCGTTAGCTGAGTCTGTGATACTCATTTTAGTGTTCTTAGGATGTTCTCTTCCCCTTTTGTTTGTTATGGAAAATCATGTGTGCAGTTGTTTTGCTTTTAGTTATTTCTCTTTCTTTTGTTGTGTGGTTGGTGTAGATGGGTTGCCTATGATAAGGAACGCTACAAAGGCCATCAGTACTTGCTGGAGGAGGGAGATTATGAAGACAGACACTCATGGGGGGGAACTGACAGTGTCCTCCTGTCTTTCCGGTTCCTTCAGGCTGTAAGTACTTTTATGAATTTCACACAAATTATGCACAGTTCTGTACATAAAGAGGAAGGTTATTCTTCGTATATGGTACAGCTGTCTTTGGTTTAGTCATTCCACATTTTGCCCAAGTTCACTCTCATTCTTTTCCTACTTGCTGAAATTTAGACTGCACTGCATACATGCAGCAAGTATGCAGGCAGAAGCAGGTTCTAAGTAGCCTTTGTAATGTTCATACAAAGAATGTATCATGCAGAATTCCTTGTCTACCTGCCAGATTTTCTAAGTATCTCACTTCTGCACTTCAAGCTATTTGAATCTCTGGAACACAATTTTCTTAAGTCTAACATGTGTAAGTGTACAGTGTAGTTCTTTATTAAAATAAAAACAGCTTTTCAACACAGCAGCTGTTGCAAGCCTTAAAACAGCATTACCCTCTGTCTCTGTGATTTCTGTGCCAGAAAATTTTGGCAGCAAAAATAATCATGGTGAAAAAATCCCTGCTACTAAAATGTGTTTAGTGGGGACAAAGATGAAATGATGATAAAAACTATATCAGAGTCCAGTAGTGGAAGCAAAGTTAGACTTTCCAGTGATGGGGAAACATGGGATTAGAACTTCTTTATCATTTCCTTTGGTTTGGGTTTTTTTTTGTTTGCTTGGGGGTTTGATTTTTTTATTATAATAGGACCTCTGTGAGCTTTAAATACAGCTGCAAAGAGTGGCTCCTTTGGAGAATTAGGTTGTTCACTCTGAGATTACTTAGTCTTGGGGGTTTGATTTTTTTATTATAATAGGACCTCTGTGAGCTTTAAATACAGCTGCAAAGAGTGGCTCCTTTGGAGAATTAGGTTGTTCACTCTGAGATTATTCAGTCTTGTGTACTCAGATTACTCATCTCCTCATCTGAGGAGATGTGATATTTCTGAGCCAGGAAAATTAATGTGAACCCAAAAAGGCCATGCTTAAATTCACAATTTGCAGTTTTGATTTTTATGAAAGGCACCTAGGAAAAGCTATATTTATAATCAGAATCTATCATATAACTTAAAATAAAGATAGAATAAACTGAATTGAAGAAAAATATTCTTCTCTAAATAATTTATTTTCAGGTTTCTGAGAAAACCAGGCAGGAATTTTCCTCTAACTCCTCATTTTGAATGTGCAGAATCCTGTTCAATTACTGACTAATCTTAGTTTTTCTTTCTTTTCAAGCTATACATAGGATACTTGAGTAACTTCCAGTCATCTTTTTAAATCTTCCTCTTAGCAAAGGACATGATTACAAGCTTAAAATTGTGCATGTGCCTAGCAGGGATGACCTTCCACATATATGCATGTATTTAATTTGACCCATGCCTAGAACAGTCAGGATGCTCAAGTCATTAACATCTTAAAAATTGTATCATTTGCACTCATATATCAACATATATCATTCAAATTGGCATATAAATTTATATCAATATGTACGTATTGATAATAAAAGTGTAAGTAATACTTTCCCTCAAATTGTAGCATAACTAAAGGCAATGAGCTAGTTGCCAATAAAATGACTAATGGCACTAGCATTTTGTTGTTTGGCTTGACCAACAGATTGACCGCCTCTATCTGATGTGCAATACATAGGTCAGCGTTCAGGCTTGCCATATGCTCTCTTCGTGACTTTGTATACGATGCTTAAGGTCAGGATTTTAGAAACATTTTAGTACCAAACTCTTGTTTTCGGGGGGACCTGGGCAAAAATCCAAAACTAGTTCTGTCCTCTTAATGCACCTCGCTGCACAGCGAATGTACTAACTCTTCTCCGTAATCTCAGAAATTCTGTTAGAAGTGCGGTGAAGGTTGTGATGGTCTCGGACTCTGCGGGGGTGTTCCTGGATATCAGATCCTTAGTGCTCTTCCCTAGAAATTCTGTTTTAGTCAGATGAATTCAAGAGTCTCTGTAGAAGATTAAGGACTTTGTGAAATGTAGCTGAGTTGCATTATTCATGGTCAGCTTAGGTAGGGAGTGGGGCTGGACAGTGGCCCTGCTCTTGTATGTGCTCAACGATCCAGCTAGACTTCCTGCCCTCCCCCACCCCTTCTCCTTGGGCATGACACTAGGTGACCTTGACTGTGTTGGCTTTAAGGCCAGCACAGACCTGAAAACAATTTAGCCTGGCTCACATGGCATGAAGCTGAAGCTAATGAGCCCCGTGTACCTGATGAGTCAGCTCCAGGCAGAGTTGGATCAAATGTCTTTGTAGATCAAATGTCTTCGTAGACTTCCCTGCTCCCAAAGCAGGGAGTGTGGTACAGAAGCACGTAAATGGCTCTGCAGAGAGCCAGGCTGGGTACGGCATGCCTCGTTAGCCTGTGTCAGTACCAGCTCTGTCAATGTGGCTTAGTACTATGCAAAGCTATTCAGATGTTGCTGCGCCACGGCGCTCAACATGACAGGTTTCACCAGAGCTTATTAGCGCTAGGAAAATCCAACCCATGTTTCTGTACACATACCAGTGACTGCAGTTGAGCTGAGGCATGAATTCAATTTCCTGACAAATCAGAAAGGTTAGACATCGCACACAAAAGAGGGACTGTTACAAGTCACCCCTCCCCACCCACTGGTGAAGATGTACACGCACGTAGGCATACTGCAAGAGCTTTCAGTTTTTGTCTGTCTTATTCTGCTGTGAACAGTCACAAGCTCTAATGTAGGGATGCAGGGAGTGTTTTGAGAGCGGAGGTAGAAGGACTTGTAGAATTGTTTTTTCCAGCATACTGCCAGCTCTGTTATCAGCATCTATATTGGACACACTGGAGTCAAATTATACAGGGCTTGTTCCTGAGGGCAGACAGCAGTTTGTACTGCGTGCTGGTTTGGGGAACAGTTGCATTTGCTTCTTTTCTGCAGTGTCAGATGAGAGAATTTGTGAAGTTGGGGGTTCCTGTGGCTGTCGTCATCAGGGAAAGAGTGAATTTTCTGAGTCTCTTTCAGTGGAGCAGAGTCTGTTCCCTTTGGAGCTTTCCCACTAATGTTTTCAAGTCTAAAATGATTTGCCTTGGTCTGAAAGTCCATTTTTAAGTATTTCTCCTATTGCTTATTGTAAAAGAAGCTGTATTGAAAATTTAGGGAGGAAAAAATGATGGCTGAATTTGAAACATGTTTTAAATGTAATTACAATTGTGGATATATTTCAGTATTTTAAATTTAGTCAAAGAAATTATGTGCAGATTTGATCTAAATGGTTTTTCAGGAACTCTTGCAAAGTCCTTGCTTCAGGACTGTTAAGAGTAGCTGTTTTTCATTTGCACTAAAACTGCACTAGCTGCCCCCCC
>NW_008794854.1:653175-701183 GCF_000699145.1 Aptenodytes forsteri | reverse complement strand
AATCTGAAGCTGCAGTTGTTCATGATGATTTTGCCAGACCTGGCACTTTAATTTCTAGTGTATACCTGAAGTAGTTGCAACTTTTTAAATAAATGAGAGGAGGAGATGGTCAACATAGTAGGAAAACCAGTTTTACCACAGAATTTGTTCCGTCACTTTTCAGTGTCCTGTACACAATGCAGAGAGGTTGAGCCACATCAAGTGTTCGTTCTAAAATTGGTTTGCATTATTCATTGTGATTGAATGCTGTGCAAAGGCATGGTACCCTCTAAAGAGCCTGTTTGATCAGGTTCACCTGACCAAATGAATCTGGCTGCATGATTGGCCTGGCCTTAATTTCTAAGTGTTTTTTGATTGTTGTAAGTCTTTGTTTTCTCAGTGTAGCCTTCAGCATACTGCTTCTGGTTGGTAGCTTGTAAGTGCTACAGCAGCAAATATTTAGTGTAATAATTCCTGTGATGGTGTCCTCATATGTTTGTGAATCTGTGTCGGCTCCTGTATTTGCTCGATAGCCTTTTCTCTTGTTTGCAAGACTTACTTATTTTCAACTTATATAACGTTGCTGAATGTTTCAGAAACACTGAAATTGAATTGAGTTCATGCTTTTTGTTAAAAGTTAAAGGAATAAAATGAATGGATTGTTGTTTTCCATTTTCCCAAGCAGTGACTGAACTGTGTGCTTAAAATTGCTAAGTGGTTAAAAAGTTGGAGATTTGAAACCCAAATTCAAATAATCTGAAGCTGTGCAAGTAATCTGATCAAGCAGCTATGCTAGTTGAAAGCATAAAGCAATGTCACACAGCTATGTAAGAGAGAACATGATAGTGTCATGCGGGATTTATTTTATAGCTGTAGTGATTAGTCATACAATGGATGTATCAAAAAACTACAAACCCCTTGTGCTGGAAAGGTGATCTTGCCCAGTCTTTTCCTCTCCATGATTATTGCCTTGTCGCTGGGAAGGGATGAGGAAGGAGAACTTGAAGTAAAAGACTATGGTCATGGTAATGCTTGGAGTAGTCATTTGTTGAAGCTGTTGGAAGATGAATGCTAAATCCCCAACCCTTCTCTGGGATCTCAAAGATAGATGAATGCTAAATCCCCAACCCTTCTCTTTTCCACGCAGGTATCTTTGCACTCTGTCATCCTCATAGAGGAAAGGATGGTGCTCAGGGGCAGCAGGTTCTTCCTCTCTTCAGTGGAAATCACTGAAGGCCATATCAGATTGCCAGGCTTCCAGCTAGGCACTTCAATGCCAAAATATCCCATAAAGATCCACACAAGGGACCTAAGTCCCTTCGCTGCTTTATAAAATGCTATCTTTCAGGCTACAACTCTTTTCCAAAATGTTTTATGTTGTGAAGTGTCACTGAGTTGTGACAGCCTGTCTTCTAATTCCTGTGCTGTCTCTTAGGATTTCATAGAGTCATCAGTGGCACTTTTTCAGTCTGATGATGAAGATGGCAAAGCATTAGACATCGTCAATGAAGAAATCCCTGATTTGGAGCAGGGTGGATTTGGCCCAGAGACGAGGTCAATTCTTGTGAGAAGTGGAGTGTAAGTCTACTGAAATATATGGATGGAAGTATTAAGTATTTTTGTGCACAGTTGGGTTTGGGTACATCTTTGACAGAATATATTTCACATGGTACAGGTGGTAAACATTTGGGGGAGAACAATGTTTCTTTCAGTTTCCTTGGTAAGTGGAAGAAAAAAAAAGAAAGATCTTAGTTTTCTCTAAATCTCATGCATCCACCTTGATTTGGATCTGGGCATTCTTGTTACTAGAGAAAGCTTGTGGTGTCCCTCCAGAGGTCTCACGGACTGTAGTTTCATGATGCAGGAGCTTTGGCAGTAATACAGAAGAGGGATTTTAGGTATGTTAAGAACTGGGATACCTTTTGGGACACGTGGAGCCTGTACAGAAAGGATGAGCTGTGCCTTATTTGTATTGAAGTCAGGCTGCTGGCACTGAGAATTAAAACACTTTTTAGAGAACTATTTAAACTAAAAGCAGGGGGTTAAACCAACAGGTGTGGAAGAGTACCTGGTTCAAGCTGATACAGCCTACAGGGTGGACTCTGCTAACTTTCGGTGTGCATATGTGAAGTCCAGGAGGAAAATAAAGAGCACAATTGCAATAAATAAGGAAGGTAAATGAGACCGCCTGCAATGTCTGTCGATGGAGATACATGGTATTAACTGATGGAGCAAGGACAAAACTTAAAAGTGCTAGAAGCCTAAAAAATAGTAGGGGGGAACTAGAATGCTTGGCATGAAATAACAGCTCTGATATAGCAGATACCACAGAGATTCACAGGAAGGATAAGCAGAGGAGCTACCAACTCTATAGGAATGGTAGAGTAGGCTATTATAGGCAAGGGAGTGGTACTGTACATGAAGAATGATATCAAGTGCTAAAACATAAAATACGTTATGGGAAAAGAGCACTATGGAATCATGTGGGTGGAAATTCCAGACTTTAATAGTAATTTTAAAAGTGCAGTATTAATGTTGTCATACCTACCCTAATGGTGATGGTGATAGGGACCAGCAACCGTTAAGTGAGACTAAAAAAGCTTCAAACTTAGGACAGGTAGCAACAGTGGGGAATTTGAACTGCTCACATAGAGACTGGATATTAGTGTCTCATGAGGATGAGATACAAGGATGAAAGACTGGGACTCAATTTGGAGAAGAGATGGCTGAGGAGGGATATGAACGAGATCTGCAAAATCCTGAAGGTGGTAGACAAGCTTAATGCAGCAGCGTTCACAGAATCCTGCATGACAACAATTGGGGGATGCTTTACAGAACTAGCTGAAGATTGCTTTAAAACAGATTTAGAGGTGGGCAGCAAAAAGCCTTTCTTAGACCGGAGGCAGTGAATTTCTGGAACTTGCTGCTGAAGGAGGCTGCGGTAGCAGATAGCACCAGGAGGTTTAAAAAAGCATTAGACAAATTAATGACGAACAGATTCATAAGCGGGTGCTAAAAGGACTAGGAAAGGAGATGCCCTCTAATATCCCTAATATAACAGTCCCAGGTGCTGGGTGACTAAGAGAGGAACGCGCCACCAAAAGCAGCTAAGTTAGTGGCGTCTCTCTAACTAGCCTCCATCTACTTCTGCCAGTGCCAAAGAGCATGTGCAGGTCTAGAGGCACCCTCGGTCTCATGTAGTTGGGGGTTTCTTTCTTCTTAAATCGCAACAGGGAAAGCAGGGTGGGAGAAGCTTGAACTGCCAACCATTGCAAGCTTTTGCTTTATCTCCTCTTACCAAGGCTTCCTCATTTACTTCTCTTTCTTCTTGCACCATTTTTCTTAAATCCAACTGGAAAAGTTGGAAGAAAGCCCTATCTGGGGGGATGCTGAACAGGTAAAGATTCAGCTGAGAGAGATTCAAAAACTTGTCAGTTAAGTGTCTTTCCTCTGGGCTTCTAAGCAAGGCATCATCTCATGCTGAATGTATATTTGATAGAAAAGCAGAGACCCAAAGTTGTGTGTTTGTCAAACTAGTGTTTGCAAAGTAAAAGCAGAAAATCAAGTGTGTGACAATTATGCACCTCTCATGGGGTTTAATGTTACGCTGTCTGTCAGATGGACTTACCAAGAAAACTCCAAAGAAAATTGTTCTATTTAACTCGTTAGTATTTTCACTAAACTGCACAGAAAAATGTGATGTTTTCAGTTTAATTTTTGTGTCATTCTCCAGGTGGGTCGCATATCAGCAGAAATATTTCTGCGGAGAACAGTATGTGTTGGAGAAAGGAAAATATAAATGTTTCTTCGACTGGGGAGGATCTAGTAAAATCATCATGTCAATTCGACCTATTAAGTTGGTGAGTTACCAGAACTTGTTAAGGGGAAAACTTAAATGAGACCTTTGGAGTTCAGAGCTTACAATAATGTTATAATGTGGGCTATGCTGTTTAATCAATTTATCTGTTTACTTGGAAACAATTTAAAGACCCTTGTGAATGACATAGTGAGTCTCTTCAGGATGGAGACTGAAATGGATGCTCTGGATCTTTCTATCTGTTGAGAAAATTGTCAAGGAAACTTCGTAAGAAGAACTTCCCTTTGTCAGACTGCATTCATGGAAAGAATAACCTGGCCTGGAAAGATTAATTTGCCTTGAAACATAGTAATTTATAATGCCTAATTGATAATGGATATAAAAATACTTGAGAATTTATCTGGCCCATATTGTTGTTGTATAATAGAGGTCTGATTTTTTTTTTTCCTTATTTTAATGCTAAAATATTTATAATACATATAGTGAATAAAGACAGGAGATACTTTTAATCCATAATTAAATCCAATGTAGTGCAACTTGCCCAAATAGATTAGTGCCAGAACTGTCAAAACCCTAATGCAAAACAAAGACAATCCTCAGTAATAAGTATATAATAAATGATACTACTGCACTGAAAATAGGAGAGGAACATTTAACCTTATTTTGAAGAACACATATTGAAAGAGGTGTCGCAGTCTTCTGTTGGTTTTAATTCCATCTTTTTTTCAAGAACTAGACTCAAAAATAAATGCAGAAACATTTACGTGGACTGTAATCCACATTATGTGAACTTGCTGATGCAAGTTCTCTGTATGAATGGCACTGAACAGTCAGGCAGGTAGTCGTGAGCTTACAGGCAGCTGATGGCAGAGGCTGGGGAAGAGAATTGTGTCAAGAGCCTGGGAAGTGTGGTTTTCTCTGCTCTTGAGTTCATAATTAACAAATTTCAGGCACTTGACATGTCTTCTAGGAAACTAATTGTAATTAATTGTATTTATTTATATGCATGTGTATATATTTATTATTGCAGGAACCGCTTGGAACAAATGAGCCTCCACATTTGGTATGTTGACATTATATAACAGTGTCTAGTACTAAACTACATTTAATAATTAAATACAGGTAATCTTGAATGTCTTGCTTTGTTACTTCAGATGATATCTCAGTATTATCATCTCCATACAGCAGACCATTGATGGAGGAAACTGGTAGATGTCTAAAGGTTAAGTTTGCTAATGTTCTGCTCTTTGCTTTGTTCCAGATCATACCCTTTAGTATTCTGTCCTTAAAAATGCAAGCAGTTCATCAGGTTTTGAGTGACTTTGGGTCTCTATAGCTACTTATTTTCCTCTTCTTTCCTTCCTGTTTCTGGAAACTCACTATCACGTGCATTCATCCTTCTCTTTGTGGCATATTTTCTTTCCAATATTTTGCATTGTATCTGGTTTGTCACTATCTTGTTCGCGTATGAAGTGAAGAAGAAAGTATAAACTGCAGAAAATTGAACTGCAGTCTTCAAACCTGCAGATGCATCAACAGGGGAAGTTGGGTTTTTTTAGTCTTGTGTGTATGCTGGTAGATCTGCTTTTCGTAGTCTCCCAAGCATGTACAGCTGCTCCTTAAGGAGTAGGCACCACTTGCTCCATGCTTCCCTTTTCCTCACAGTAACATATGACCTTAACTGAACACGTCCTGATTATAATAAATCCATGACAAATCTCTTCTACAGTACATTCTGACAATTCCCCTGAAAGTTGTGTCTAACTTGGTTACAACTTATAAAGAGAAAACAGTCCTTATAATTCACTTTTAGTCTCAAGAACGAGTTAGTTTAGGGTTTTACACTTTTGGTCCTTATCTTACAAGGTTATGTTCCATTAATGTACCTTTGTGATATCTTTCTAAAACAAAAACCTGCTCGAAGTGTTTGTGCTCATCGCCAACTATGGTCTGTCTCTGTCGCAACAGGGCTCTCCTCCCTTCCTGCATTAGTTCTTTGTTTTCTCTTTTTCTGTCCTGGAGTGTGCTGCTAGCAAGGGTGACGATCTAAGTGGTTACATTGCTCTCTCTATGACATGCTTTTAGTTAAGCAAGTTTGGAAAACTTTATTTCAAAAAACATGACATTTTTTCAGACAAAAGAGACTTTAGAGCTCAATGGTTCTGTCTCAGAAAACTGAAGTATTTTGTCATCTGGACACAATTTTGCTCTTTCTTGCTTGGATGGGTATAATAGCTGTAAGCGCGTGGGAAATACATTGTGTTACTTAGCAGGTTGACCACACCCTTCTTTTTCTCCAAGTATTCTAGTTCTACAATTTAATGATTAACCCAGGACTACAGGAAATGTTTCCTGTCTGAAGACATAATTGGTGTATTATTTTAGTCTTAAACACTGATTTCCTGCCAGACCTATTCATATGGCAGTTTGCGGCCAAATCCAAAGACTTGCAAGTACGTTCACAGTAAGGCCTTGGTAAATGATACCAGATAAAATAACCGACTCAGAAGAAACCGGTGCGATCCAAACAGTTGAACATAATTTTCTCTCCATCTTCAACTCTTCCATTTTTTTCAGGATCTCCCAAAAACTATCGAGTGCTTTAATCCAGGTTTGCAGACCTTTAAGATCAATTCAAACCTTTGAAGTTTCAATAAATTGTGCTTTACAGTCTTTTTATTTCCAGTAATATGTGGAAAAAAACCCTGTGTGTGTGTATATGCAGTCACCTTTAAATACTGACATGTACTAGATTGTGTTTTGCCTTTTGTGTTCTCTAATAGCAGTCTTAACACCATTTGTAAAAAATACTATCCTAATTTATCACAATCCTGGTTTTCACAGGATTCTGCCCTAAAGCTAGGAAAGGAAGAACATCATTCATATTGCTACGGTTCTTTTAGGAGGGGAAATATTTTGAGTAAGTTTTTGTGGGAAAACATTTAATCACTTAGGATAAGTAAAGGATGGTCTTTAGGATAAATATGAAGAATTTCCCATTCAGAGTAAAATAAAAGTTTCCGTGTACGCAACAGTCTCTTAGTTTGGAACTTCAAAGCATGGTGCGTATGAGTTGGCAAATCCTTAAGCATCTTAATGTTTGACCCTTGTATAAGCCGTATACCGGTTATTTTGAATGATTATACATTCTTCCACCTTTAATAAACATATGTCTGAGCTAAGGGAACTGTTTTCACTGTCTACAAGAGTGTGTCTGTTTTTTCACTTCTGTTTTTAGTTGCTCGTCAGAAATTGAAAAGCAGCTACATTTTCCTAAATCTCTCAGTAACTCCCCTGACCTTTTCCTCCTGCCAGGCTCCCTAATAAACAAAGTACATATAATGTAAGAATGCCTGAAATCACCAACTCTAAAAAGCCATTCATTTTATTTATTAAAAATAAAACTTGGTTTTGCCCAGCAAGAACAAAGCCTCTTTCAATAGCAGCTGACTTGTACGGATGATTTAGGAAGCAGAGATAATTGCTGTGATAACTTGTATTTGTATTTTAACATGCTGTCCGTTGACTTTTTGGGAAGCAAAACCTCGTATAGTAATGTCAAACCCTGACAAAGTAGAGATAGCTGCAGTTTGAGACTAACTGCAGATATGCAATGTTTTCACTAAGAATCAGTACTTCACCCCAGCTTTTGTCAAATGAAGACCATCGTTCATTAGTAGGTATATTCTGTATAAAAGTGAGTTACAGATCTTTTTTAAAAGCCTTGCATAGCATCTGGCTTACGTAAGAAAGACTGTATATATATATTCCTTTATAAAGAGCTTTGAGATACGTGGGTAGAAAATACTATGTAATTACAGTTTAAATAGATGCTTTGTGACATAGCAGTGCAATTACATTTACAGAAAAATCAGCTACACTTTATTCATTATATTGTAGCTGATTTGTGTTCTCCAATTTGCAGTTACAGCATGTAAGGCCAGGTTAAGCCTTTCTTGTTCTTTCTAACAGGAAACATACCAATTTCTTTTAAAAACATAGACTGAGCTTTTCCATAAAATCATTTGCTGATACTTGTGTTTGGCCTTCTCGCTCTGTACTGGCAAAAGCATTTGATTTCTTTTCTTTGGCAGGAAGCTAGGCCAATTTGGGGCATGAAGGGGAAAGTAGCTCTTGCAACAGCCATCGTGGTTTTCTTCCATTACAGAATATGAGCTGTGCTCTTGATCCAGTTAAATTTTTCATTCTTTTCCAGCCTCTCTTTCAGGCTTTAAAGTGAAATTCACCTCAGTTACACAGTAGCAGCCCAAGGGTACAGAATTCTAGGCGACTTTGCTATAGATCATAGGCTGTATCATGCTACTTTTTTTTCTTTTATTTTTCTTTTTTTCTTTTACTGCAACACTTTCAACCTTACTGCTTTTTCAGGGTGAATTGATCACATCTTACTGGTGGGGTATGGCTCAATGTGGCTTGAAGTTCTTCACCATGGCGTGTGAAAACAGCTTAGCTGAACTTCAGAAGTTCATGGTGCATCTACCAAGCTGTACCCGGTTCCCCCAGAAACTCTTCTGCTAGTTCTTAAATGCAAAACTACCTGCGATCGCTGTGGTCACAGATTTCAAGGCACTTTGTCAACAGTAGCCTTGTATGTTTTGACCAACGCTTCCCCGTCCTGTTTTGAACACTAGATTGCTGAGCTGTAGCAAGAGTTAGCTGCAGTTCAGGAGTACTTTGGATGGAAGATAACGTCCTTCAGTCCTAGCCTTCTCTTTTTCTCTGGGCCCTCTCCTGCTGCAGTTGAACTTATGCTTGATACCACTGCCTTAGCATCACTGGGAAGCATCCTGTACCAGGCCCAGAGATGATAAAACACTTGATCTTTCTAAAAATAAAGCAGCTGTAGAAATGTAAAAGATTCCTTAAATGAGAATTCATTCTATTTATTGTATCTTTGTGAATTGAATGGATACTTCTCTTAAGAGCACAGCTGTCTCTGTTTACATTAATGATAATGTGTTTGTTTTCCTTCTGGTCATTGGTTTTGTTTTGTTTTGTTCTTGTAGCTCAAAGCTTTCAGTAATACACATTTCCAAGGAGCATGTATAGATTTCACAGCAGAAGTTTCTGATTTTACATCATTCATACCATGTTCTTTTAAGGTTCTTCGGGGATGGTAAGTCTGTTGTTTTACATGCCATCATTTTAAGTAATATGAAAATTTTTTTAAACTCTACTAAATTTCAGACAGCTGAAAAGTGCGTAACACATGCCCATCACATTCCGTCACGTCTTAGACTCTTTGTCTTGCAATGCATCTCAGTAACTGTCGTCCTGTCATTGGTTTGGGTAGTATGCATTTTGCTTTCCCTGTGGGAAGTTTGCGTAGTTACTGTGATTCTTTTTTTAACTCCAGTTAGAATTTATTCCAGATTTTGAGAACTTGGTACAGTAGAAGTGTCTGCACTCCACTCGCGTCGTTTGATTCTGGAACTGAGATTTCTGTACCACATGATTTGATTTTGCTGCTTTGGTTGCTTTGTCGCATAGCCTTTCAAGTCACCTTACTTTTAAGCTTAAGAAGAACAAACAAATTTTTTATTCCTTATTTCCTTAGCAAATATTAAAAATAAGCAGCTAGAGCAGCTGATCTTTTCTGTTACATTATTCTTGCAGTTGGCTCCTGCGTTACCAAGGGGAAATCACTGACAATCACTGTGTACTGGAAGAAGGCCTCTACGTTGACCTCAGTTCCTGTGGCTGCCCGACTGCTACAATCAAATCCCTCAAGCCTATTCAATATGTAAGGACTTTATTGAAAAAAAAAAATAACGTTTTGGAACTCTTTTCCTAGTCAGATGTCTGAAGCAAGTGCTTGCACTGAACAAACTCCCACTCAGGGAAAAGAGTGAAGTTTGTTTTCTTAGCTTACGGGATTTTTTGGGTTTGGAACAAGCCAGGCTGCATGCATGCATGCACATGGTCACTTGTAGGCACACGCACTTGGGTGTTCTGGGCTCAGAGTTGCTCTCTTTTGTATGAGTTGCATTGGCTGGCATTTTTCTGACTGGTCTTTATAATACAGCTCAGCAAGCTTAGTACGCAGTGAGACATTTTGTCACGCCATCTAAGCATACAGGGCTTCTTCTATTTAGGCCTACAGCCAAGGTTCAGTCTTAAAGCAAAGTACACACAGAAGACATGAAAATTGAAGTTAAAAGGTAGCATATACTTGCCATAATGCTGTTTAATTTACTAACTGTTTTACAGAAATATAAAAAAATATTTCACCTCCTAATGGCATCTCAAATCATGGGTCAATAAAGTGGTATAATATACCACGCATGTGGCCTGTGAGCTGTGTATGACACATCAGATAGTCCAGTCCAAAGCGCATGTGGCCATCCTGTCTTGGTGACTTCTGAGATACAGGACAAGTACTTATTACACACGCATATAGTCTTCATGTGACTTTCAGGTCACGCTGGTTGTACTACCCAAGCATACAACTTGCAGTCAGGTGACCTATTGTAGCAGTAAGGTGTGATACGAGGTCCTTTATGGCCAGGAGATTGGACAGGAGTGCATGGTACTATCCAGTACAAGATAGATACAGCCTTTTGTACATCCTATTGTAATCCTGCACACGGGACATATGCCTCTGGAGTCTTGCTGTCGTGTCTGTGCCTTCTTCCCATATCTTGGTATGCTCCTGTGCAAGAGCATCAAAGATAAGCTGGCCATAACGCTGTTGGTAAAAGAGAAGCAAGTGGCTGCTCTGCCCGCTCCTCTCTAGCACTGACCAACTTCTCCAAAACTCTTCCTCCTTCCCTGTTTACAGAACACAAACTCAGTCTAAGTGATGTCTGCCCTTCAGCGTAACTCTTGCGAAACTAGACTTTGAAGATCACTCAATTCACTTTTCTTCAAGTATTAAGTCCTTTTTTCCATTTGTGAACAGATTAAAAAAAAAAAAAACCCAACCAAAACAAACACACACACACACTGCCCCCCTCCCCCCAAAAAAAACCCAAAACCAAACACCAAAAGCCATGGGCATGGTGGGTAGGATGTACAACTCGCATTTGAGAGCTGGTCTTTTCACTAGGTTACATAGATACAGTGACTTCAGTGGAGCTGTAGCTTCCCACCTGCTGTGAGCCTGGTTTTCAGATTAAAGATCTCCTTTTCACATTAGGCTTTTGGACTCTGCTCTGCTAAATAAAGAGTGAAGTTTTGACGTGAAATGGTAGGTCTCATCCAAATCCCCCAGCCTGTAATCTCACAGGGGAGTAACTATGCAGTTTGGCATAGTAGGAAGCTACTGGCAGCCCTTGATTACTGAGGGCCAAGCCCTGGGAGAAGTGTGTTTGGCAGGCTACGTGTGGGAAGCTTACACACATTTTCCTGTAGTTTGTAAGTGTCTTGCACATCTTAGTTCAGTTCCTTTCTTGCAAATAGGAGCCCTTGTATTTCACAAAATTGAGGCACTAAACAGCAGAAAATGCTATTGAACCACACCTGTTTTACAAATAGAAATGCCCTCATCAGCCCCTAACACATTGTGTATGTTAATCGAACAGGACAGTGCTCAGAGGCATTGTGTAGTACAGACGTGATGTTAAGCACACAGCAGTTAAGTTTGGTCAGTGGTCAGAAACAGCCGTAGTTAATTCTGTGCATTGTCCACAATGCGCTGTTCTTGGAACAGAGCCCTTTTTATTACAAGATATTTCTGTTAGCTCATTCAAGAGAGCAGCGAGCGTATTCCCAAATGGAATTGTTGTATAGGTTTATTGAATTCAGTTGTGACACTGGGAACCCCTTCCATTATTCGGCTTTAAATACCAGCCCAATTTCAGACCTAAGGTGTGTATCTCGATAGCTCACGTGTAAGAGGGAGAATGTTTAACCCCGACACCAAGCCCTGAATGTGCATTGTCTCCTGCTCTTCTTTAAGTGAGATGTATTTGCTGCAAGTGTAACTGTTGGAAGGACTGTCACGCCGGGGGGAGCCGTGTATTGCTTCAGCGTGTGAGGTTTCTGCATCCCAGATGTTGACTAGAAGTAGAGGCCCATGTGTGGCACTGGCAGAGGGGAAAAAAATATGCTTTTAGCAGTACAAAGGACTCATAAGGCTAGCTCGTTACCAGCCTTTGAAAACAGTCCAAGTCTGTTGACTGTTGTAGGTGTGGTCCAGCTATATATATTTTAGAAGTAGATTGTTTCAGCTAGTCCTTTGGGATAGGAGAACAAATCCGCTGGAGGAAATGGGGACACGGGATCTGGACATTCCCTTTCTAATTTGCAAGATTGTAATGGTAATTAACTGTATGTTACCTTGATATTGTACAGCTGAGTGAAGTCCCAACTCTGGGCCTTTATCTGTAGGATGTATGTAAGAATATAAATTCTTTGTGTGGGGCTAACTCCAAAGTAGCTGTGAAACATAGCACTCAGCACAGGCCACTGACACCTGTGGGGTGTGCAGCTTGGCTGGGCATCCACACCAATTTCTGCACGTGACCCTGAATCAAGGTTCCCCTTTCTGTTCCTATCTGTTCTAGTAACTAAAAGGAACATCTAGCAATGTTTTTGTTACTGCATGTAGCAATACCTTCAGTGTAACTTTTTGAGTTCTCACTTACAATCTGTAACAGTTTTTTGAGGGGCTTTTTGGATGTTGTCAGCTGCCACAAGATTTCTGGGCTCTCCATTTTGGAAGGAGTGTTTGAGGGTTAAAGTTACGTATTTGTAGTGCTCCTTCATGGCATGGATGTGCTTTTGTGACCTGATGGAACAACACTGTAAGGTGGCAGTGGGATTTTTGTGACTGAGTGAGGTAACAGTAATGCCTTAATCTATGTGAAACAGCTAAGAACTTCTGCAAAGCCTTGACTGATTTTTCTGAAAATAGATCGACCAGTTGAAGATCAGGAAAGGATTTGAGGGAATAGTTTGTTCTCTGGAAAATGTAGCTTTGATGCAAACAAAATATTTGCAAATAAATACAGCAAATGTTCTAAATGAAAAAAATGAGGAATTTTTTTTTAGGAAAGCAAACTTTTGACTTTTTAGTTTGAAAATTGCCAGAAATATAATTTGCTTGTTTCACAGCTTAATTACATAACAAAATGAAAAATCTCTTTCTAAATCACTGAGTTGGCCCAATTAAAATAGAAAAAACCCAAAACTTTCAGAGCAATACAAAATGAATTTGGATAAGAAAAAAGGCTTAGACTAGCGGTGGTCTGATTTCTTCACTGTAACGACAGTATTTTACGTTGGCTAGCTTTTGTTCTAACCTTTAGCTCTTGAAGGGATGTTTTATGGGTTCTTTGCTGAAAAGTGAAGTTGTCATCATTTAAGTATGGCATGCTACCCCCACCCCCTCCCCACACACACTCCCCCCATTTCTCAATAAATTCAAATTAACATGGTTCCACTTTGGTTATTTCTCCGCCATTTATTACGCACTGGCATCATAGAGGAATTAAGCACATCTTTGTAGCCAGTTTCCTCTACTGTTTGTTCAGGAAGTAGCAAAGGAAAAGTTAGGCAGGTTTCTAAGGAGAGTGGGGAAGGTGTTCCTTTATTCCCAGGAACCTCTTTCCCAACTTGGCTTATTCTCCGAGGTGTATAATACTCGAACTAAATCTTTAGGAGACCCTACTTGTATTTTTTCCCTGCTGTTCTATTTCACTGAAATTCAGACTGGACTGTTCTGTCCTTCTGGGAGCATTTAGGAAAAGCTATAGGTTAGTAAGAGGATACAAAGAAGGAGCAAAGCATATCTGTACCTTGATAATGAGAAAATAATGTTCTCTGTTTTCAAAAATAGTGTTGCAATACCCATGTATTAATCTAGATTGCATATTGAATGTGTTACATGGCCTCTTCCCTTCTGAAAAGGAGAATGCTTCTGAAAGACCAATGAGTCTTTTTCATGTAGTGTTTTATAAGTGGGAAAAATAGGCTAGAAAGTGTATCTCACAGGAACATATTTCTTTAAGTGAACAGGCCGCCTACACGCTTTGGAAGCCCACTTAATGTTAGAAGGGTACACATCTATTTAGTAGTGGTAGGAACACTGGAACTAATGTAACTTGCCTCTCATCATCTCCTTTCATCTAAAAATCCCAAAGCACTCTTCAAGAAAAGCTTGTTGAAGAAATTTGCTGCAGAGGTGCAGGTTTCTATGCCTGCATCAGCAAGGACTTGCCTTTTGCAATGCCATGAATTCATGAAGAGGAAAGCACGGGCCGCTCGCGTGGCAGCAAGAGGGCGGGTGAAGTCAGCTGGGCTGTTTATAGGGCTGTGGTTGCTTACTGGGGCATTTGTCCAGTGTTTGTTGCTTGAAGAGGTTAATCTTTTGGGATAGAGACCCTTACAAGATGTTCTTACAATGGGGAGCTCAGCTCTAATGCTGCCTTTTCACAGGCATGTTGTTTTGTCAAACTCCCTGTAATATTTGGTGTGACTTAAATGGACAAGAATATCCAGGATTGTTACAGTGAGCAATTAGTTTTCCTTCTAAAATGTTAACTTCAGCCCTAAAGTTAAACCGGTCTCATAGTTTCTAAAAACAAAAATGAGATCTGGGTTGTGCAATGCTTCCCCCCACCTTCTTCTGAGGCGTTCCTTATTCTTGCTCTGATCAAGCGTGATAGGTCCTGTATTTCCATATTGATTACCTATTCTAAGTTAAATACAGGTGTTAACTAATCTCCCCAGCATTCCTGTGAGCAAAATAATGAAATCAGATACAAAAATTAATCGGTGTTTCCCAGGGCCAGGCAATGAGTCATTTTGTGTAGCTGGGACTGGACCGTGGGCGATACTGTCGTCCAGCACCGTGTTCCTCTCCCTCAGTCAGGCATCCTTCCCACACTGAAGGGAGTAGCCAGGCAAGCGCAGCTTCAGTAAAGACAGTTGTAAATGACGAGTTAGCCAAGACTGAAGAGTAAAGATTTTTCCAAGGATGATGTTGTAATACAGCTGTGGAGTCTCCTCCAGTTAAGGCGCTGGCAAATGCTGTTTGCATAGTAACGGGTCAGCAGGGACACGAACAGGGAAATGTATCAACCCTTGCCACAACTGGGTTACAGTCATGCTTTAGTCCGGCCCCATGGATTTCTTTCTTTGGCTTTATTGGGCTTTCCCATCAAAGTTTGCAAAATCTAAGTTTGAAAAAAAAGGTGTGAGGAAAAATAAGTTTTGGGGTGAGCCCTTCTCAAAAGGGCTTTATCAGTAACAATTTTCACAAAATTCATAATGAAAAATTATCTGTGTGTTATCCATAGCTAAAACTATACTTGTTGTTATTATAAGCATATGTACAAATTCACTTGTGCACTTGCTGTTCAGTTGTAGCACCTTTTGGGTAGCTTCTTTGTGTCTGTACACTATTGCTTTTCAGTGGGTCAAGCACCTAAGCCTTGCACTGCAAACAAATGGCGTTTGAAAGGAAGCTCATCTTGCACTGATCTTTGTTTAACATCAAACACTTCAGGCTTGCATTGCATTTTTTTCTGAGCTGGTAAAGTATAAAATTCTGTTCTGAATTGTGAAAAATTTGTGGTGCACAGCTCCTCTCCGTTAAAAAAAGGTGGGAGTCATTGAGGGGAAAGTCTGAGCTGAGTTGAACTGTGCAAGAGATTTTTAGCGTGTTGATTTCCGTGGCTTACCTTTCAGGCTCTGAAATCACACCGTGGGGAGGGAAAAAAGCTGTGTCATTTTCATGGCATCATGTGCTGTATTAGCCATAGACTACCGCACCTGTTAAGTAAAGAATATCCCTGTATTTAACAGTTCACAAGGCTGCTTATATCTTGAAATGGTGTGTAAATATAGCCTTCCTTAATCACCAGCCTCTTCAATATGTTAAATCTCTTCAAGTTTCTCCCTGGACACTGGCATTAAAAAACAAGACAAGCAAAATCTCTTGAAACTTTATTGGTGCTGGTTTAAGCAAGGCAATTAGTTCCTTAATTACTTAACCTGATCTTTGTGCCTTCTTTAGTGCTTTGTCATTCTTGCAATTGGCAAGCTTACCCCAAGAATGGCATTTCAGGTATTTTCCTTGAAATAACTATGAAAGGAAGCTAAGGTAATCCTGACCTAGACTTGGCAATGACTTGCCAGTCATGAGTAAATGTAGATATCTTTAGCTCACCTTTCAAAATCGGGGACTGGGGCCCACCTAAAGCAGTGTCACAATCTGAGGTTGTCCCCTCTTGTATGCTCTGCCCGGTTGCCCTTCCTCTGGCTCTCGGAGAGTCCCGTTCCTCCTTGGCCTGTCAGGATTGGGCCTTGGTGAAGAAAGCTGATCCTGTCAGTCTCATGCTTATCTATCGGTGATGACTCTTCAGCCTGAAAATGGGTGAAAGTGCACCTCAGCATTCTGCAAGGAAGGGTGGGAGCAAGATGCCTCTGTAGTAAGGGTAACAGCATAGCCTCAAAACCTTGTTTTTTGCTGTTGGTAGTTTCCATGGAGCTATGAAAACAAAATCAGAGAAAAAAGCCAGGCCAAGTCACTGCTGCCAGCTGTTGGTGTAAAACGGTGTATATAAAGTGAGTAATCAGCTCATTGCTCTATATATGGTTACGGAAATATGAGAGCTTCAGTGCTTGAGACAGCAGCATGTTTTCTTTTTCTGTGCTTCACTTCTGTGCCAAGATCAGTGGAGTCCTTCTGAGGTCTCACTGGAAAGGTGGTATCAGTCCTTGTGATCAGCTGTGTGTGTGTGTGTCATAGATGCAATGTCTGCTGCGTACCGACAGGCTGGGGCTCTGAGCAACCGGACAGGGCGCTCTCAGGCCCATTGAGTTCAAACAGTCTTAACCACATGAGAGCTAGAGTCATTTTAATTGACTTCACCAATTTGCTGTTCTGATTCTTGGTGTATAAATGGATATGCTGGATCAGATGACTTGTCTATCTAGTACAGCATCCCTGCCTCTTAACATACTGATTATTGCAACAGCAGGATAAGTTTTAGGCTTTGGTAGAATGTCTAAGAACAAGGATGCGAAATGGTGTTTCCCATGCTTACTAATGCACTTGTGAAATTTTTCCCTGTTGGACCTGTTCTGGACATGGCTTCTGGTCTCCACTCAGGTGAAAGCCAGTGCCAAGGGAGTAGGCTCTTGCAAACTGGAGCGTGATGATACTGCCTCACTGAGCAAAGCAACCTGAGAAGTAGCTGCCTGCACTAGGTCTAGATTTCAAAGTAAGCCTTAGACACACACTGTAAATTAGACCCACGTCATCCAGCAGAAGGCAGGTGGGAAGAACTGACATTCCAAAATAAAAACGTTATGGGTTTTAATCTCTTTCTGTTTCATAACGTTAGTTTCTTAGGAGTGCAGTGGGCTTTAAAAATCTCTCCGGGTGGATGATCCCAGGCTCCTCTTTAAAATGTCTCAGCAAACTCCCTGTCCATGCAGTGTTGCATGAGTTACGTTGTCCCTGCACTGGTTGGCAGAGGAAAGCAATTTCTCTGAGGCAGGATTTGAAAAACCGGCTACATACCAAGTGCACTGAGTCAGTGCCAGTAAATCCTAAGTCCTGAATCACCACTGAGCTCTTCAGAGACACTTCACTACAATACATGTTCCTCTTCAAACATGAAAGTTACGTTCTCTTAATTACTCAGTGCCTGTGTCGACTTTAATTCAAGATTTTGTTTCATTCATTCCACCCGAGGCCATGTTTTCCCTGCAAAAGAAATCCTACATTTGCCTGGGCCAGCTATCTCACGGTAACATCTCCTAAGAACAAGGTGACTTCCCCGGAGAGGCTGCTAATTGAAGCAGTTATTCAGACCTATTCCCTCTTCCTTTACCAGCTGCATCAAGATGTAAATTACCAGTGCTAATAATTTTGGTTAAGATACTTCCCTTATGGTTTTAGGTTAAAAATTCTGAAAAATTGTACAAGTGTTCCTTGTACTAGGGCACAGACTTTGTGTATTTAAATCTGTTCCCTCTGTGCTTTTCTGCTGATCTTACAGCTGTACCACATTTGTGTGCAAACTGATCTTTTTATTTGCTTTCATAGGCAATCTTTCAACTGTAGAAAAGGACGTTAAGTGAAAAACGTTTCAATTCTACATGAGATCGAAGGGGTTACTAATTACGCTATTTCTTCAAGATTGTCAGAAGAAAAATAGGAATGTTTGTTAAAAACATTGAGAACTTCCTGGTTCTGATGTTTTTAACCTTTTCCAATTTGAAGATCCCTAAGATTTTTCCAGTGAACCACTGCTATTTGAAGTCTATGGACAATAGACTTGCAATTTGCCTCACTACTTTAGATGCAATCTGCAGATCGCCCTGAAAACGACTGTTGTAACCTGTTCCATCAATAAATAAATAAAACTGGATTTATGAAAAGGAATCAAGGCCCTGATGATACAAATCGGATCAAAAAGAGGTTCTTCAAATGCAAACGGAGGCCTCTCTGCATCTCGAGGCGACTCGCTGTGTCTGGCCTGTGTCAGTGGGGCACTGCACTCTGACGGCAAAGCCACTGATAAATCCAGTATGTTTCAGCTCTGTGTGCTTTGTTAGTGGATGTGTATTTTTTTTTCTTGCTGTTACATTTGCTGAGGGAGCATGATCTAACCCAAAAGCATGTGGAAATTAAACTGAAGTGGGCAAATGTGTGCATCATGCCTAACAACTGAAGTTAGACTATTCCTAGTGAAACTTTGCACTTTTTTTTTCCTTTCCCCCCCCAGGTTTTTGCTGAGCCCTCCATCAGTCTGTTCGCTCTGGAATGCTGCAAGGGCAGAGAGCTGCACTTCAGTGAACCCATCAATTCTGTTTTGAATGAGGACCTTCATTTTTACACTCAGTCTGTATGGGTGAGAAGTGGATTGTAAGTATGGAAGAAATAATCTTGCCAGTTTTGCGTTACAGGAGCTAATACTGAGCATGCGTTTTGTCCCGATTACTGCCTTTTTTCATAGGATGTGTTTTACATTCTAACTTTTATTTTGAGACAATATGAAATCCTAAAATGCGGTTGAATGCTAGACCCACTTTCTGTATCGGGACCCAAAATGAATAAAAACTCTGGGCAGAGGGTGTATTTCCCCCTGTAAGAATCGTCCTTTTATCCCTATACAGTAACGAACAATAGAGCCTGTTGTTTAAGCCAGGAACCGAAAGTAAGTTAGTTTTGATTGCTGACTTACAAAGGCAGGTAGAGTAAACTCGGACTGCCTTGATTAACTGGCTGTAAAATACCAGCTAAAAACTGCAGTGATTTAACTTAAACCACTGCAGTGGTTCAGTGAAGCTTGACATGCTGATCGGCTGCCAAAGAGGCAGCAACTTCTGAGAGAAGCTCGGGGTGGATCTGACAGCTGGAACAGTAATTTGCTTCTGTTACTAGTTGAACCCCCCTCCATGAGTGTGAATACACACCCAGGGTCTTCTGTGAAAACCATTTTACATCTGCAGAAGTGACCTTCTAACCTCTTCCACAGCTTCCCCTTTCACCTTCTGGAGAAACTCCCAAGTATTCTGTCTTGGTCAGGTTTTCAGCCTCCACATCCACAGCAGCAACAAATAACTGGCAGAGTCTCATCCTGCAACTGAGATTGACTGGAAACTGCTGTTCTACTGTTACACACATTCCCTGTGTACAACTGAGATTGACTGGAAACTGCTGTTCTTCTACTGTTACACACATTCCCTGTGTTTATTTTTAACCTTTTCCCCACCTTTTTCATATAGACAAGGCTGTAATTTTCTTGAGAGATCTTACGGGATGACACAAAACCACGCAAAATTTGAACTAATTGGGCAAGGAATTAGTGTAGACTGTTCATGGCTTAGGTATATTGCTGTTGCGATTTTTACGATGAATTTTTCAAACGCATCTAGTCTGTTACCACCTAGAAGTCAAAACCCTTCTACAGATATCTGTGATAACACTGCTGAGCGCTCCTCTGATTCTTTGAGGTTGGTACAAAGGCTAAGCCTAACCTAGCTAATGCTCCAGAGCACCGTGGACTGTTTTCTTTCAGGAATTTCACACGGTGTTTTCTTGAAAGGTTGGTTAAGCATTGAACCTCCCTTTCTTTAGCAGTCAGTGGCGATTGACTTTAGCTGTGGGCCCATAGTGAATATAAGCTTCCCCACAGAGCTTTGCCAATTCTCTATAAACTCTAGTCCCTAACATCTGTGCCACTTCCATCCTGAGCCCTTGCTGAAAATACATGAAGAGCGATCATCTGCTGCTGTTGTCTTGAGGTGCCCCAGGTGAGAGTGGCAAGCAGCTGCCGTTTGAGGCTGAGAACAGCATACACGCATTCCCCATGATCTGTGCTAGTTTGGAGGAGGAAAGGCCTTCTTTGGGAGGAACACCTGACTTGTTTCTGGTGGGAGCGTGTAAATCTTTATACCTCTGTGGAGGTGTTACAATCTAAAGTGTGTCCTGTTGGGGAACGTCTCTATGAGCTTTCTCTGCCTTCTCATCAGGGATGTGGAACTGGAAATTAAATCCCTTTGCCCATGCAGTTGGCTGTAAAGGAAGGGTGATGGCTTTAGGACCACATAGTAGAAAAGCATGGGAGAGTGAGCGCAACAGTCCAGCCCCTTCTCCATCTTCCTGTTCATTTCTGATTATCCAAGCCAGGTTAGCTAGTTCCCTGTCTCTGGGAAGGGTCAGGGCAGAATGGCTGGACTTTCTCTGAGCTCCTTGTGATGCTCCCTAGGAAACAAACCTCCGCAGGCTGTCCCCATCCCACACTGCAGATAGGTAGCCTAAAGGTTGAGGGTGGCAGGCGATCATGGGAAGTCTGTGGGATGTTCTAGAGGGTTGGTTTGCCTTATCTGTGATCAAGAGTTCAGGAAGGTGGATTTAGAGGGTTTTTTGGCTCCTTGCCCCAAAGCCTACAGTCAGCTTTAGACAAATGACAAAGACTTATGTAAATATACCGATGGCATCTTGCTGCCAGGCTTAGGTACAAGGATCCTTCCTGAGCCAACTGACCACCTCAGTCAGAAACAGCACGAGCCTGGACTGTGGCGTGGCAAACAGGGCTGGGGGCTGAGGTGCTCCAAGGTGTGGGAAAGATGGCACAGCGGAGGCTGCTGGTCTGCCTGAGCTGATATGAGTTTTGCCTGTGTCGCTGAATGCCAGAAGCCCAATGTGACTTCAGATGGTTATTGCTGTAACAGTCCTTCCCCTCCCTGGTTTCCTATAAATGCCTGCTTTGGCAACAGAAACTGCATTTCCAGTGAGACTGTTTGATGCTCTGAGAACAATGTTAACACTGAATTCTCAGTGACTTCACAGAAAGCATCGCGAGAAAAAAGTCAGGAATGTGTTAGAAATATAAGGAACACACAGCGGTGGTCAGGCTGCTCTGAATACCTGTTAGTCAGGAGGTATGGGACTTAATTTGAAGAAAGAGCGATACAGCCTCGTTACAAGGCAGTGCACAGTTGGCACGTTTTAGCCTCCACGGAGTCCTGAGCAAGGCTGGCTGTCAGTTTCTCTAAGCTATGTGCAATGAGGAAAAGTAAATTACAGGTGCTGTGAGCACTGTGCGTGCATGTTGTCTCACTGACTTAGGAGTGCAGCCATCCCTCATGTTCTTGGCAGCTGACCTGTAAAACAGGTAACGTGGGGAAAACAGTATTTGCTTTGTGTTCAGATGAGTTAATGAGTCAAGCTTTAGGATTCACTGTCTGCACAACAATGTCCTATTGATACAAACCAACCCGATCTGTGATCCTGAGGCTGCCTTTGTAAGCAGCAACACATTACCTACTGAGCAGATGTCTAGGTAACAAGGGATCTACATGTGCCAATGCTTTAACTCTGTGTTAACGAAGTATTCAGCCATGTCTATGGCTCAGATACATTCACTACAGGAAAGTCTGTTGCAGTAATGTATAGGTTTTGGAGTAAGTATTTTGTATGTGTTTTCAGACAAGTGGAATAGCTACAGGAAGCTTTAACTGTAACAAAAGAAAACATTGGACAAGATCCTCTCATAATTAATACGTACAACCAGGCAAAGCTGCAAGTACAACTATCTGGTGTGTGGCTTCCTAGTTTCCTAATTGCATGCCCACTGAAACCTGCGTTATTCCCACCTGGGTTCATGCAGGAGTTCTCATATTTGTGGGAAAGATTTGGGCAGGGAGTTTATAAGTTCCAGGCAGACAAACGGAAAACAGGTCTTAATTTAGACAGAAAATAATTAAACTACTGAAACGGATAGCATTTTGCGGCACAGTAATATAGGTTTGATATTAGCACTACTGTGGAGAGGTTTGGGGGCTTTCAAGAGCACAGTCCTGAACACAAGCCTGTAGTTTAGTTTTGCTATGGTTAACGTGTAGTCTTTCATGTTCTGTGTTCTGTATCCAGGTGGATTGCATACGAAGGATGTAATTTTTTAGGAAAGCAGATTCTGCTGGAGCCCAGTGAGATTTCCAACTGGAATGAACACAGTGGCTGGAAAGTAATTGGCTCCCTTCGTCCTATGAAGCAGGTACTGTAACAGTCTATGAGGACAACTTGGATTTTTGGACAGGGATTAGTGCACAAGTATTGGCTCTAGCACCAAGTATAATGGCGTGCATTGTACTCTTAATCAGGCCAAATGATGACAGCCAGAAGGACCTACTGGAAGATTACTGAAGCAGAAAATTCCTCCAGTGGCAGTTCTTGAGATCTATATTAGGCTCCTAAAGGGAAATAATTCCTAGTTTCTTGGAGCCAAGTTTTGTTTTTCTGAATGGCTGATTAGCATGTTCTGTAGATGCCCTATTTTAACATTTTTGCCATATAACAATAATGAGAAAACCAATTCTACATTGGCTTGTTTCATAACTAACATAAATGGAAGCAAGAACAAATTTTATCGTGCTGTAGTCTGGATTTCCAAAAGACAAGCAGTCCCACCAGATTTTCCCTCTCTGCCTCACCCCAAGTAATGCCAATTTCAGTCTCATTCAAAGATTCAGGTCTCAAAGCCACCACGTTCTTCAGAGCTTTGGGAAAGGCAGATAGAGAAGCAAGACTGAGATAAATGCCCCTCATTCAAGGAAAAGCAGGTACAATTCTGCTTCTCTGCCTTTCCAAGACGCATCAGGTCATCAGTGACACACATAAGCTGCAAACCAGTCAAAGCACATGTTGCTGCGTGCCCAGCCACACAGCCGTGGGAGGGCAGCGTCCGGGCAGATAGGAAAAGGATGGGGGAGAGTGGCAGGGAATGCGAGCAGTAACTTCACTGGAAAAGAGTTTTCATGAGCTCTGCTTCTCACAGAACAACTTGTTTCCACTTAGTGACAAATGCTGCTTTACATTTAAGCACTAGATTCAGCCGGGGAACTGGGGAAATGTTGCAGTGAACAAAAATCATAGAATCATAGAATAGTTTGGGTTGGAAGGGACCTCTAAAGGTCATCTAGTCCAACCCCCCTGCCGTGGGCAGGGACATATCTTCAACGAGATCAGGTTGCTCAGAGCCCCGTCCAACCTGACCTTGAATGTTTCCAGGGATGGGGCATCCACCACCTCTCTGGGAAACCTCTTCCAGTGTTTCACCACCCTCAGTGTAAAAAAATTTCTTCCTTATATCTAGTCTGAATCCTACCCTCTTTTAGTTTAGAATGATTCCCCCTTGTCCTGTTGCCACAGGCCCTGCTAAAAAGTTTGCCGCTAAATAATCATCTTTAGCATTAGTTATGCATTATTCCCCCCCCCCCCACAATTTTTTTGTTTAAGAAGTTGACAGCTCCCTGGAATTCTTTGGAAGTGGTAACTACCAAAGGATCCCATTTTAGCTCTGTTTTTGCAAATAATAATGAAAATAATTTGTGCTGATCTTAAAACCAGAATTCTCTCTTCAGCCAGCAATCTGAAGAGCTTTTGTATTTTGTAGCATCCTTTTGTACACTGCAACAGTGAGTCATGTTACAAGGCCTCCTTCAGCTACTTCGCTGGCACTCTTGGCCTTTGGGGTTTGTGTGATTATTTTTCTGGTTTTATTTTGTTTTAAAGCCTGCAAACTGAGGGCTTCCTTGAGTTTGTACAGTCAGCTACCTGTGCTTGACACTTCTGTGGGCATATGGTCATATTTTTTGAGACCGGAGTAATAATTCAAACCCGCACCACCTTATATTTCTTCCTTCTGGCCCCATTACAAATTACAGAAACAGTCGAGTCTGCCAGCGTAAAGGTAGTGCAAGAAAAAGCGAAACATTTGAAACTCGTGCAAAATGCGACACAAGTTTTGCTCAGTGGCTTCATAATACAATCCCTTCCTCGTAAAGAATAACTATACACTGCACTAATACACATTAGTTTATAGATGCTTGGTGGGAGAGAGGCTTTATTGTCTGTGCCTTAGGGTTTGTTTTAATATGAAAAAAAAGGAGATTCAAAGCTCCCAGAAGAAAAATTATGCTTGAGTTGGGGTTCCAGCAGAGCTGCCTTTTATAACCCACTGCTCTTTATTTGCACCGAAATCAGTGAATAACACAGCAAAAGCTCAAACCCTGTAGTAGCCCCACAAAATCTCCTTATTTTTTGAGTAAACTGAGTAAACGGGGATGCCAAGCCAGTACCCTGTTTTCCGTGTATGTTCAAAAGCAATGGTGTAACTTCTTTGCCATATATTCCAGTTAATGGGGGTTGAAGTTGCTGGATACGTGACTCAGGAAGTCTTGTGTCCCGAGAATAAAAAGCTTGTGCAGTACAGCCCATTTACTGGCCTTGGAATGAGTGAAATGTGCTGAACTAGAGATATTTGCATATCACAGGAATTAGTTCTATAGACATAAATACATTTAAAAAAAAAATCTGCCATTGCTGCTTACAGCTTTCTGTCTGCATGTGAAAAACACCTCCTCCTGCTTTACATGCACATTTGTTTCCAACAAAAAAATTATTGAACATCCTCATCTGAAACTGGAACATATACTTTAGAAAACTGATATAAGCTGGAGGGGAGGCATTCTCACATTGACTTTCTTACTCTCTTTGTTATAACTATCTTCCTTCACACTATTTCAGCCAGCAGCGTACCTCAGAGTGAAGAACCGAGCCCAAGGTAAATATCTGACGGTTGCTGGAAGCCTGGCAGATATAAGAGCAACATCAGTGTGCGCATCCCCATACAATGGCAAGAATACCCAGATCTGGCACTACTGTCGTGGACTTTTCAAATCCAAGGTGAGTTTCCAGATGCTGGAAGGGGGTGGGTTGTATCACCTGCTGTCCTTTCACCTTCGCTTCCCGCTTTTACTGTCGGCTAGCATTAACACCAGGATAGCTTTTGGCCTCTCCCGTGCATCTTAGCCAAAACTCTTACAACCTACATGCTCCTACTGTGTATAGACAGAGTTGATCTGTCTGCTGTGGCAAGTTGGACTACTTTTCACATCTGTCTAAGGGGACTGATGTTCCTGGAAGTAGAAACCTGGTTTTGTCTAAGGTCGCAAGTTTAAGTTTAGTACCTCTAAAGAGTTAAGAATTTCTCTGAAGAGTAATAGGCGAAGAAAGTAAGTGATTTTGTATTAATGCTGCCCTTGACAGTCTGTTATTAATGTAAAAAGCTGATGATTTAACGTAAGAAACGCCTGAAGTAACAAAGACCGCCACCTTTGATCAAGCAACTGGTCAGTTGCTGAATAATCTGTTCTAGCTTGCTTGCCAGGCTTGTTGCCAACTATAGCATGATTGCTGCAATATAGCTCGGTGCCTGAAACAGAAACGAGTCAGACACAAAACCGAGGCTTTGTGGCCTGGATCTCACTTCTCTTCTTGTTCCTTAGGCTAACAATGCCTGTCTGGACGTCATTGGTGGCAGAGATGTGTCCGGGGCCAAAGTCGCGCTCTGGGCAGAACACGGGAAGGACAGGCAAAAGTGGAGACTCAATGAGGATGGAACCATCACTTCATACCTCAGCGACCAACTGGTGCTTGATATTAAAGGTATTTTAAAAAAACTCAAACGACTAAACCTCACACGTTCAAAGTGCATTTTTGATTGAGGTTAAGTGCCCTATTCCAGCTCTTTGTAGTTAAGGTTAAATACTGAATCCTATCTTTCCTGTTAGGTTTATGTCTGGTTGCTTGACAGTGGGACAAGAAACAACAGGGCAGGGGGGAACCTTACTTGTTTGATCCCAGAGGTTTATTTTGATCAGATCAGCTACTCTACTTGAGGGAGTTCAGTAGTGCTGATGGCAAGAAATGCAAGTTATGGAAGACAAAATGGTGAAGGAAGAGCAGCCATGGAATAGGTGTGGCTCAAAAAGAGAAGAGTGCTCACTCCTAATGTTTTTGGGCTGGTTAAAATTGTCATTGCTCAAGTCCTAGTCCTTCTAATTATCCATCCTGGTAGAACTACCTCACTGGAGAATGCCTGTTCCTCACACGCCATTTGTTCAAGCCCTGCTGCTGGCGCTAGGGTTTTATCCCTAGGGAAAGGTAGCGGGGCAGTGACTGCGGTGGCTGGTTATGAGGTCGGGGGCTCTGTGGTGCTGTCTTCTTGGATGAAAAGTCTAAGTAAATTAATTGATAGCCTAACACCCCTGCAGGGCTTACAGACCAGGGTAATGGCACGTCCCACAGGTGAAGTCATCAGCCTTTTCAATGAAGGTCCTACTGGCTGTTACCCATCTGACCTCTGCAGCTCAAACTTACTGATAATGAATTCTCAGCCCCATGATGCCAAACTAGTAGAGCATTCCTGCCTTCCGGAACTAAGGAGTTTAACCACCATTACTAATTCATAAATAGGTACTACAAAACCATTAAATGCAACTGGTAATACTAATGGCAACTCTTATGGAATCAGAAAGCTGTGCTGCCTAGGTTACTGCAAAATACAATGTGGAAGGCTGGGGTGGCGAGATACCACTTGTTAGCTCTTTAGAACATTTCTTTCTTTTAGTGGATTTTTATTTATGGTCCAATGATAAAAAATGCACTGTCACTTCTATGCTACATGTATTCAAAGGAGAGAAGTTTTATTTTAAGGACTTCGTAAGTTTGTGGTTGAAATGGACGTGCTACACCAAATAATCTCTCATGTATCTGTAAATCTGTGTATTTCTGCTACAGCGATCTGCGCCTTAAAATCCAGGCACAGAGCGGGAGCTCAGGATCTGCCAAAAGCAAAGTCTCCTTAGAGGTGCCGTTTCTGTGCACAGAGGTGCATTTGAGGGCTCCGGTTTGTGGTATATTCGACTTCCTAACTAATGGAGCTCCTCAGGGCCTAAGCTGCCAAGTGACCGTTTGAAGGAGACAAACGGAGAGAGGCGGAGGGGCAGACACCAGCCCCCCCACCTTGTGGAATTTCTGTTTTTCAGCTAATTTTCCTACTTGGTCACACTTTTTAAAGATTACGCATAGACTTTTCTGAGCATTTCTTTTTAAAATTTTTCCTTCACAATTTTGTTTTGTTTTTAAGGAGGAAATTATTATGACAAGAATCACATCATTATGAATCAGCCGATAGACGACAAACATTCACAAAAATGGGATATTGAAATATTGTGAGTAAAACCCACCAGATGGACCTTGTGTGGGTTATTAACACCTGGGGGGGGCCAGAACCTACTGAAGTCACACACCACTGGAACCTTAAGCAGCAACTCCTCTCTACTTTCTTCATACCAACTCCTAAACCAACTGAATTTTGCACAAATCTGGAAGATGGGAGGTTGATCTGATGTCTTTCTGCAGGGAAGCTGATTCTTTAGAGGCTGCTCCTATGAAAGTCACTATTACTCTTCATCTGAAGTATTGAAAGTAACTGCAAAAGACTAGACATGAGTTTTGCAGGATATGAACTGCAAGAGATAACAGGGGAAAGGCTCTTTAGTCTTTACCTTCCCCTCAAAAACTGACGGAAGCTCACTGAAGAATGAATGCACTAATGAGCTTGAAAGAGGTTGAGTTGGACTTTTATTTCCCGAGTGAAACTGTGTAGGCTCCAAGCGATCCTGAAGCTCAAATCATGTATCTTGCTAAAATGCAATTTATTTTGTTCATAAAGACAACTTCGAACTGGAATTACCAGCTCAGCACGTGAAATGGGGCAGTAGAGAAAGCCTGACTTTCACCCCCTTAATGTTACTGGTAGGCCTTTGTCTTCGTTTCTTTTAACAATACCAAATTTCCAGATTCAGGCACTGGTTTTGCTGACCCACGGCCTGTTTCCAACCCATGACACTGTGAGTTATCGCTGAAGGTCACCTTTAACATGGAGCCGTATGTGCACGTATCAAGAGAGAATAAACGGTCCTGGGTCGCGCTAGACTTCTACAAGGGCTAGCTGCATTTAGAGCAGTAATGATTTTAACTCTAGCTGTATTCTGTTTTGATGTGTATAGAGTAATTTAATACCATGTAATTTGGTCTTGAAACCACGTCTTCCTTCAGAAAATAATTCACTCTAGTATGTCTTTGCAAAGGTGCTAGCAGCCTGCATTTCAGCGCTTGTTTAGTGGTAAAAGAACAGCGTAACTGCATGTCAACGTTACTGTGGCCCATCAACAACATGCACATCTTATCCCGGAGGGATAGGACTTGGCGTGCCGGTGCTTTCCTCAATCTCAGCACTATGCAACCAGCCATGCTAGCTATCACTTGAGACAGAGCGAGCCAAATACCTTCCTGGACTGCAGTTATCGCAGGCTTGACGAGCACGTTCCTCACACAACACTGACAAATACAGAAGGAACTCCAGACAGTTGTAGGGCTGTGAACACCTGACGTGGAAGACAAGTCCCTTGGATCACTGGTAACTTCATTTGATTTCAGCGTCACTAAATTAATCTACTTCATTGGAAATGTAGGGTTTTTTTCCTTATTTGTATATTCAGGGTATGTATTTCTATAACTATTTAAAGAGTTTAGGTTAGCTAAAGACAGATATTTTAATTTCCAAAAGCTGTAACTATTCCAGTTGTGCATTCAAACAGGATTCATCCCCAAACAAATAAAAACACATAACCCCAAGTTTGCCACAGAAATAAAATATATGGATGTCTATTTTTGTACGAAATGGAGTTCTGTATAGTACTATTTAAAAAAGAAAAACCCAACTGTCTACTTGCACTTACTATTTTACGTTCTAAAATTATCATAAATCTGCTGTTTAAGTAACAGATCTTCAAATGTATGTTATTTTTGCACCAACTGTCTACTTGCACTTACTATTTTACGTTCTAAAATTATCATAAATCTGCTGTTTAGGTAACAGATCTTCAAATGTATGTATATATTTTTGCAACTAAAGCACTTGCTTAGCTTTTTTATGTAAGTCAGGATATCAAGCGTTCTACATGTGACTTGCTTTCCATATGACATTTTAAAAGCCTGTGTAAAAAGTTCTAGTCTTTTAAACCAAGAATGACTAAATCACAGTTGGTGTGTCAGTGTTACATAAGAAAGTAAAGCAGGCTTTTGTACTTCAGAGATCTTGAATGTAAAATGCTCAGCCATGTATATTTCAATTGTATAAAACTTTTTTTAGGAGGAACGTTTTGCTTGTTGGTTTCTTTTTAAACAAACTAAATACAACAACAGGTTTTAGCAGATGTCGAGCACATTCCTGTAAAATATTTCCTTTCAAATGGACAAAAAAGGGATAAGTATATTGCAAACTAACGTAACAGCACAGTCACATATTCATATTAAACATCAAGAATTAAAATAACTGTACTACTCCCATCAAAACCCACTCAAGTGAGCACTGAAGATACAGGTTCCAGTTACAGCTTTGGGTTACTTTCACACTAAATTGGTGCTGGGGAAGGTAGGGGTTAAATACTATTGTTTGTTTATTCCAGTGGTAGCAGCAGCTGAGAGGAAAGGGGTTTTCTTGGGCAAAGTCTTACCCCTTTGGGAAACAACATACACAGCTCTTGCTGAGAAGCGTTTGTTCTCTCGGGGCAAACAAACAAAACAAAGGGGTTTTCTTGCTGGTGAACTTTACAAATGAAAAAACAAGTTACTGGTTTTTGCCCAAGGTCCTTGAGTCTGCTCCGTGTCTGCCTTTAGATGTCCTCCACATCAAGGCGTATATCTAGAGCAAAGGGGATAGCACAGCACTGGTGTTACTACGAGTGACTTCATCCATCCACAGCCACGGGGCTGCGGCTCATTGGATGATGAGCAGCGTACCTGTTTTCCCCCGATGCCCATTTTCCCAAAGCTAAGGAAAGAAAAGTAACATTTGGCACCAGAAAGTAGCAAAGTGTATATATTGCAATGCTTTGTTAGACAGCAATACAAACCAAAGGCTGGGTGGATAAAAAAGTGATTTAATCGGCCTTTCTCTAAAGATTCTTAATGGCCAGAAATACTACTTACAGGAGCAGCTAATTCACAAAAGCATCAAATAACTTCAATTAGACATTCAGTCCATAACGACAAGGCAAGGTTTTCTTTCTCTTCATCTGCGATAAGGTTAAGCTCTTTAACATAAACAGTGCTGCTACTCCAAATCTGCTTCAGTGCATCCAGGTATGACAAAGGAAACCGCAGTCCATGAGTCTGCTGAGGGGGGGAAAAAAAAAATCCTTCAGCTGAGTGCGGTGTCACTTATTGCACAACAGCGTGTTAGGCTGTAGGTACTGATCAGCAGGTGTGGCCTCCTTTCCCACATCACACTGGCAGTGCTGACAGCATCCTCCAAAAGATGCCGTATTATCCCGCCACCTTTCTTAATAGAAAAATAGCTGAAATCTCTTACATGTTCTTGCACACCTTATGAGGTAGGGAGGGAGGCTTAAGGTGTGTGGCTTCCTCATGTGGTTTCCACACTGAAGAATGAAATAACTTTAAATTTACACTCTTGCCTAACCCTACCCATTATTTCTGGACAGTCATATACGTTTCTTTCTGTCTGGCGCATGCAGTCTTTGGACATAGTTTGACAGAACCACAGAGGACCTCCATTACCATGGCTGGAGTCTTTTAGGGCAGAAGGTATATTCCGGGATTTGTGCATATTGGACAGGTGCCAGCGTACAACCTCAGCTACCCGTATTCACTACTCTAGAGGACCAGTGAGATTTACCTTAAAAGGTACGTAACTGCCAGGCAGAAAGCCTTGCTGTAATTACTGAGGCAAGAACAGGCTGTGTTCTGCTTTGCCTCTGCGGTGTATTTGTGCAGACCTGTATTCAAGTGCTTCGGATCACAGGCCTAAGATAGAGCGTCTTACTATCATAAAGTGGAACAAGAAGTTCCAAAGCTCACAGCCATCCTTCAGGAGTATTTATGATTCGAGCAAAAGCACATTGTACGTGTTGAGTAAGAATGGAGACGAACCATCTGCAGCCTCGTGAACAATATAGAAAGTTCCCTCCTTAAATTTCAGTAAAAGAGTTAACTCTTTACTCCCAATGCTGACCCACCCCACCCTAAAATGAACACCCTTATCTTGCAGTATGTTCCAGTGGATACAGACTCTAACACGGGTTCAACGTGGCATAAATGTGGCGCATGAGGCGCAGTGATCCCTGCTACTACTGCACATGTGCTAGCACATCCAGTAGCCTTAATGAAGGATGTGCTCAAGGACACCGCAGTAAGAGACACTTCTAGCCACTCCAGTAGCTTTGCTAGTTAGGACGTAAGGTGTGCACAAGAAATCCTGTTAGCATCTCAAACATTTAATTAAGCATGAGATGATTACATTACTTGGTTCTACTATTAACTGCCTCTGTGTTGCAGCCTCAGCTCATCTGGGTACTGAGGGGATGGGCAGAAATGCTTTGGGCGCCGAGGAACACAGCAGAACCCAGGCCCCTGCTACCAGCTCAGTCAAGCTCTTCTGACAAACGCAGCAAAACCCAGCGTGGCAATGTAGCTTTTGTTGTGCGTTTGTGGCAACAAACCTGCGATGTGCCGTCCTCACTAGTGGTATCATCTTCTGTCCCCATCATGTGAGTTTCTCTCCTGTTCTTTAAAGAATGATACACATAAACCATCTCTCTGCGAATTTCATCCTACAAGACAGTGGGAAGAAAAGAGTTACATATGATCCACACCCTCAAATTCCTCTGACTCGGAACCTACACAGTCGTACAGCAATATGGACACAAACAAAATGGAGGAGAAAAATCAGAAAGTTACGGTATATTTTTCTTGGAGGGAAACATTTTACTCGTGCAAAAAAAATTGTACAAGATAGTCCGTCCCATTTCCCCCCCTTTTTTTAAATTAAGACAACAAAAAGCAATTTCATACTAATAAACCTTCACAGATAAGGAGTCGTCTGAACACAACGTAATCCAAGATGCCAGCATCTGTTTTGTGGAACAACTTGGTAGCGCCCCTGGCACCCACTTAGGTACAAAGATAACTCGGAAGTGAAGACTAAATGCAACCACAGTCAAGAGCAGCGGCAACCAAGAGAAGTCCCTCTCTTGAGGGAACCTATTTTTATAACTTATTCATGCTCTTAAATACAAAGAATAATAATTTAAAAAAAAAAATCCATTATCAAGAGCTACAGAGGCCATTTAGCAGCTGTAACGATCTATCCCATCTAACCTCAGACAAACGCCATGCACCTACCATGCAGAATCACAGACTCAGTGTAGTTCTGTAGCTCTCCGGAAGGCAGGAATGTGCCACATTACGGCTCGACCACAACCCCGTGATCCCTAACAAACCCTAGTGGGATGCAGGACCCAACTAAGTATAACTGCATGACCCTTTTAGACCAGTACAACAGAGCAACAACTCGCATACCCCGCGCTCCCACCCCAAGCGTACGAGGGGGGCTTCATTATACTTACAGAATTCTCTTGATCTGGTTCCACTGTAATGATAGCATGATCTCTAAACTGCAGTCTGATTTTGCTATCTATTTTTGGCAATTTCCCACCTAAGAAAATTAAATTCTCCATTAGAAAGGAAGGAAACCAGACGAACAGTGCAAATTGAGCCCTCTGTGCACAACCCGCTCTCTTGCGGCTAGAGTTTTTATTAACCTATGTTTCAACACCCACATGTTCCCAAACTTGGGGCGGAGGGGAAGGAGAGAGAGTTTTTTTTAGTTCTCTCACCTTTACAGTCTACAAATAGCTGTAATAGCAAGCTGGAGCATAAGGACAAATTCTACCAGCTAAACATTCTCAGTACCTAGTAGTTTATTAAAGCTGCTGATTTCAGTCTAGCATAACCTTATTTATTGCGCTCTAAGAGAGACGTGTCATCTCCCGCTAGACGCAGGGAATTAACCAACTGAGGTGCGCAAATGCACACATAGAGCCTAGCAAAACATGAAGCTGATGCTAGACTACAATCTTTGCCTACCATAAAATAACAAAGTCTTAAGAGGCAGAGTTAGCAACAGCTCTACCATCACATCAGCCAGTTTTGGTAGCTCCAAAAATCTACCTGGAGTCAAAGGATCAGAGTCGCATCCCAAGCAAGGTGGCAACCGGTTCATAATGAAATCCTTCTTCATGTCAGATGATCTCAGTTCTCTGGTGTTTTCCAGACGGTCTGCAAGCTTTCTCAAAAGGCTACTCAGTTTTTTTGTCGAGTCAGCTATATCCACCTGCTAAATATTCACACAAGAGTCGCTCTCGCATGAATTCAAGCTAAACAGACTAGCCTAAAGAGAGAGACGTGCAGTAATGCAGTGAAATTCTGGACACTCCATAAAGAGGTCACAGAACAATTTACAGCTTTGCTAACTTTTAAAGATTCAAAAGCTTGGCCTGACAGGAACTATGCCTGCCTGACAGCTCCAAAGCAAATACCATTACTTTCAGAAGGAAACAAGCCATACAAGGACACTGTGATATGAAAGAAAGGCAGTGCAATGAACTAGGTACTGCTTCAGGTGGAACAAACCTCAGAACAGTCATCCTGAAGTCTTCACTAGAAGCGGTTGTGCTGCTAGACAAGATGGTGCCATTGCACTGAGCTTTCAGAGCAGATCAACAAGATAATGCTTGCCTCAGCGCTGAAGTTTCAGCTGGATGCACTATTATTCCCTTAGTCCCACCTACTTACCATAAGCAGTTGCCTTGGTATGCTTGTCCGCAGCGCCACATCTTCTTTTGCTGTATCAAACACAAGGCCAGGAATTGCATCCAGTAAGAAATCTCCCCAAGAGCTGAAGAACAGGAAGAAAAAAAATAAATTACTAAAATAGTTGCACTGAAATAAAACAGACAACTGATGTCAAGGGCTGGAAACGTAGTGCTCCAATTCCAAATTTACTTTGTGCCTTTGGCCCTTCCATTACCACTCTGTAGTCTCATGCAATAGCTCACTTTCATCTCAACTGTATGTGTGTCCTCACTGGCTTCAGGTCAGTGGCACTCCTACAGAGAGAAGGAACTGGCTTGCGGAGGGTCCAGATTGTTCTGATTCAGGTGCTTGCCATTTACCAGTGGATTCAGCTTAAAGCCGACCTCACTGAATGAAGAAATTCCCACAGGGGCCATTATTATCCAACCTCACACACATACGGCCTCACTGCACACAATGAAGTGTGTGGCACTGTGTCATTTAACATGCTTTTGAGACACTTATATTGAAGGAGGTAATGTACCCAGGTTTATCAAATCCAACATGCCATCAGTTCTTAGCTTTGCTACAAACTTAATTATGACCCCAGGAACAAAACCCCTACATACCTCTACAGGGATCTTAATGATACGTAACAGGCACCTTGTAGGTGTCTTGTTTGTGTTAAATCCCCATTCTTAGCCTACACGCTTTAAAAAAAAAAAAGTGGCCTTTGATCTCTGTGCTTCTGTTCCCCAATTGTAAGAATAAACTAGAGGAGGGGAGGGAGGACTATTGCCTGCACCTTCTTTGCCTAGCTTGAGTCAACCTCATCGGGAACAGGCGTGCCGCTCACGCAAAAGTGCTGTCCTGTCCACGTGTGACCCCTCTCCCTGCCACGTCCTCAGAGGCTGGTTTAATGGGCAAACAACCAGGGCAAGTGCCCAGCATCCAAGGCTGCCAGCAGATTCCCACCCAACGAGGGCAGGCAGCAGAATGGGGCCTGTCCTCCAACGTACACTTCACCCTCTGCTCTTGCTCTCCCTCAGCACTCCCTGTTTTCAGCACTGATCTCTAGACACTACTTTAGTTTAAAAAAAAAAAAAGTATGACTTGTTATAGTCTCGTTTACTTTTTTTTTTTTTTAATCGTCTGCACTCAAGTGTTCCACTGTCTGCTACACACTGGGAGGGAAGGACTCTGGCCGATAAATAGACATCATCTACTTCTTACTGCTTCCCTTCTCTTGCCCCCGGTCTCCACCTGTCAGCAACTATCTTCATCTACTCATTGCGTTTCCAAACTGCCCTGCTTATAATGAACTCACACACACACACACTTCTCTGCCTGCTGGAATCTGGCCCAGAGGAACCGTCCTCCAGCACACAGTGGAGTCCCTTTTGTCTTGGTGCCTAAAAATCCCTGAAAGCGCCACCTCCACCAGCACTTCCTCCCCTCCCAGCTCCTTCCGCACGTGCCGCTTCCAGAGCGGTCACAAGGAGTCCAAACATCCTCCAAAATAAGGACAGCTATTTTCAAGGAGTTCTCTTCAATTTTCCAAGGAAATGTTTCCAGACCATACTTCCATCTACAAGCCAAATCAAAACAGCACGCTCCCTGACAGCACCGCTTCTCAAGTAACTCACTGGGCTGGCATTTGGCTTATGCTGTCATGGAGAAACTGCACTGACTCCACACAGGCCTGTCAGGTCTCCAGCAACCCTGTTCCAACGAACCGAATTCTCATCTCCCCAGCACTACTCGACCAATAACTCTGCACGGATCAAGCTGGACAAACCCTGTTCTGCGCATTCAGGAGGACTCCTGCACACTGGTCTGTAAAACATCACTCCAGCCCAGCCTCCATCACCAAGCCAAACACCCACTTATTCTAGTGTCACTCTTCTGTCTGTTCAGTTCACTAAACCAGGGGTGAGAGAAGCGCCAGGTCAACACAAGGAATCAGTGGGACAAAAAAGGCAGGGGAAGGGAGGAGGAGCAGGACATCTCTTCGGAGGCCACTCACTGCTGATCACCCTGAATGTGCCATCAAACTTGCCAAAGTGGCTCTGCACCAATATTGCCTCCTGCATAACAAATGAAGTCAAACACTCTTTGCCACAGCAGTCAATGCTTACAGAAAATAGCGCTTTTTTTTTTTCCCTTCTGAATAAAAGAATAGAACATGAGTGTAAAATTAAAATCAGGTGAACCCAACTTTTATGAAGACTCATCTTTGAGTGGCTTCATCTTAACCCTCTCTCCAACTTGGAGCACTGGCCACATTAAGAGTTACCAGCAGCACTGACATCCTGGGCTTCCAGAATGGTACAGCTGGTGGTTAGAGATTCATCTTACAATCATCTAGAACGTGCCCAAACTTGTTCTGCCCTGTTTTGTGGCTAACAGAAATCCTTCCCAATTCCTAACTCAGGTCAATGACTCCAAACCCAGCATCTGAGAGGCTGATTAGGTGGCAACAGCACTTCCCTGTGTGATGACAGTGTTTCAGTGGGCACAAGGATCAGATGTGTGTCAAAGGAAATCTGACTTGCATGCACGGGGTAGGAGATGAAAACCACAGATAAGTAGAAAAATATTTGTGAAGGAAGAATTTGCAGTGAGTCTGTCAGAATAGGTGCAGGTGACTATCAAATACAGGAGAAAACACGATGAAAGGAGTAACTCGTGACTCTTTATCTGGGTTACGAAAGGAACAGTAACTTCAGCCACTGGTGAGAGATTTTTTAAACACTACAGTGAGTTTGCAGTTGTAACATTATCTTCCACATTAAAGTCTACAGCTGGTAAGTAATAAAATACCCAATGACAAAGCAATCAAGCTTGCTGCACAAAAACCTGGTAAACAGGCGGCTTCAAACAAGAAGGGTCTCGCTCCCCTCCTTCCCCCAAACCCCAAAACTTCAATTACTGCTCCCCGAACACTAGCTCAGATTCTGATACTAACAGCATGTCACCACATCTCGGGGGGGAAGGTGACATGCCCTATCCCTGTATTACTCACAGAAAAACAAACCACACAAGGACTAAACAGAATGAACACAGAAAAGAGCTAAGCAGAGATCATTACAGGGTGGGTTTTGGTTGGTTGGGTTTTTTTAATTACGAAACAGGACATCACTTCTTTGAAACGTTGGTTTCAGGCCTGTACTATTCACGCACATCATCTGGCAGAGGAAAGCCATTTTCAGAAAAGCCATACTAAAAAAAAAAAGTAAAGAATAATTACTTGTTTTGGTAGGTACTGATTGTCACATGTGTAGAATAGGAGATCCCAGGAGGAGTGTCAGCTTGATGAATAGTCCCTCTTGGGAAGTACAGTAAGTCACCTGGCTGCAGGAAAATGAAAAAGAATTGATATATTTAGGGCACCTGGTCAAACCTTATTGCAGTCAAAATAGAGAAAATACTCTCTGAGAAGAGAGACTGACAACATATATTTTTTAAAATTACAAAATAGAGAGATCCTCCACTGTACACTTTAATAACATAAAATAAAGCACTCTAAGCCAGGAAGTCCGATACCTTAAACTTTCCAACTTACTGTCAATAGTTACTATACACCTGTCTGAAAACACGAAGCAAGCTTTTAACATTATAGAACACACACACTCCAACTCAGCTGCATAAAGGGGACAAAGAAGCAGCTGAGGTAAACCTGCTGACAACACAGTGGGCTAGCAGAGGAGCAGTGCAATGTGAATTTGGTCAGATCACGTCGAAAGAAAAGGCCAGTATTCCACAAGAAAAGCCAAATATTCTATAAAGACAGTAATCTGTTACAATACTGTTGACTGAAATTTTCAGTTAAAACACTTAAAAGACAAGTACAACCTTCCTTCTCCCTATCTTTCTTCTCACTTATCTAAATTAAATCTCCACACTGATAAAAATTTAGGTTAGCAAAGTCAAGATAAGAGAGAAGAGCAAAGCGCAAGAAATTGCCTCCAAGAAGGAAAAATCGGTTTACTTACAGCTTCTCCTATAAACATCTACATAGTTGGATAGCACAGTCAAAGAGAAAATTCACAAAGCAACAATGATGAAATTGGATTCCATTTTAATTTTACCGTTCCTTAAATTTGGTCACATCACGTACTTCTAAGAGCCCACCAAACTGTCTAACGCAAATATATTTCAAGTGAATACTACTTGATTTTTCACTGAATTGAAAGGTCTCTTTAGATTATGAGGCTTCTCACAGGACTTGGCAAGATCAAGTCTCTTCACCCATTTATAACAAGCTGTAAAGCATCATAGATCAGCTATGTACGATTTACTTGTTCTGAAGCAAGCCTCTCTGCCATTAATAAACTGCCTTCCTTACCAGTGTAGGGACTACGCTAACCAAGAGTATTTTGAATTCTCTTCATTTGCTGTGTTTCACATCCCCAGCAAGAAAACAAACTGGAGGGAGGGTCACATAGGAGAAGGGTAAGAGCCCTGAATACCTACCAGAGTGCTGACAAACTAGTCTGCAAAAGAAATTATTTCATGCTGTAGCACCCCGTGCCTACCACTAAGAGGCCAGGCCCAGAGAGTTGTGGTGAATGGAGTTCAATCCAGTTGGCGGCCGGTCACGAGCGGTGTTCCCCAGGGCTCAGTACTGGGGCCGGTCTTGTTTAATATCTTTATCGATGATCTGGATGAGGGGATCGACTGCACCCTCAGTAAGTTTGCAGACGACACCAAGTTGGGCGGGAGTGTTGCTTTGCTGGAGGGTAGGAAGGCTCTGCAGAGGGACCTGGACAGGCTGGATCGATGGGCCCAGACCAATTGTATGAGGTTCAACAAGGCCAAGTGCCGGGTCCTGCACTTGGGCCACAACAACCCCATGCAGCACTACAGGCTTGGGGAAGAGTGGCTGGAAAGCTGCCTGGCGGAAAAGAACCTGGGGGTGTTGGTCGACAGCCGGCTGAACATGAGCCGGCAGTGTGCCCAGGCGGCCAAGAAGGCCAATGGCATCCTGGCCTGTATCAGAAATAGTGTGGCCAGCAGGAGTAGGGAAGTGGTTGTTGCCTTGTACTGGGCACTGGTGAGGCCGCACCTCGAATACTGTGTTCAGTTTTGAGCCCCTCACTACAAGAAGGACGTTGAGGTGCTGGAGCGTGTCCAGAGAAGGGCAACGAGGCTGGTGAGGGGTCTGGAGAACAAGTCTTATGAGGAGCGGCTGAGGGAACTGGGGTTGTTTAGCCTGGAGAAAAGGAGGCTGAGGGGAGACCTCATCGCTCTCTACAACTACCTGAAAGGAGGTTGTAGCGAGGTGGGTGTCGGTCTCTTCTCCCAAGTAACAAGCGATAGGACGAGAGGAAATGGCCTCAAGTTGCAGCAGGGGAGGTTTAGATTGGACATGAGGAAAAATGTCTTTACTGAAAGAGTGGTTAAACATTGGAACAGGCTGCCCAGGGAAGTGGTGGAGTCCCCATCCCTGGAGATATTTAAAAGACGAGTAGATGAGGCACTTAGGGACATGGTTTAGTGGGCATGGTGGTGTTGGGTCAACGGTTGGACTCGATGATCTTAGAGGTCTTTTCCAACCTCAATGATTCTATGATTCTAAGCCAGGATCATGATTTTCCAAAGCAGTCTTTGCTGCAAAATCCAACTCTTATTCCTCTTATCTGCTGGGTAGTCTCATCAACACCATTCACATGAACCAGCAAGCACAACACTCTTCAATTAAAATAATCAGAATCCTCACAGACTGCAGGTGGCAACACCCAGATTGGGGCAGGACAGAGCATTTGACAAGAGACAACGCAGATCTGATCACTTTCTTCTGAATTGGAGGAAGGAGGAGCAGAAAAGGGAGAAGTACCAGCAAATTAAATGGAAAATCATACATGACGAAGGCTAGATAGCCAGCTACCAAATAAGCTCCGTGCTTGACATCAGTAACAAACCAGCCATGGCCACAGCCTGATGCAGTGTCACCAAGATACACTGCAGCTTGGGACCTTATACACAAAACAGCGTGCCTTTGCTCTCAGTCAGCTACCGGTTTTTGGTGGGAAGGGAGACCACCACCAATATACTCTCTAACTGGTCCATTTGTTCTAAATGCCCAAGGATGGCAGACAGCAGACAGAAATGCAAAAAAGGAGAAAGGAAATATTCTAGAAAGATGTTTAGGGAGGAAATAAGAGTCATCTGACAGCATCCCTGTCAGAGACAGCTCCAGACAGACAACCAAAATCTGACAGTGGCCACCCGAAGAAATGGGTCACGGGAAGTGAAGAACATCAAACAGAAGAAAAATAAATTAAAAACTTAGATAATTTTTAAGCCCTTTTCAGAGGCCAGTATTTTCACTCCTCCAACGTCAGTAAATGGCTTGTGGAATACATCACTATTCCATAAAAATCAAAGGCACTGAAGTCCTGCCCAAAATGTTCCAGAAATTAAAAAAGGAACTGTAATTTACTAGACTTCGCATCACCCAATACATCATGACAATTGAATATTACCATCTGTCAGACTACACAGCTAGTGATGTCAGTATCTTATCCAATGTGTCACACGATTCCTAAACTACCTACACCCAAAGGCAGGTCTGAACACCGGGAAGAGCAGAGACCTTGCAGAGAGAGGCCCCGAGACAGGACACAAGGCAGAGAAACTAATGAGGCTTCCGACACAGAGCAGCCCTGTCTGCTGGATAAATAACACGCTTCGAAAGCACAAGCGTGTAAAACAGAACGGGACAAGTACCAGATGCCCTGCTGTCAAGGGAGCTGTATTCATCAATCTTCATGAAATGCTCTTTGTACTCCAAATAACAAAAAACAGCCAAACACTTGTTTTTCAGGATTGGAAAAAGAAAAAACAATTAATACAGCAAGTTAATATGGGGTTTAGTTCATGCCTTTGTTTATCAGCCAGGGATAAATATTTAAATCGAATTTACCAGAACAGTGACAACCTTCGGTAAAGCAGTAAGTCTTAGTGCATAGAAGGATTAGCCCGATTGATTATAGACAGCATGTAAAAGCATAAAAATGTTTCATAACCATATATAAACCCAGTGTTTTTTCTGCACACAACTCCACAAACATGATCCAGAAGTCAGGGTGCCCAACTTGGAGAATATGGGAGAATTTCCAGAAATAACTGGTTTCTTGGTCCATTATTTAAACACTAGAGCAAAGGATACCTTTGAAAAAGGATAGGTTAGACAACTATCACCCAAATTTCTCATGTTCACAGTGTTTTGTGTGCCAACCCTCCCCTCAATTTCACCACCACGATCATTCAGAATACCGTCTTCAAGAAAAGGACCATTTTAAACATGACTACTTTTCTGGCAACCATAGCCCAGACCAGGTAAAGCAATTCAATTATAATACCTTTAATATGAATTCATGTGTGGGATTCCCAATCCTATCCTCTGATTCAACATTATATTCCCGAGCTAAATGCACCGTTGGTTTATAGAGTCGCCAGTGTTTCTCGCCTTCTAGCTGAAGGATAAACACCTGCAAAAGACCATAAATCCAAATGCATGAGGAAGCCTTGCTGCCCCTCACACATCCAACTGATCGGAAATTTTAAGTCGTCTTCTTACTTGGAAAGTCTGTGGAACCATACCAGAAGTCAGGGATAGAAAGCAAACAGAAGTGACACAGGTTGCTTTTCTGACCCAGTGTTTCTCGCCTTCTAGCTGAAGGATAAACACCTGCAAAAGACCATAAATCCAAATGCATGAGGAAGCCTTGCTGCCCCTCACACATCCAACTGATCGGAAATTTTAAGTCGTCTTCTTACTTGGAAAGTCTGTGGAACCATACCAGAAGTCAGGGATAGAAAGCAAACAGAAGCGACACAGGTTGCTTTTCTGACAAGAAGAAACAGATTTCACCTTCCCTGCTCTCAGCTACTCCACAGCACGGCAAACAGGATTCCTCTCACATTAATTTTTAGATGTCCACAATGCAGAAATTTACATTTGAACTACTTCTTTAGGCTCTACTTAGAGACAACAGAGAGAAGAGTTGTGAAGTGTGATGTGTTTTGTCCTAAGGTAAGCATTTGGAAATCCCTGTTTTTCTGCAGTCACTTAAATAGGTGCTAGACAACTCACTTGAAAGTCATGTCTGCCACACAGATATTCAAAATATCAGGTCAGAGAGGTCTTATCACCATTCACTGACAAAGAGAGCATCAGAAACATCTAGGGGATGCTGTGAGCTGGGACTTGATGACATACGCCAAAAGATGCAGATTGTGGAGCTGCTGAACAACGAGCATAAGGGAAATGAAACTCCAGATGCATTTAATGGAAATGAAGAAAAATAAAAAGCAAAAAATACACGTAAGGGGTTTTTTTGTTTTGGTTTAAGTGGGATAGCCCAACTTTTTTTTTTAATGCAGTGTCTATTTGAATGTTTCTTTTAGAAGCTAATTCAAAATGCATTTGGACCACAGGACGACATCATACCACTAACTTCTTGAAAACAGTAGGACCAGCAAACGGGAACCAGCACAACCAGTCTGCTTCCACTGCCTCGTTGAAGAAAGAGCAAGAACTTAGTAACAGAAAAAGGACTTCTAGATCCTTGGGGGTCTGAATGAAGTGAAAATGAAAAAAAGGTGCTAGAAAGCTTCTGCAGCTGGGAAAACAAATTCTCTTTTCATTTAATGAAAATACTGGGTCTGGAAAGCACAGTTCACGTGATAATACCATTAGATATTACTATTAGTACTTTTTCAGTAAAATTATACAGGAAAAACGACTATGAAGAAACACTTGCAACCAATTACCACAAGTTTTCAGTGGAAAAAACATTTTTCTATAATAAGTTATTTGGGGGGGGGGCGGGGTGGGAAGCACACATACAGGTATCCACTGCCACTAGCAAAAGCCCATGCACAGTTTCACAGACAAGGTTGAGCTGTCCTACCTCAACATCATCATAGTGAGGGGGAAGGCCCTGCGACCCCTGGGGAGTAATGTAAACGTTCGACCCCACCAGAGACCCGAAGTAGCACTCCAGCTTCTCCTGAATCTTCCACAGCTCCTCCTTTAAAAAGAAATGATGCTGTTACTACTGAAGAGCTCACCCAAGCCAGGCTGCCACCCAGCCCACAGCCTCCCCATCGCTTGGGAGGTTCTTCTAGTGAACGATCACATCCCCACAGGGAGACAGAGGCTGGGAAGGCAGATGCTCTGTATGAGTGCTCCTGCTGAAAGCAAGCACTGCAGACGCAAAGGAGGTCTGCCGTGAAGGTAATCGGTAAGCCAAGAAGTCTGATGCCATTTATAGGTTGCAAAAACACACAAACAAGGCTAGACAGAGGAAAACAAACCACCCATCATCCCACAAACAGCAAAACATCTTAAGACAATAAACACATGCAGGATTTGCATTATATAGGCTAGCATCAAAGAGAGCATACAAAGGTTAGAGACCCTTTTCTAGTGACTCCAACTGTTTGGGCATATTCAAGAACAAACTTTATTCATCCACATCTAACATGTGACAGACGATGCACCAAGGGATGACTCTCATATCAGAAGATGCCAACTACCAGAGCTGCGCAAGTGCAACTTCAACCAGAATTTATGTAGGTTCAGCTCTAGCTCTAGATTTCAGCGTAAGCCATGCAACATTTCAACTTCACCTGCAGATGCCCCTGGCCATTACAGCTACACTTGAGCTGAGATCAGCCAGCGACACTATACTTGGGACTCAGCTGTGTATTTGGGTCTTTACGGACCACTTCACAATTAAATTGTGTTGACACCATGGGACGAAAAAGGACTACCTACGTCCAAGTACCTTTAAGCATCCGAGTCCTTTACACAACTGTGTGGACACCACTGCCTCATTCTCAATACATGAGGATTGCAAAAGCATCAAAACGAACAAAAGAAGGAGGACACTCAGCTAAAATGTGGTGCACCGTTTCTGTGGTGCAATTCAAAGCCAATTCATTGACAAGAACAGTGGAGTGTCCTGGAAATATTTTACATGGTTTCACACCTTGCCCTCCATTAAAAGAAAGCGGTACAAGAGCCACTATTTGCACAAGGAAACAGTGGGGCAGAAGGGATAATTTAAGCAGACACAGATGCATAGTCATCAATTCTGTGCATTTAGTTTTTTCTAAACTTTTATGTGACAAAGCAGATTTTTCAAAAGGAATGCTTAGTATTATAGCATGAATCAGATTTTGTTCTTACTGCAGAGCACTGAAGCATGATGGGCAGTGCAAAAGTATAAACCATGTTTTAATTAATACAGTTCAGGTATAGATTTCAGCAGGTCATCGCTGTCAGCTACTTCCCCTGGATTTACTGGGGACAGAGACGAAGCTATATCTAGTATGACTCAAGCAAAGTATACCACATTATAAAACATGCATCAATTATATTCAATGAAACGATCCAACCTTAAATCTCTGAGGCTGATGAAACTGTATTGTTGCCTTTTTCTGGTCAAAATCCTTCTTCAGCTGCATGTAATTCACTTTGCCTTCTTTATTTAAAATTTTCTTTTTTCCATTCACACATCTGCAGATATTTATATCTCGCCCATAGTATAGACCCTGGCTGCACAGTTCTTTCAAATCTGACAACTGGAACAGGGACTGGTAGTAAGCAGCCAGCAGGGGATCATTTCTCTGAACGAGCAGTGGCTTTTGCTCCCAATACTCCCTGAAAAACATCTCCTGTTTGATGGGAGAGATCAAGCTTCCGAAGAGGCTGTCTGGGCTCTCAAAACTCATGACTGACAGAGAACAAGCTGCTTCCACCTTTGCTCGTTTGCATTGTGCCTGCATCGCTTTTCCCATTTCAGCATGCTTCCCGCCTTTCTTGGGCATGTTCCTGTTCAAGAGGAGAGAGAACCAAAACAGTCAACCAGTAACACAATCTCAAAAGCTCATGGGCCCAGAGCAGCTCCACTTGCCTTCTCCAGTGGGATATGAGAGTACGCTGGGAACAGCTCTGCTTCCAGATGCTGTTTGCTCCAAGCAGCAGAAAAAGGAAAGCCCACAGCGGGCCTCTAATCCTCTCTCAAACCTCAGCAAACTCTACTAGGAGCCATTGCTCACAGAAGCTCAAATCCCACAGCTGAGTTTATACTAAAAAACACATGATGAAACCCAATGGCCACACAACAGATCTTTACAAATGCAGGAATCCACCCGCACAAAGAACCTGTGGCAGGTCTGTAGCAAGACCTGCAAATTATTAAAAAATTAACTTGGCTTTAAGAGATTTAATGGCAACATGCAAAGGGGGTGAAGAGAGGGGACAGGATCAGAAGCTTGTACTCTATTACACTTCCTTGAAATGCATTAACATTGGGAAAAAAAACCACAATGAAGACTTCCCAATGACTTCCCAGCCAGAGCACGATGGAGGAGGATGTATGGCATTTCAAGAGCAGAACCCAACCAGTTAAACGCAGTGGGTAGGGTGGTGTGTGTCAAGGAAGGCTTTCCTTTCAAGCTGGCTTACACATCATAAACCCAGTGTCTACATAGCTGTACAGTTACCAGACCAAAGCTTTAGCAGGACCTACAGAGAAGGCAGCTACTGCAGTCAGGGGACTGCAGCAGACTGACACCAGTCCAACAGCACACGCTAAGGGCTATGCAAGAATACAGTGAACAGAAAACACACGGAAATGGGGTACAGAAAGAGGGAGGCCAAGTGAAAGAATGGATCGCTGTGAGGGAAGAAGGAATATGTAACCAGGTTCAGTGGGCAAGTATGATTCAATTGGCAGGAGCTCCCAAAGAAACAGAAAAACCCAGAGCAGACTCCCCTGTAGGTGGAGCAGGTTTTAGGAACATGAAGTGAGGGCACCCGCTTGAGGTCTCAGGCCCTGCGAACAATTTTATGCTCCATTTTGTGGCAGTGCCAGGCATCTAGTGATGCTCACCATGCAGTGACAGTGGCCCACATCTCAGCCTCTGTCAGGGTTCCCATACTGTATCTTGAATGGCCAGGTTTAGCAAAACTACATTTACAGAAGAGAGGAAACATTGTTAGGCCTTTCTGTTGATGCTATGCAACTACACCAAAAACTAAAATTATTAGGTTCTGCTTCCGTCTCTGCAGAGCTCTCAAAGTTTGTGGTTTATGTAGAATAAAAAGAATTCTTTCATCAAAGTGCAGACATTTAAGTTTAAAGTTGGAAGCTTTGTTTTTCCAGGTAGCTAGCGTGTTCGTATATCATTATGTAAAAATAAAGAAGTTAATTCACAAAGGGTTTATCTGCCAAGTTCTCAAGAAAGTTAGGACAAAAATCAAGTAACGGCAGGTGTAACACCGTAGTACGTGCAGACATACTTTCATTAACTTTAAGCCTGCACCAGCATTTCATCCCCCAGAGTAGCCCTGAGCGCCATGCAGCAGTAAAAGCCTGCCTGAGACGCTGAGTTAAGTATCCTATATGAGCTAGCACCAAGTCCTGTAGCACCGCAGTTTGCCTGCTAGGTCTGGGCTGGCCAACTCAAAGTGACTCTGGGCATGTCTGAGCAAGTTTGCAAAGCCAATGCATAAGGAGTTAGAGCATGCTGATGCTTCCATTTGTAAGTAAAAATGACAGCTTTACTCCCAAAAGTAATGGCTCTCATTTATTAAGATGCTTTTACTTACACAGATCCCTTATCATGAATCTTAAAATTCCAGTTCTGGTATTTGCACGCAGTACTAAGTTCTCCTGTGCAGCAGTATGCAGGACACCCTCGCTGCTCCACTAACTCCTGGGCAGAGTGTTTCATCAGTAGTTCCTGTAACAGCCTGTACCTCAAGAGTAACCCGCAGTCACCTTAGTCCTGCAGAAGGGAATCCATATCACCACCTTCCTGAGAGGATCGACATTCCTGGCTGCAGCAAGCTACAGTTCTCTATGAGGCAAGGGAATGTTTAAAAAACAACTGAAAATTAGTCCCCAGTTGCTATCAACATCTCAAGATGCTGCCAGCACTGAGATCTACAACTGACATCCCCAAATGCCAGCAACACAAATGCAACCAAGTCTGAATTACCAGTTTTGAATCCCAGACCTAAATCCACCATATCAACCTCTCAGCTCACTCACACTGTATTTAACAAAGTTAAATTCAGATATGTACTATTCACAGGATGCGGCTTCATTTACACAATGTGCTGTTCTGTAGTGTTTTGTTAGTTATTACAACTGTAGAACCACAGAATGCTTTGGGTTGGAAGGGACCTTTAAAGACCATCTAGTTCTAACCCCCTGCCATGGGCAGGAACATCTTCTACTCGATCAGGTTGCTCAAAGCCCCAGCGAACCTGACCTTGAACACTTCAATTATGGGACATCCATGATTTCTCAAGGCAACCTCTTCCCGTGTCTCACCACCCTCATCAGAAAATATTTCTTCCTTGTATCTAACCTAAACCTACCCTCTTTCAGTTTAAAAACATTGCCCCTTGTCCTGTCACTACAGGCCCTGGTAAAAAGCCTCTCTCCATCGTTCTTATAAGCCCCCTTTAAGTACTGAAAGGCCACAATAAGGCCTCCCCAGAGCCTTCTCTTGTCCAGGCTGAACAACCCCAACTCTCTCAGCCTTTCTTCACAGGAGAGGTGTTCCATCCCCCTGATCATTTTCGTGGCCCTCTTCTGGACCTGCTCCAACAGGTCCGTGTCTTTCTTGTGCTGAGGGCTCCAGAGCTGGACGCAGTCCTCCAGGTGGGGTCTCACCAGAGCAGAGTAGAGGGGCAGAATCACCTCCCTCCACCTGCTGGCCACGCTGCTTTTGATGCAGCCCAGGGTACGGTTGGCCTTATGGGCTGCGAGTGCACATTGCTGGCTCATGTCCAGCTTTTCATCCACCAGTACCCCCAAGTCCTTCTCGGCAGGGCTAGAGAAAAAAACCACAGCAACAGAACGGATCTGTTCCTGCCTCAGACAGAGACAATTACTTTACATCAGTATTTTTCAGCTCGCACACCGCATGTACCTGTTTATGAGTTCAGGCCTCTAAACTGGCCCAGCAACTGCAGGGGGACTCAACTCCCTCCAAAGCAATGGGATAGAAAGACGGCCACAGCGATTCTGAGGCCACGCAGCCCCCGCTGCTCCCCCTCACCGCACTGCCACACCGGGCTACGATTAAACTTTTTCCAGAAGGGAACCACGCAGAAAATTGTGCTCCTGTGCCCGCAGCGGGTAGCAGCCAGAGCTCCCCGCCCCCAGCCAGCCTCACTGGCGCGGG
>NW_008794854.1:642013-652315 GCF_000699145.1 Aptenodytes forsteri | reverse complement strand
TCCCCCCCCTGCCCCCGGCGCGGGGCCGGCTGCGGCGGCTGCTGCCGGCCGGCCCCGCTCGTGGCGAAACGCGCTTTGCAATGGTTAACGTTTTGCCAAGGCTTGCTGAGGGTGAAGAAAGAGACATCTTATAAGATGTCGAGCAGGAATAACATTCACTGGTATCAGCCAGTGACGGTGCCCGGTGTTTCACGCCATTTAACCTCGCTTAGTGGAGAGGATGTATTGTCAACCTGTTCTTTTTACTCCCAAACTAGAAAGTTTTAAAGCAATCACCACTTGAAAACATAGTCTGTGCAAGAACTGTTTCTTCTTCATCTACCCAAGTTAGTTAGCGTGTATGTGCGAGAGAGAAAAATACCCCTTTTTTTGAAACCAATAGGAAATTGATTAAATTAGGAGATACAACATAAAACCCTGTGTTATTTGTATAAAATATTTGTATAAAATTTTACTTCATACACACAAAAGTGCCTGGGCTTTAGCTGCGTTATTTTTTCCTGGACCAAAATCTTATTCCAGAGCCCTTCTGAGGCTCCCTTGAAGAAATCTTTAGAATCCTCACTGAGCACATGAAAACTTCTAGAAGTATTTTTAGTTACCTTTATTAAAGATGCCTATTAATGGTTTAATTTACATTGGCCGAAAGAGCAGAAAAATTGTTCGGTTTTGCTAAAGTTTTGTTCTTCCATACTGATAGCTTGAAGCATACAAAGCAGAACTGCCAGCAAAAGGTGAATTTTGGAAACCTCAGCAGCCTTACAGTGCACGGCTAATGTAAGTAGAAACTTATATTGGGCATAAGTCCGTTACTAGAAGGACCTTTCAGTGGCAGATGAGAGCGGGGACTGTGTTCTGTCAACAGCTCATGGAGGGAAATAATAGAGCCTTTCACACCCAGAATACCTGTTCGGATCCCTCCCTTTACAGAAAATGGTTTTGCAGCCCTGTTCCTCCTTGCGGTGTGGTTGCTATTCACACAGTAATAACTCCTGCTTCCCTGGCACTAACTGGACCTTTCGGAACAAACGTTACGTGATTCCAGTGGGTTCTGCATTCATGAACGCATCCAGCAAATTCCCACGTGCCGACCAGAGAAACTGGCAAAATATAATACACAGGAATAGGGGATGGAGGAGAGAAGGCGGCAAACGCTGCTCACCCTGTTCAGTCCTTGTTCCTTTACCACCTGGACCGCGTTGGTCACCAGCTGACCAAGACATCGTGGCCACTTGATCACGAAATACGGATTAATCGGCATGTGGATGGGTTACCAGGAGAGACGTTTTGCCAGGGGTGAGCCTAAAGTTATCCTAATTGTACAAATCAGTAAAATTTAACTTTATAAAGCGTTTTTCTTTCATTGGGCTGTGACTTTCAAAGAAAAAGAAGACATTCTCTGCTTTCTAATTCTGACTCGGTTCATCATGACGTCACTCAACTTTCAGGACACTGCAAATTTTATTAAATTGTGAATATTTTAGCATAAACACTCACCAATAGTTGGGATATTCAAAGGCATACATTTTTGTAGCTCTCTGAAAAACAGGTCACTGGCATGAAATCGTGCTTACTTCTTTCATGAGAACTATAAAGGTTTGAAGAATGAAGTAGTTCTCCAGACTTAAAAGTTTGCATCACCTACGCTAACACTTACAGGATGTTTTCTTAGTACGGACGGGTGTAGCAGCAGACGCTAAAAATAGGGAGGCCACATCCTGCACCTCAGCTGGTCACAGAAACCATTACAAGCTCTTATTTCTGTTCCAAAAGTCCACAAAGTGCTCTCAGCGTAACTGCTTGAGTACCACCGGGATGAATACACAGACAAGTGTGTATTTACATAACGGCTGTGATGTTTTAACTTTTAGTAGATGCTGTGGGACGTGAAACCCGTACATCCGACTGGCTGCCAAACCAGCCACAGATAACAGGAATGGGAAACGCTGGTGAATACTTTTTTTAAAGACTTCCATGAGTCTGTCTAGTCAAACTGACTAACAGTATTTATTACCGCCCCCTTCCGGAAGGTAACACAAGCTTCAGAAGAGGGTCGTGTGAGTTTCGGTCAGCCCTCTAACGCCCTCTAACCAAGAAATAATGTATTTAAATACTGTTTGTTATTTTTTACTCTTTATACAAGCAATAGATTCTTGAAGTATAATTGATCCTGATATCATCCCCGTCACTGCATTAAGAAGATAGAAATTATAAGCTTGTCTGTAAAAGTATGCACTTAAGTTTCATCATCATAACGTGCCATCCTCTTCATTATCATAATAAAACTCGCTACGTAGTACTCCCCGTGGGGAGAACATTTTGCCGATGGTTACATTCACAGTTGCAAAGTAACTAGCAGTTTCCTCCACCAAAGCAGGCTGTGCAGCGCTCAGGCACACGTATAGGATGTGCCCGGAAGGTAAACGCAGGCAGGAATCTCTTTTCCTCCACACTTCCACGTGTGGGCCTGTTTGCTGGACAGCCTACACGGGGCTTGGGCATGCTGCGCCGTGGGGCTTCTGCTGCTGCAGATCCTGTAAGAAATTTGGAAGAGGGAACTGGTTTGGGTCAAGAAGCACATGGGTATTTTTTCTGTTGGAGGCTGAGGATTCGCTGTTGGCTACAGGACAAATACCTCTACCTGTAAGGCAGATTAAAAAAAAAAAATCATATGGAAACAATGGTGCTGTGTTAGTTCATGTGAAAAGTTTAGGACACACACATCTGGAGCAATTAGATGGAATCTTCTCAGGCAATCTGGAACATCTGTGCAGGATGCCTCCATAATGGCAGTGCAGTAACGAGGATGTCACAGTATTTTTTTATATATCTATATTACACATGTGCTCAGCTTGAGGGCTAGTGTGCTGTTGCCAAAGCCTGCGTGTCCTTTGGCTTTACGTTCCCAGCATTGTCATTCCTGGTACGGTTTTGCTTTCCATGACAGGATTTCCTGGAAGAGTATCAAAGCCATCTTAGCTCTGATCATTTGTTTGGCAGCAAACTGGCTGCCAAAGTACCCGCTCGCTCCATCAGATTTCAATCACCCGGCATGCAGTGTGTCACCAGCTTCTCCGGCTCAGTAATTGGGAGCTTGACAAATGCAGCTTTTTGTAAGTAAAAGTAAAAGGCATACAGTAAAAGACATCACCGTGCTATGAGCAAACGACATTGGAGCAGGAAAATCAAATAAACCAGAGAGGGGTTCAGGCTTCCAAATTTATTCCCGTTTCCTAATCTTGACCAAGCAGTGACCAAGCATTTACCTTGTGACACTTTTTGCCACCACAGATTATCACTTTGAACTGACTTTGTAAATACAAACTCACTTTATTAAATGACAGACAAACCCAAGAAATTTAAGTGGAAAATGCTCCTTATTTGGGAAAGTCGCAAAAATAATCTTGATTCTTTTCTGGAGCTATGAACGCTTTTGTCTCTGTCCTTGAACATCCTTAACTCAACCTCCTTAGCCTGAACCTATTTCCATGCAGGATTCATCTGGGACCGTCAAGGTTCCTGTACATGGCTCTGTTTTGGCACAGCTGCTTCCTTTTATTTCCTGCGTGTCTCGGTGTGGTATCTCGAACTGTGCTGGGGATCAATGCTGCAAGCAGGCATATATAGCTTCTCCTCACTGTCAGATTCAATCTCAGAAGCCAAAGGGATAGGGAGGGGGGCAAAACCCCAAGCTCATGTATGCAACATAAAGCAGAAGAACCAGATTCTGCAGAAGACACGGTTGGTTTGTTTTCTTGACAAAGTTTTCTAAAATCTCTGCCTCAAAGCCGACGTTTCTGAAATGAACAGTTATGCAGAAAGCAGGTGATTACAGCAGGTCTACACGAGGCACAGGTGTGTGGGTGTCACGTGAGGGGCATGGCTTGTGCAGCTGACGCTAGTCATCCACCTGGGAGGTGGCTGTAAGACACTGCGTGCATCGGGTCTGGGACATTGTTCCTGTGCTGCCTCAGGGACTAGCGATCGAGATTTCTCCAAAATAGAGGCCCTTCCCAGTGGTCGCGTGGAAAGTCAGGGACAGCTGCCAGGGTGAGGGTTTTTCTTGAGGTGTTGATGATGCACAATGTACAAAGCCCCATCAGCTTTGCTTCCTGCTTTCTGCTGGTCCCTGCTCCACTGCTAAGCCATAATCACTTTCCCCCTAGTTACCATCCGAGGACAAAGGCTGCTGAGGCGCATACAGGTTGCCTAGCAAAATCGAAATGCAGCAAGTGAAATAAGGATAGGAGCTATTTGAAGACGATCGGTGCCGATATTGCCTACCAAAACGGGCCACAAGTGGAGAACAAACAGAAAGGCTGATTAAAGAGGAATGGTTAGAGTGTAGATAGAGACTGGATAATACATCAGGTGGGAGCTGCTGTTTAGGTGTGTGGCAAAGGGCTCCCTTAGTGAGCACACTGCTTCTACGCTACTGCAGTAGTAGCATGTGCATTAGGTTGCCCCAGTGAAGCATTGCACAGTCCCATTGAAAAAGAAACCGGACTCATGAGAGGTTTTCATTAACAGTTTTGCTGCTAACCAAACCAGCCTTGGTGTGACGCAGAAGTCAGTTTCGGAAACTTTTAACCCTTTCCTCTACTGCTGTTGCATTATTTTTAAAGCATGATGCTACCCTCATATGCAAAATAAAGTCTAGCTTATAATGATTTTTGTTCATATGTACAAACCCCAGTAAAAAAAGTTGAACACAATATACACACTGGGAAATATAATCCTGGAATATGTGTCAATAACATGATTGTTCTGTAAAATAATCCTGCCCACATTTCCCTTCAGAGACCTCTTCCTCTTCATGTGAGTTGTGTCCGCATTGGAGACGCTGGCTGCACGTGCCCGAGTGTCATTCTCTTCACAGCGGTCTGAGAAAGCAGTCAGGTCCACATCCACATCCGTGTCACGAAAGCAGCCATCGAAAGCCATTGCTTGCACTGCATCGATACTATACATTCCTGAAGCCTGGCAACAAAGAATAGTTATTCTGCATCTAGCAGGAGCCATTTTAGTAAATTATAAATATATAAAACAGAAAATAAAGCAAGCTTTCTCTTCAGTGTTGTTCCCTCTGTGGAGAGCATACAGAGAACGGGGCTACCTCACAGTATTGCTATCTCTGGGGCCTGCCCCCTTGGGCAGGACGTGAGCGAGGAAGGGGATACATGCGATAAAACACACTTGTCTGACTGATATTTGCCAGCTTCTGACTGGCAATATGTGCCCCAGCTTCTGAAGTAGAAAACTCAAACTCTGCCTCTCCTGTAGGTCTGCGTTGCTGGAGATGTGGGAAAGTACTTCAAACATTTCCATGCGTAGTTTTTTGATGTGATTATCAAATCACGTGAGCAACATATGCACCCTTTTTCTGTTTTTCCCCTTGTGATATTCCAACAAATGAGTTTACACGGGGGGATATTCTTGAGGCAGAGGTTTTAAGTGAGTGCTTCATAGAAAGCAAATGTTTAATTTGTGAACGTTTATGCTTCAAGCAGACTCTTCTAAAAATGACCTTGTCATTCATCTGATCTTGGGACAAAAAGGCATCATTAAACCCATCTTCCTAATTGAAAATGGTGAAGCAGGAGAAGGAGAAATAGACTCTGCTTCACAAGAAAGAGGGGGAAATATTACATGAGTGCATTCTGGGGTATATTTCAGGGAGAGGAAAAATACCTTGATCAATAGGTATTTGAGAACAGAATGAAGGCTACCTTCCTCTGGGGGGGGGTGGTGGGTGGTGTGTGTGTGGAAATCAGGAGATGTACTCCCTAACCTCTGTCACAGGAAAAGGAAGGGAGAGAAAGCACAGACCTTCTCAAGATCTCAAAGAGGATGATACATTTCCTCCCTTCAGCCAAGTAAAGAAACGTGAGATACAGAGTGGAGTCACAGAGATGGTTACTGTGCTGTTATCACAATGGTGTATCAGGATTACTCTGTGGCTTCTGTGATGCTTTCTGAAGGCAACAAAAGACAGAGGATTGTACCTTGCCCCTTTTTTTGAGTTGCTTTCTCTCTTCAATTGTGGTGAGATAGTTCACTGCTGCATATTCGATGACAGACAGGAAGACAAAAAGGAAGCTGATCCATAAATACACATCCACAGCCTTTATGTAAGACACTTGAGGCATTGAGGCACTTACTCCTGTCATGATGGTTGACATTGTCAGCACTGTGGTTATACCTGCCAAGGAAAAAGGGGAGGTTATCATAATACTGGCCAGCTGGTTCTGTTTAGCTCATCACCGTTGCTTGGACAGCACAGCTTTGTGAGGGCATATGATTGACGCTGCCTTTAACTTCATTGCACAGGCTCTGAAAGGTGGACTGAACCATGAAAGACCTATCACATACAATACTGAATCCAGTAAATCATCTCTCTGCTCAGTGCATGCAGTTAGACCTGTGTCCCACCAGGTTCGAACCGCGGGGACACAACACTGGTGATTCAGCAGCATAAGGAACACATTTCTATGACAGCTTTAGGCACCGCTATAGGGAAGCAAAAGCAGGTTTGTGGTCTTCCCTCACTTTCCAGAGCCAGGATCTCCACTACACACTTTCTTGTCCCGGAGAGTCACTAAAGAATCACCAGTTTCCCTCCCAACCCCTTCTCAGATTGTACTTCTTGAGAACATGTATCAGCTTGTATGTCTCTCTCATAACTCCATGGTTCTCTAAAAACACTCTAGCATAAAAATGCTATATCCATTGAAACTAAGAAATACTTTTTGTTTACTTCAGTGTGTCCAGAGTTTCACCCTCATCTTTTCAATCTCTCCTCTTGTGCAGCTATTCATCTCATTTTGTTTTGCTCTATCTCAGAAAAAAATCCCACCAACACCCAACAGAGGCCCTGCTTTTAAAGAAATGAATGGAACACTGAAAGTGAAGACACCTCATTAACACCGGTGAGACAGCACTGGCTGACAGCACGGCTTTTCAGCTGGGTCTCAGTATAGCCCTTCTCCAGTTTTATGCTAGTCCAAGCCCACTGGAACATACAAGAGTTTTCCCTCTCCCTCTCTGCAAGTTCCTTAGGTTGAAGGATGGAGTTCGAAATATATCATATAAGAGGAAATCAATTTATTTAAAAGATGTATACTCTAGGCTAGGGAGCTAAGCTTTTTAAACTTTGTTGTTAACATTGCCTATAAATTATGTATGCTTATGCTAACGAAATGTGCATTTTTCCTAGAACTCCTGATGCATAACCTTCTGCAGAAATCCATATATAAATTAAAGAACATGATCAGCAAAACCATCTTGACAACATTACAAATGACCTACTGAGAATTAAAACTTTGTTTTTAAAGATGAAGTTAAATTTCTTATAAATAAAAGGAATTGGTAGATGCATTAATAGGTAGGAGGTACCATAATTTATTTTTAGACTAACAAATAGATTTATATCTCATGTATTAATAGCTTTAGACTGTGCCAATAGAAAGGGATCTGAGGTAGCTATAGTCCTATTTTTTCTAGATTGATATAGCTGTAGATAAAAATTGAGGGCTCCCTCAGTACATGCAAGTTTGTTTCTTAAACAAAGATCCTCAAATTTTCACTTGTCTAAGAAATATGGCAACATACAGTTGGCTTCTGGGACTAGCATCAGTGAGAAGAAAGAACAGGAGCTTCTTTACTAATTCTTAAACCGACAGTTGCAGGACTCAAATGCGTTATGGTTACATTAGATATCTTAACAAATTTCCATCAGATCTTCACAGAGATGCTAATCTTTGAAAAAATGTACTCATTCCAAGGCCATTAGCATTACATTCCCAACAAAGGCAGTCTTGAAGCGGTATCAACTGATTCATCGCTGAGAAAAACAATAACATTATAAAAAAAAACCACTGTAATTTGTCTTTTTCTCCTGAGCTGTGGTGTTCAGAACTAAAACTGTGAGTGCAGAAAGATGCCCAACTTACTCTTTGGCTTCCACAGAAGCCTGTGTGCCTTGCACAGTTAAGGCACCAAAGCAAACATTTTCAAGATGCCTAACAAAGAAAGGCTTTGCTACATAGGACAAGTCAGAAAACTGGTTCCAAGTTGGTGGGAAGATATCAGGTGTTTCTAGAGAGAAAGCAGAGCTGCAAAGCTTTTAGATAGATTGTGCTATGCCTATTAAGTATCTCTCCTGAACCACGGATTTGGGGAGGGATCTGACTACCTGTTACTTTGCTGGGAAGAGGGGAGGAAAAAGCCAACCCAGTCCTTGCAAAAAAAAAAAAAAAGGAATGAAGTAAAATTCTATGTAGAGAAATCTGCAGAATCATCCCTTTTTCCTTCCGTGGTGTGTGAGCTCTTTTCTAATATAGCAAAGCAGTCTGAACAAGCATCCAACTTCCAAAGGTAGAGGTTGACTAAAGGAATTTGTGGTAGTGACAACAGTGGCAATAATAGTGTTTTTCAGGCAATTACCTGATATACTTGCTCATATCCTGCGTAAATAGGAAGCTAAGGTAGCTTCAAAACCTCTCCCCTATCCATTCTATATTTCCCAAAAGAATATACGTTAAAGGTTTACCTAACGATACCCTGGCAGGAACGGCTCTTCTGTCAATCCAAAATGAAACCCAAGACAGCATCACCATCAGCATGGCTGGGAAATAGGATTGTAGCACAAAAAAGAAAATATGTCTCCGGAGTGCAAAGTTTATAAAAAGTCGATTGTACCAACCTATTGAAAAAAGAGAGAGGAATAGGTTGCGGCAGAAGAGAAGAGAGCTGTGTTATTTGTGAGCTCTGTTCACTGGCCCCCTCCTTCCAGTAGGAATGGTATATCCACATCAGTAATAGCAAATGCCTAAGAAATATTGCCACCACCTTGGTTTTATATAGTGCTTTACAAACTGTCCATCATACCTCATTAAAATACTGTTGCCTTGGGAGTGAAGCATCATGACTGCATTAATAAAATACTATATTATAATTGAGGTTAGGAAATGGAAAAAAAATAGATAGACTTCAAGTGAAACTGCCGGGAGAATACAGACAGGATATAATTGTCCAGGCCAACTAGGACAGTGAAGCCAACACCCTGTCTCCCCCAAAAAGTAGCCTGCCTTCTCTCACGCTACAAATAGCCAGCAACAAGCAGCACTTCGTTTCCTACGGTCAGACCGGTTTGCCTGCCCAGCATTGACTTTAGAGGAAAGGGTGCCATCTAGTGAATTTTGGGGTGTGCTCTGCCTGTGCAGCAAAGCGTGTGTGCTATACCTCCTGCGATGGGAGAGAAATCCGTTTATAGTGAGGTGAAAAGAAGACAAAAGTGGCTGGCTGCGCAGCATCTGCCTGCCCAGTACAAATAGAGACATCAATGAGCCTGTGTTGGAGCAGTCATGCCATCACAAAGAGAGACTTTCTAAAAAAGAATATCTCATCAATAACCCCATCTAATATTAAATATGCTCTGTGTGTTTTCAGTTGTGGAGAGGGTTTTTGGTTTTAAAAATGATTGTCTCAAAAATTGATTGAAATTGTTGCTCCTTCGGAGGCCAAGGAACTCCAAAAGCCTAAATGCTATGCACGTGTAGTTCACCAAGATTCACAGGAAAGGATATGCAGAACCTGAAATGCATAAGGCTGCTTTGTGAGCAGCTTTTTTGTCCATTTTTTTGCCCGAGACTCTTCAGGGGGAGATGGTTCTCGTTAGTTGTGCTGATTGTTCCCCACTATTACTTGCTTCAGGAGGCAGGGGTCTCTGGGTAATCATTTTCTTCCAACAAGAAGCAAAATAAAAGAACCTGGGTTCAGGGGTGGTATGAGGTTGCACTGTTGTGCACAAAGCCGTATTTGCTTGCATGAGAGTTTTTTGATGAGAATAGCAAGGCAGAAAGAAGCCAGCTGAGTTCCTGGAACCCAGTTTCAACACACAGCGATTGCAGCTTGGTGGAAAAAAATGCCAGTCTCCTTCTTGCAACAAGGACAAATTTGACGTAGCTCTCAGCAGGGCACAGTTATGACAGTAAGGTATCACTCGCTCTCTTCTCACATGACAGTGGCTCTTGAACACTGGAGCTCTGTTCGTAGCTCGTACACGAGCAAGAGACAAGGGTGAAGAACCTGATTAAGCTGTCAATCCCTCACTGCTTAGGCTGCATCATAATTTAAACTGGAATTTCTGCATTCAATATCAGCCACCACAAACATGAATCATAGAATCATAGAATAATAGAATAGTTTGGGTTGGAAGGGACCTTTAAAGACCATCTAGTTCTAACCCCCTGCCATGGGCAGGGACATCTTCAACTAGATCAGGTTGCTCAGAGCCCCAGC
>NW_008794854.1:637427-641430 GCF_000699145.1 Aptenodytes forsteri | reverse complement strand
TGTTGGCTCATGTCCAGCTTTTCATCCACCAGTACCCCCAAGTCCTTCTCGGCAGGGCTGCTCTCAATCCCTTCATCCCCCAGCCTGTATTGATACTGGGGGCTGCCCCGACCCGGGTGCAGGACCTTGCACTTGGCCTTGTTAAACCTCATGAGGTTCACACGGGCCCACTTCTCGAGCTTGTGCAGGTCCCTCTGGATGGCATCCCGTCCCTCTGGCATGTCGACCGCACCACTCAGCTTGGTGTCATCTGCAAACTTGCTGAGGGTGCACTCGATCCCACTGTCTATGTCACTGATGAAGATATTAAACAGTACCGGTCCCAATACGGACGCCTGCGGGACGCCACTCGTCACCAGTCTCCACCTGGACATTGAGCTGTTGACCATGAATGGCTCTTTTTTAAGTGCAAAAAGAACCTATCCTGTAAATAAAATACAGTAAATAAATCTATTTGCAGCTTTCCTGTATGTCTTAAAGGCTTTTTTCCAAAGTGTTATGCATTTCATCATATTACATGGAATAATTTCTATTTTATTAATCTGCCTTGACATAAAAGGCAATATCCACACTGAAATGAATTGACTCAGACTGGAAAGTACAGTAGCAAGCATGCTGTTTTATCTGCTTAAAAACATATGGTTAGACTACTTACATAGAGAAGTATTTCAAAATTTATAATTGCATGTACAAATACAAAGAAAGTAAAACCCACCTTGCATGAAATCAAGACTATAATAAACTTCTAAAGCCTTGTGCAGTTTGCCAGAAAGTATAGTTCATGATCTATAGGGAGAAATAAAAACCTGTCTGGGGTAGGTATCTGTATTTAAACAATGTAGCACTGACATAAAGGGATTTTTTTGTGCAACTTTATCTATAAACATAGAACATTAAGCAAACCATGAATTAGACCTCAATAGGTTATAAATGCTCTCATGCAGAAATCTTATAGTTAGTAGACTTTAATGACATTTTACAGCTCCAAAAAGGAGGAGATTTTAGACAATAAAACACACTGGGGTTCCTCTTGTTTGCTTTCTAGTACTTGACCCTTTAGGGTTTGCATTTTCAAGCTTTTCTATATAACCAGGAACCAAAGATTCCTGTAAATCCAATATTCCAGTGGCTTTCAGAGAAGCACCACGATTTTGCAAGAGCTCATAACAGCATATATTTGGTTGTGCATTTTTTTCAGGTTCTTTTTGTCAGATGTTAAGTTACAAGTATTATTATGGCCTTCTAATATCAAGAAAGTGTTACACTGGTAATGTGAAGAGAACTGAGGACCGAGGCCAACAGACCAGTTTGATTGACAGATCTCATTTTAACTGAGATCTCTCAGCAATTACAGTCATTTATTAGCAACAAATTTAAATGTGAAAGACATTCTGCATGATTGTGTCCTGTGCTTCTTTCTTTTAATGACAGGGGCTTACTATACCAGTACTGCTGTAAAAAGCTAGTCCACTGGAAGCACTGAATTCTTCGATGAAAAACTGGGAGAGGGAGATGTGCTCATCTGTGCTTAGGGACTTGTTTCCATGTTTCCAGTATAACATCAGATCATCTTCATTGTATGCATCTATGAGATAGTAAAAACAAAATCACCTCTTCTGCTGGAATAATGCCTGTTTTCTTTTCTTAGGGATAGGAGACCACTCAAACAATTTGGGAAAACCCCAAAGAAACATTTTTTTCACACCAATTTGCCAGTTAGTTGACATGGAAAAATTTGCAAAGACCACATTCCACCTTGTTCCAAGTGAAGCCCAGTCCTGTGCCCTGCCAGCAGCTTACCTGACAGAAGGGGGACATGGGCATACTCAGGGTCACAAGGCACATACGATTGGACCTCTGGAGCTGCCACACTGAGCAGACTGCCTGAACACTAGGGATCTGTTCTCTTTTCCAAGACTAAACAACAAACCAGCATCCCAGTTTTACTCACAATACAAATAAGAATAAATTCTGAGGTATCAAAAGGCTCTGCAAAACAGAACTACCTTTTGTTGTCCAGCTTTACAGTTTACTACAGACAACTGAGTCAGGGGTGAGAAAGCAGACATTTCACAGTAACACAAGCACTCAGTTTCATTTTTCCATGAGGTCAAATATTGACATCTTATTTTACTTTTAACTTGCACTTTTTTCTCAGAAAAAAAACATGATTTTTGACAGAGGAAACATTTTTAGATTTAGGCCTTGGAATACCAACCCAGTTGAAACAAAGCAGGGTGCATCATGGTTTTTCTATCTTCCCAAAGCTCACCGAGTTCTGGAAAGATCCCAAACTGGCCACAGTTTAATATGTACAGGTTGAAGGGTTCAGGTCACACACCAAAATAAGTGAAAAAGGTATTATGAACAAGATGGAGTGTTGGTAAGAAGGCACATGTGAAGAACAGGTATGAATTAAACTTACAGCTTTCCAGTTCTAAAGAACAGTTCTGAGTGTCCAGAGGAAACCTACTGAAATCCATGAAACACATAGCAGAAACTGTTATTCTGCAGAAAGGAACAGAAAAACAGAAATTAAATGAAAAATTTCATACTTTCTTAGGGTTGTGCAGACATCTTCGTGAGATGCCAGATGCCAGATGCCCAACCAACTGGCTGGGTTGAATAATAATGAATTCTTTTTTTTTAGATGCTTCTAAAATTGCTTCAAGATAGTGAGATAACTAAATCAATAATGATTGAGTTTTTCTACTTTTTTTAGATGCTTCTAAAATTGCTTCAAGATAGTGAGATAAAACTAAATCAGTGAGAGAACCATGTTTTTAAAACATAAATAATCTTTCTTATTAAGTACTTTACCTTCAATTTTTAAACCCTTTATTGGCCTGATCCTTCATTAGCCTTTCACACATTTTGCTTTGAAGGGTTACACTTATGAAGATTAACAAGGAGAGTTCACATTTCTTGACTGGATTTCTCACAGATTGGAGTAGATAATATTACAGATTAGAGCACATATTATTCCAACTGCTATTTTCCCAGCTAGAAGGGTTATAATATTTAATTGCATAAAAAGATAAGCTGCAATTTCTGGAAGCCTACTCTCCTCTTCAACACCATGGAAATGCCTTATACTCTAAAAAACTTAGGGAAATCTAGGCAAAGACATTATTTTGCATTCCACCTGCTTTTTCACAAATGTTTAGAAGGTAAATGTGCCTTGACATTTTAACCAATAAACAAAAAAAGGCTAGAGGCATGGTAAATATGGTAAATATTGCCAAATTTCTCTTTCTTGTCACAGCTTGCATGTCACTTGATGTTTTAGTTTGATTTTTCAGTTTTTCCCAAACTGAATCCTACAGGGATTTAAGTGATAAGCGATATACTGGGTATATAAGTGATCTTTGAAAACTTGTGATTGGTAGTCACACTGTAGCTGAATTTTTACAAGTGTAAGATTTTACTGGCTTGAAATGAGATTGTAAGAGTGGTACATCTTTAAAATCATGCATAAGACTTCCAACTATGGATGTTGTTTCCACCTTTTAGCTATTGACTAAAGGATCAGGGGAACAACAAGAAAATGTTGATTGAAAAAAAAAGAAAGACTTTTAGCAACAAATCTGGATTTTTGTTCCGCTTTGTTTCAATCAAATCCTGGATGCTAGGCACTGAAGAAAAACTGTGGGATATGCAGATTTCTTGCAAATAAGTATTTAGAATATAATCTACCCACTGCATGTAAAACTGGCAATACAAAAAGGGTGTTTTAATGAGCATCTGATTCTTTAGGAACATACACATTAACAGCACTCAGGCTAGAAACACATTGCTTCACCTTAATCATTTTAAAACCTTGGTTCACCAGCCTTTAGGTCACTCCTTTCCCTGCCTCTCAGTTTGATAAGAACTGATAGAGAAGGAAAGGAACAGGACAGGGCACCTGCCCTTCCTGCTTATGTCCAGTGTCGTGGTTTAACCCCAGTTGGCAACTGAGCACCACACAGCCGCTCGCTCACTCCCCGCCCCACGGTGGGAT
>NW_008794854.1:618724-636919 GCF_000699145.1 Aptenodytes forsteri | reverse complement strand
GCACCTCCAGCCTTCTCGGTCGGTAGAGCGTGGGAAGCTGAAAAGTCCTTGACTAGTGTAAGCACTACTTAGCAACAACTAAAACATTGGTGTGTTATCAATGTTATTCTCAACCTAAATCCAACACGCAGCACTGTACCAGCTACTAGGAAGAACATTAACTCTATCCCAGCCAAAACCAGGACACCAGGAAGAAATCCACAGGTTTGGTAGGAATTTTGGGGCTTTGCTATTCACCGGCACAGGAAGGTGAGGCTGGCTGCAAGCTCACCTGTCAGAGCAAGGAGGAGTCACCCAGTACACACCATCTGGTAATGCAGGGTTAGGGAAAGATAACTGTGGGAGTAGAGAGGATGAGGGCAAGGAAGAAAAGTAGAGCACCAGCTTGCAAATGTGATGCAGGACACAGGGCAAGGGCTCCCATCACAGAGGGGATTCTGAGCAATGAGCAAACAGAGCAAATCGATTCACACTGTGTCTGTCCCTCAGCTCTACCTCCTCCTTTTCCTTCCCTCCAATCTCGCTTTTTTCTTTCTCTCCATTTCTGTCCTTCCCATCACATGCTCCCTTTGGTTTGTAACTATTTGTGCACGATTTCTTGCTGTTAATCTTGATGACGCTTTACCTCTCCAGCAAGCTGACAGAGTGTGTTTGCCCATCTTATGCCTCTTCGCCACTCTTCCTTCCCCTAGCTGAATGTATGTCATACCCCTCACATGGAGAACCACTGCTGTAAGCCTTAGTGTAGTAGTGTAGTTCCCCTGATCCCTCTCTCTCTCATGAAGCATGGAAATGAATATAGCGACAAAATGCATACTTCACCTCATTGTTTCTTACTGGTCAGTGTGATTCTTGAACACACGCTATTTTAAAGTGGTGTACAGCTGTTGTTGTGAGGGTTTCCGCATGTCTTCATGAAAGGGTAGATAAATTCATTACTTGTAGGAACAATTATTACATAGCCAAAATCTCAGGTACTTGCATAAATCTTCAGACTACCCAGATTCAGTGAAATATCACCTCTGTGCACAGGCCTAATTAATGTGATTTCTGCAATGCACAGGCCTCAGGGCCTTTACCCTAGGGCGGAAATTCCTCCATTAAAACTATTTCTGCCACATCATCCAAATCTGCTTCATAAAGAAAAGCAATAACATGTAGACAGAAGGGAGACACATTTAATGACCTTGCTGTTCCAGTCCTGGAATTGCTATTTCACTTTGCAGTTCCCTGTAGTCACACAACACGCCTACCTAACATTGCTGGTATCAGCACCAATAATCTGCCCTCCGTGCCTATCTGGAGCCCCGATTAATATCAATGGCATGTTTACAGGTATCCCAGGGTGAAAGTAGCTGAGACAGACAGTTTTAAAAGACTCAGAGGAGAAAAAAACACATTTGTTTTTTGCTAATAATTTGGGGCTTTACTGTACTCAACAGTAAAACTACTGCAATATTGCTAAAACCACTGGCAATGAATTAACACTTGATAAACTTCAGTGTTATTTACAACAGATGAAAAAACTGCCATTATCCTGTGACAGGAAACAATATGTGAATGATAGAAAAATATGTTATCTACATGTTATCAATCCTAAATTTATTTTCCCACTGGTACCCTGGTCACCAGTTCCCATTATCTGATGCCAGGGGATTAATGTCAGTCCAGTATCAGAATCTTAACGGCAAGTATTTCCAGTAATTTCTCGCTGTACAGACTACTGGTCCACAATTGCAGTCACGTATTTTCTTATAAAGGGTATTGTTCTTACCGTAGACTGAAGAGTACATTGCCATCAGGGTATACTCGGAGCATGACGTTTTCCACAGTTGTATCATGGATGAAAGATCTCTTGGAGTGTACAAAAAATACATCAGGTACCCAGATCTTTTTTATCAGTCTTCCATCAAAAGTCATACTTTTGTTTCTGTTACTACGAAATGAAAGTCTCTCATCCTTCCAGTAATGTCTGAGATATAAAGTCATTGTGAAGTCCTTTGTTTAATTAAAAATAAAAGAAGACAATGCTTGTTTTATTCACATACAGTAGAAAACAGTACAAAGTAATCAACTCATGCAAAGGATCAATTTCTTCTCTGGACATTATCTGGAGGATCCTCAATGAGAGGCATCAAACGCCACTCCATGAGTTTAAATAGAGATTAGAACTACCTTTCAGATATGGGCTGTTTGCCTTATCACTGGTGTTCGAGTCTGAGGTTCATACTTTGTTTATACTTACATAAAACTTTTACAGATTTCAGTGGTCTGCTGGATTGGGCCATCAGTGAAGTGATAAAGAAACTTTAAAACCAACTAAAGCCAAATGGAAACAGGTTTCCTTTGGAAACCTTCACAAGCTTTTCCCAGAATGGACTGTGGTTCCTTTACAAAGGGATTAATTTGAGTTCTTCATGAGCATTAAGTCAATTTGTAAAATCCATTAATCTGTCCATTTTGGACAAATATTGCACAGGGGGTTTAGATTAGTACATTTATGAATGAAATGCATCATAAAGAAACAATATGATGAATTTCATAAGAGTAAACAATCCAATTTTACAAGAATTACAATTTTTTTTAATATGAAAGATTGTTACAAATATTTTATCATCCTATTTAGAGAAATAACATGACTGCAAATATACATGTGGAAAGAGACGGAGAGGATGCTGCAAACCCGGTCTGAGCTTCTGCACAGCCTGACTGCTCTGTGCTCACCTATATAACTTTTGCATTATTAGGCAGACATCATTTATCTCAGTAGAACAATTACTTCTGATAAGAATACTGGGAAGATACTTAGATATTCCCCTGTAATATGATTTTATGCCCCTGTAATATGATTTTATGATTTGGGTAGGTTTGCAAAGGAATGCAGGGGTTCATACTGACAGATCCCATTGCAAACTCAACACCTACGACTAGAGCTACACTCACTGTGAAAAGATGTTGTAAATGAGATCTCTCTGCAAAGTTAACATGCCCTGCTATTCTAGGACAGAGCAACTTGGCACTAGTGTCTGGGTGGCATCAGTGGTGACAATTTCGGCCGAGGAATGAACAGCCTGCATTCCAGTGCTACAGGTCCTTGACTGCAGTGAGGGTGTCTCCTTCCTAGGACCATTCCTGGAACTGTTTTTTCTATTTCCATGGCTCCACCCATGCCAGAAATGATGGGAATATTCAGATCTGCATAAGCAAAGGAAGCAAAGGACACGAAGCCTCATCATCTAACGTGCAGAGCACTAAGAGCTCATGTGGAAGCTCATGGGGCTTACTGAATGGTTGGCTTTTTCAAATCAGAGCACTATCCACTCTGATCTGTTCCTCTTGCCCAGGGAGAAATTCAACATGTGCTCCTATATAACACTTACTAGTTTAAATTAGAATGACTTGCATGCTTCAAGGCAAGGTTGTGCTCTTTAAGGGTTTGCTTTCTTTAACTGTATTATTCTATATCATCCAGCTGGATGTTTCTGAGACCCTGAATTTTGGCTGAAATTCTTTATTCCAGTTCTACTAACCAACTTACCATGTCAACTTCAGATATGCTGTCAATGCTTTCTACCTGCACATCAATGCCCACAGGTATTGGCGACCCTTCAATGTAACAGAATGAAAGAGTGATGAGGAGCATAAATCCATATTTTTAAAGGGAAGCCTGTGTATTAGCAACATACAGAGAGTACCCCATCCCAGCATTTACTATGGTCTGTCCACCTTAGTACACTGAATGAGAAAGTCCATGGCAACAAAGTAAAACCCGATGCTGAACAGTTGTAAAAATAAGTACAAAATCTTCAGTGATCTTTTTGCAGCCAGACTAGTTGTTATTGGCATTGCAATTTGGACAGCAGTGACAGCTTCCTTGTGGTGCCAAAGCTAATGAACTTCTTGGAGTGCTATTTAGAACTGTCATAGGGAAAAGCTAAGTAAATATATCAAATACATCAAAGATTGCAAAGCTTACTTACCAGTTCCAATGCTTATTCCCACACTTATAAACAAAATATCTATTATGCCTCCTAATTATCTTTAGTTACTTAACTATTCAAAGTTTGGCACAGATATTTGTGAAAAAGGATTGCTTGCTCACTACCTCGTAAGGGAAAAGCTGTACACATACATGTTGTGATGGAGTGTTGTGTGTTACTGAGTACATAATTTATTATCAAGTACAATACATACCAAACTGCGCTAGGTGACTTTATTTTATACACTACCCCACTATTTCATGCCACTGAAAAAGGCTGTGAGTTTATAACACAATGGGATCTGAATGAACAAATTATAAAACCATATTTGCATTTTTACAATAAAGTGACTAAAAATCAGTTAAAAATTACAGCAAAATATAAAATTATTTCCAGTCTCTTCAGTGTACAGTATCTAGAATGAAGGATCTAGTTCTATATGGGTTATGTACCTGTGTAATTTTCAGCAAGCAAGTCATTCCTCTAAAGCAATTGACTAATCACTTCCTTAGGGAGGAGGGAGAGGAGAGAGATGTGTGCATATACGTGTATACACTGCCCCCCCCGAATAATATTCTACATTTGGCATGAAAATCGACAGTAATTATTGTACATGGGATTCCAATTACATTTGTTAAAAATCGTCAGTTAAAATATTTTTAAAGTACACATTTAAAATAACCTGATTCAAAACATGAGTACAAAGAAGTCTGAACAGCAGGAGATAACAACAACTTTTTTAACTTGTCTTTTCCTTTTATCAGTGTCAAGCCAAAATAGTCCAGAAATATCACTCTCCTGATAACCAGCCACAATACTGTGTCTCTTTTTGGAATTATCCTTAAAATAGCAGCCCTCGAGGATTACACAGCTGCTTCCAGTTCTTACCAGTAGAGATCTTGAACTATTTTTGAGGTATTTTAAAATCTGGTTCTGTAATCTCTTGATTTGACTTGTATTTTTTAATGGAGGGTTTGACCCTGCACAGAACAAATGAAGATGCATTGTGCAGGGGAAAGCAAGGTAAAATGTGTTCAGAGTTAGCAGGACACACAGGAGCATGTTTCAGCATTGAGAAGAGCTGTGCTGTCTGGCTTGGAAATCACATCTCCCTCTGAGAGGAGTGCATTGCTCAATCTGTTGGCCAGAGCTCAAAACAAAATTCAGGACTCCAGACAGCAAAGTTCAGTCAATTGGTTTATTAGTAAAACACTGGACAGCACTTGGGAAAATGCTGCTTCTTTTGGAGACTAGAGGCAACAGGAGACATCTGCCCTAGAGGTTGACACACAAGAGTATCAATGTATATATCCAGCCAGGCTTCTTCACACAAACCAATAAAAATTTTTATGCCTCTCCTAAACCAGTTTTGACTACTTCTTGTCTTTGTTTTGACCACATCACACAAATAGTTTACTTATGCTAAATACCAACTTGTACCAAGTATGGGTACCAAAATGCCTGGTTGTAATCTGACTGGAGTCATCTTCTCAGTATTCCATTGAAATCTAAACTATCTTGTAAACTAAAGACAGGTTTAGCCTAAGTAGAAGTCATTGTGGGATTTACACATGATGTGTGAACATCGTTCACAAATAGCATTCACACATCATTTAAATGCAAACACCGCAGAAAGATGAGGTGTTGTCTATCAAGCTCCTCATTTGCATGGTGAAACAGGACAAGCCTACATGGCAGAGCTGACACCTGAGCTAGCTCTACACAAGGCAGGGTGGCTCAGGGAGCAGGCTAGCTGTAGAAGCAGAGGGCTCCAGGCTAGGAGCACGATCAGTACGAAAGCTGACTAACATGTGAACAGCATTGAAGATAGAAATCTGGCCTCAGCCCTTGGCTCCCTTTAAAATCCGTGCAGTGTAACAGGCACATTCTAGATTGGGGTGAGGCGGTTTGTGCCTTGAAAATGCCTGTTGGTTACCAGGGTTGCTTAGAGCGACTGCAAATAGGCAGATGAACTGTGTATTATCTAACCTTACCCACCAGGAAGCTTCAACTTCTTGGTATTGTAGGTGTGTCCGCACTCTCACCCTGGGACTATGGCAGAGGCACATGGTAGGATATCCTGGAAGTGCTCATATCTGGGTGTATATTTGATCTTAACTGCTATTACTAAAACTTTGGGGGATGATTTGCTTGACTAGCGTGTTAAAAACAGTGGGTTTAGTCCTATTTATATAGAATTATGTGGGTGGAAGGGGAGGAGAGGGGAGCAGCTCTCTACATAAAACAACAGCTTTACCAGTTTATGAGTCAAGGACAAATCTAAAGCAAATAAAGTTAAATGTCTACCATCAACATTCTTCAAACAGGCAAGGAGCTACCCACAAATCATATCACAGAATAGGATGACGGGCTTTCTAAGCCATATATCATGTGTAGCGAGGAAAAGGTTTTTCTTAGTGACAGGTGCTCAAAATGTGATGATGGCAGTCCTAATACTTTCTTGGGATTTGCAAAAATTACAATTTCCTACCCCAACAAGCACTATTCCAGCGTGGGCACAATTTCATTCAGTAATTCACCTCATCTGGGCAGATATAAAGGAACTGATCACAGAACTAGAAATTAGTGGCAGCTTATGATTACGTTGGTTACATGCACACAAACTGAAGTGCCAGTTACACATAAATACACACAGAGGCACTTGATTCTTTCAAAGGACAGCTTGCACTAAGTTGGGAACTGTTATAAAACCAAGTCAGTGGGGACACTGAATAGCATAAAAGATCAAAAGCTATGGCCAGGAGAAATATAGTGGATAGTTCTAAAGTGAATTAAATAAAAAGGGAACTGTTACAATGAAATTTGTTCCTGATTAGGTAGAAATGCTAGAACTGTGGAACAGACTCCTTAAAAAGAGATTCCTGTTCTCTATCTGAAAGGCCAAAGACCATACTCATGCTGCTTAATGAGAAAATACTGTTCAGTCTAGCATTCACCACAGACAATTATTAAACTACATCCCCTGACCCCAGCCCTGACTTATTATTGACAGATCATAGCAGCTGCAAGTATTTTCTTCCTATTCTTACTCTACTTTGGCAACAAATATAAGTAGATGATAAAGACACTAAACACTGCACATATATGCAACCCCGGTCACTTCAGTGTGCCGTTCACTTTTCTGATCTGAAGCATTTTTATATTTCTGTTGCCAACACCACCACCCCCATAAGATACATATTGGCCTTACACTGCTCTAGGCCTTCTGAGCTTTGCAGTTTTCTGGGAACATTTCTTTCTGTGATTAAAAACCAACTCCACTAGAAACAGTAATAATTAACTATTTGGAACAGGTTGCTGAGAACTGTAATTTCTTCATCACTTGGATTTGTTTTACCACGATTGCATGTTTTTAAAAAATAGCATTTCAATAAGCATTGGAAAGGATCCTAAACCAGCCAGAATAGTGAAGTGATTTGTCTACCCCTATGTCTGCACCACAGCTTTCTCCCTAGTATATTGAGAATTTCAATCTCTGGCTGACCATCAGGCAACAACATCAAATTCACTTTGGAAAAAAGTAACCATAGCAAAGCTGTTATTTTTATCTCCCAGTATGACAAAACTGGGGATGACAGAGAGGATTTTGTTATTAAATTGAGCAGCTTCAGTTGCTTCTGGAGCATTGCTACAAATCATTATTTTAGAGGGATTAGTGATTTTCACAATGGAGGCTCCACAGATTTTCAAGATAATTACTCCTCAGCAGAAAAAACAGAATTGTTTTCAGATGGGTTTATCTTCACACAAGCCATTTCCAGTCTTTTATTTTAAAGGTTTAAACATAGCAAAAGAATTCCTTGATGAGCATGGAATTTTTTTAATAGTTAGTACGGCAGGCAAATTCTACAATACCCTTTTTAGAACGGATATTACGTGAAAAGGATATCCTTTTAGCATTTTAGGATCAATTTCTACAGTAATAATGACTGGTTTAGTGAATTCTACAGTATTTTTGTAATAGTCAGACCTTCGAACACACAGTGGATTGCACCTGAAATTCCGTTAGATAAATGTTGAATTTAGAAAAACCAGCCACTGCATCCCAGTTGGCTTTGTAACTGTATGCTGGAAAAAATCTAGGTCTACAGAAAGCTCCCAGCAGGAGAGTGACACCAGGGAAGGATTAAGGTCTATAGGAGTACTTTCTTCTAAAAAAGGCTTGTGGGCCTGTAGAGGAAGAAAACCAGATAGAAATGTAAACAAGCCCCAGGGAAGTAAAGCTATGTGGGTGTATTTACTTTCCTCTGGCAATGAGTGAAACAGGAGAATTACTGGCAATGGTATTTTCTTCTTGTTACTGTTTCTTTCTTATTTATGAGGAATGAAGGTGGACTGGTATTAGCAGTAGCCAACTCTTGGAATGGAAGAATTAGCAATGTAAGAGAAAAAAATCCAGGAGAAGGAGCCTATTAGAGGTCTTGCAAATTACGAAAATATTTCCCTCCTGTTCTGGACCCCAGCTATTCCTTCCAGTAACACATAAGAAAAAGCCATTCCACTTTCATCAGAGCGAGTCTTCTCTACCACAGTGAGAAGATATTTCTGACCTTTCAGGGAGGGCTGTGGTGCAGAAAACAACTTGGTGGCAAAGAGCTATTAGAATTGCAGCATTTTTTGAACACTCATTGGGCCCTATTTTCTTTCCTTTTCCCCCCCCTTTTACCTTTAGATGAATTTAAATGTTACTAATTTAGCTTGAGGAAGGAGGAAACATAAGGGGGAGTGAGCTAACGGGATCTCTGATCCTCTGAAAATTTGGAATTAAGATTATCCTTAATTGCAGATTGGGATGCAAACTGTCTAGAAAGACTGTTACCTCTTGACCAGCTAAATGCTACTAAATTCTTTTCCATCATTTCTATTACTTGCTAATGTTATTATCCTCTATATTGGTTGACAAAGCAGAGATGATAACCATTTTTAAAACTTCTTTAACTAGCCCACTGTTAGCATAGGAAATGACAGGTCCTTAAGACCACAATGTAAAAGAAAAATAAAGTTGTCATACTTTTATATATATATATATACACACACACAGAGTGAGAACTTGCATGTACACAATGACAATGATCATGCAGTTCCATAATCTTTAGATTGCAAAATAGTTCAGAGAGTGCGTGGAAGGGTTTTACTGACAGGAAAACCAAGGTACAGAGGAACAAAAGAATGACCTCCTCTATATGGTAGTCTAAGATTTTTTTTAATGGCAATGTTAATTTTTAGGAACTGGAGACAGAACTCAGGAAACCAAGAGCTCACACCAATGACTTCTGCCACTATTTTGAAATAAGATAGTTCAGAAAATAATAGGATCTAGATAAATAGATGTATAGTAGAAAAGAAAGTAACTTTAAAGGATTTCTAAGGATTCACTCTAACACTTCTCTCAACGTACACAGTTTTGGCTGCTAAGGCAGCCTGCATCGTGGCCCTCAGATCTGAGTGGCTAGAAGTCTCTGTTCATTGTCTGATATTGGCCTGTGCTCACCCTTTCTCACTGAGTTTAAAACATGGGGATGGCCATTCCAAGAAGTGCTGGCAACATAATTTAATTTCTTACTTTTTCTCCAGTCCAAATTTAAGCTATCTTCTCACAGATTGTCAGTTTAGCAGGCTACTGAAAAATCACTTGAAGTACTTTAGGCCATAGTAGTACAAAGATATATGTCATTAAAAGATCTGACTCTTAGTCTACTGACAGTCTTTTGTTTCCTTTGGTAGGACCTATGCAGACAGACAACCTTACCAGAACTGGCAAGCATTATTATACCATTGCAGGACCCCTAACATACCCATCTGCTGGTCTTTATCAGTGCTTCTGGAAGCAGAAAGGACTAAACATAATTCCTACAATGTTCACTGATGCAGCTGGTAAAGCTGTTTGAGCAAAGGAAACATGCGTGCTCCTAGTCCAATGTCTAGTGGAATTACTCAAATCACTATGCTGGTCCATACCTGTTTGCATCAGTGGGGTCCATCTATTGGAGACTTCCAAACAAAAGAGGGCCACAACATTACATAGAAGGCAACAAAACAAAAAACAAAAACCAAACAAACAAAAAAATCCAGGAAAGGAAAAAAAAACCAACCCCCTGCCCCCCCCAAACAACAACCCAAGAGCCTGGCTTAGAGAATAAGTGCAATGTAACAATGTAAGTTTAGTTTTTTAAAGAACATTTGGGTGTACTGACTTATTGGTTTGCTTCACTCAACCTCACTGTATAATGAACGGCAGACAAAGTAGCATTTCTATAGCAAAAACGTAGAAACAGCTTGCTAGCAGCTTGCTGGTTTTTCTTCATCTTGACACAGTATGCTTCTCAGATTTTGATCTCTAATCTGTTAATAAATGGACAATGTCAGGACTAAATTTTAAAATCAACAGTCAGAGAGTCGAATTCTGATTGTGCAGCTGGAATGGCATTGCAATCAACAGAAGAATGCCAAAACACACTCACATAGACGACAGCAGAGTTGTGTCCATTTGGTCAAAAAAAGGATCTCTTACCTCCACAGAGCAGTGATATACTTTCATGAGAAAGCAACCAGTCATGTGAGCAAAGTCACAATTATTTCCAGTAACACTGCAGCTGGTAGCATCAGTATCCAACAGTTCTACATCCATTTCCCCCATTTTTTTTCCTGTGCATGTTTGCTCAGTTTACAAATCAAATTCAGCATGTGCTCTCCCTGTTTTTCTTTTGTTACTTTATTATAAATACTAAAAACTCCGGATCCTGTAGTCTGCCTCATTTACTTTGCATGTATGGGGCTAAATGAAATCAAACAAGCCAGATTCAGATGTAGGAGTTCCCTGAACTGAGGGATCTCCAGCAGGTTCAAAACAGCATGAATTTTCCAGCTGCTTTTTCTCCCAAACTGGTGCAAAGGATGATTGACCTTCTCAGGGAAAGGGGCACAGTGGAGCTAGATTAACAAAACCTGTCATTCTAAGTCCCTGACATATGCAGAAAATCGCAAGGGGGTATAGGAGAGGGCAAAAAATTGTCCCTCTTCTAAAGGTAGCGAATAATTTTTAAATAGTTGTTTTTCACCCAGCTGTTTTGACCCAGTTCTTTTTTCTCCCATCAGTATTGTGAGTTGATGCATTGTGCTGAGCTGAATAAATCATGCACTGTGGCATGTGACAGATACAAGCCCTTCATGAATCACAGTACTGAAATGCTTCATTAGATTTGATAAAAACAAACCCAAAATTTCACCTGCTTTAAATATACAAAGCCACAGTGTTGTACGTCTTTATGCAGTTCAGGGCTATGTTATGACTGCCATGGCAATGACTGTAGAATGGTGTCTCTAATTTCACCTTCTCCTCTAGTTAAGTTTCCTTCTGCTGCACACTTAATCATTAGCGTTCTTCAGAGAAACCCATACTCTGTCTCTGCTGTCATACAATAATTCTGGGTATGTTATTCAGATTCATGTTTCGGTTGGTGAGTTTTGTCCTCTGATGAGGTCACACTTGTGTACTAAGTCTCTGCTGCTGCCTTATTAACCTGCCTCCTGTGAAAAACAAACCATTCTTTACTTCTGTAACATCACTGAAATCAATGGTAAGATAGGAATAATGGACTATAAATTTGGGATTGACATTCATTTCACTGAGATTTTTTTCACTGTGTGCTGTAAAAATGTTAATGGATCTATGTTTTAGTCTTAGAGAGATTCACACATAAGTATTCCACATATTAAGAGAGTTCTGAAAATTTGGAAGTGTGTGAACTATTGGATGTGATTGAAGAAAGTGCCTCCCATGCCACTACGGCACGTGGATGATAGAAGAGAAGCAAAGCTGATGCACTCTTCTGCTGAAAGCTATTTCTGAAAGACAGGAGTACAGCTGAAATCATACCCATGGCAATGTGATTATTGAGAGGCCTGTGCAATGAAGTCAATGGGAAAACTACAGCTGGCTTCAATAGGAATTGAATGGGCTCTATGACTAGTCATCTGAAAATAAAAGGACAAGGGGAAAAAGCCTGGTACAGATTTGCTGGGTGTAAAAAAATCCTCACTGCCTGTGGAAAATTACAACTGCCAGAACACAGGGTATATTCTGAAAGCTGCTTTTATGTACATCGTAAGTATTGCTTTGTGGGATGATCCAGGGATAAAGTACAGCCCAAACTGTTTGCTTTCATGGAAAAGATTAGGCAAGAGGTATCCTGACTTTTGTTGTCAGGAAACAGACATATCTCAACTATTGTTCAAAATCAGACAAGATTTTTGCTCTCTGACAAGACAGAATTTCTAGGGTAACAAGAAACCCTTTCACATTCTCCCAGTGCATCCAGAGAGGCTTTTCTTACCCCAGGTCTCCCTCCTGGCACGCTTGCCAGGCCCCAGATCCCAGCAGCTGGTGTCAACAAGAATAGCTCCACAGACTTCAGCTAGCCTCTGAGATTTATGTTTGTTTACACAGCTGATTATTGGTCCTCATATATTTTATTTTGGCTTCATAATCCAGAGCAGTTCAGCCTATTTTCATGAATCATGAACATGGAACTGGTGATGCAAAGGCTCAGACAAAGCTTATTAGTGAACCAGCTTTCTCATTTTACCTTTCATGAATTCGGAGAGTCAAAATTGAATCCGAACTGTGAACGTCCCATTGAATACTCCCTTTATCCACATGCAATTTAGTTAAATGAAGAAATAATCATCATAGTGCCCAACAACACAGAAACGACATGGTAATAAACTGAACGCCTGTGGGTAGTTTTTTAATTTTGTACAGAGCAAACAGATTTAGGAATTGATGGTTCATTTCAATCTCTCAAAACAAATTCAATGACTAAGTAATTTGCTAATTGCTGCTAGACTATGCAGTTTACAGGGATACCTTAATCACTGTTCTCAAAGAATCCTATTCTAATAATATTTTTTAAAATTAGTTCTGAAAAGGAGACAATTTGAACAGTTTCTCCTATTGATATGCTAAACACAAAAAAGTCCCTTGCCTGCCTTCAAGTACTTCTGGATTTCTTCTTTCTTTACTTCCTGGAGCACAACGAAAGAGGTGAGCTGCAGTTAAGTCTGTCATTCAATTTTAAGTGACACTGCTGGACAGAGTTTAGGTAAACTTCCAGAGAGAGGATAAACTATTAACCAGCACAGCGCAGGTACGTGCTGCTTACCTCCAAATCCAGGTCTCAATGCAAAGTCATGGTCCTCTATGCGAAGAAACTGCTCAGATTTAAGTGGCCGTACTTTGGTGCTGTCAAGTTTCCTCATTTTAATTTCTCGTTTGCTATGTTTAAAAAAAAAATATGTAAGAAACTTCACTTTTTTTCTGCCTGACATTCAGAGTGCTAGTTAAATGAAGCAGGGACCCAAGAATCCTGGACAGTTGAATCTGGTATGGTAAGGGAAACAACTGTGCTAACAAAGTTGGAGAAAGATATATTGGAAAAGGTAGGGAAATCAGGTATGGGGATGCTGGGGGAGAGAGGAGGGACAGGTAGTGTTTTGTTGTGATGTCTCTAGTCAGGTTTGCAAGTGTGCAAAGTGTTGTGGGCACCTCTAGAGATCCTAGCAGAAATTTTTCAGTTGTTGCTTCTGTTATAATACTGACAAATGAATGACACAAGAAAGAAGCTAGAGAAGGGGAGGTGTCTTACAAGACCTTCCTATAACTTCAAGGAAGAAGAATGACATGGCATTGGGGATGCCCAGGTCCATGAGGAACACCAATTATATATAAAAAGTCCCAGGAAGAACATCTAGCTCTTCTTCCATTCCCCTCAGAGATTGTATCTACGATTATATAAGAGATTATAGCTGTTTGAAAAAATGTTATTATTCACATAACCACTTTCAACTCAGACTTGGAAATAACACCATGTATCTATGGTTTTAAACCACTTCATACATTATCCATATTACAGAGACAATTACACTTTTTATTATAAATCTTTTTTTTCCCAGGAGCTCAAATGAGACAATAATTTTTCAGAAGGACTGAGAAACTGATGGTCCTGGATCCAGGGACTTGTTTTTTGAGATCCTCTTAAACATCATTCAGATTTGGCCAAGTTACTCATTAGCTCATCCCCTTATTTGCTGCTTAGTCATGCAGCATTTTGCATCAAGAGCCCTGTCTCTGCATTTTTCCCCATGCCACACATATCTGAGCCTCTGCGTAGCACCAAGGCAACACAGATGAACCTGTGCTCTAAGCAGGACACCATTAATTCTGTACTTCTTTCTGGTGACTGCTGCTAACTTTCTTCCCTTCACAGAACGTACTGCACAACATCCCAAACTCCACTGGGAAATTCACATGCCTAAGAACGGACTCGAGCTCTCCAGACGGAAATCTCATGTGCTGGGCCTGCATTTAAAATGAACAGCAGATGCCCATCACAATGCAGACTCCTTTTCCATTTTTCCTATGAACAGAAACGGTGGCACAGGCAGCGGAGGGGTCTGGTACATACCCATATCACAAAGGTATTGGGTTAAAACACAGACAAGATCTACAACCAGATCTGGCAGCTGGGGGCACAGCCTTTAGAAAGAATCCGTTACCTTATTAGGTTCTGCTACAAGGAAAATGCTGTGATGCCTCCTTCAGTTTCCACTCCTTGTTGCATGTCCTGCTTCAAGTCGCTGACCCCAAGTAATAACAGAACTAGCCATTGCTTAGCTGGAGAATTATGCCTAGCTTTGGGCCCCCATTTCAGGAAAGGCATGGGAAGATTGGAAGAACCTATGTAATTTAATTTAGAGGAAGAAGACTGAGGGAACACATCACAGTCTTCAGAACACAATGAGCTTTTACAGGGCCTTTTGCTCCGTGTCCAGTAGGATAAGCAGTGACAACAAGGGAGATCTGTGGTACATATTAGGAAAACCTTTCTCATGGTGAGAATAGTGAAACATGGGAACATATTGCCTGGGCAGGTTTTCAGACTCCTTTCACTCGGGCTATTTAAGAATAGGTTAGACATATATTTGTAGGAATGACTTAAATACAGCTGCTTTGCCACAGGCAAGGGACTCTCCCTAGACATAATTTCTTTCATGCTTTCTGTGATTCTCTGGGACTTTGCTGCCAGCAACTCTAATTATTACTTTAGACTGAATGATAGAAATCTGTTCTGATGATTTGCCCTGTAGTCAAACACTGCTTAAGACGAGGTATGGAATACCTTAGCATAAGGTATGCGCCTGTATTTACTTATTTTTTTTCTCCTTTGCCCCCTTTTTTCTTAATAATGAAGCCCAATACATTATTTTAAAAATGCTGTGTTACAGGAATGCTGAGGTGGCTCCTGGGCTATTCAGAACCATTGGGCTTGAACAAATTAATTTACCTGAGTATTCTTGAATGTCTCTGGCAGTGTTGTCTGAACCAAATTATCAAGGCAATCAGAACGCCCATCAGGCATTTCAAATACAGACTTTAGTTCTCTAAGTATGAAAATTATGTGGATGCTAAAATGAAACCCTGTGCTTCAGAATTAAAATCACCACAGAGCAAGCCTGTATCAGAGTAGAACGGGCAGTAGAACTGAACACCTGCAATGCTCTGCAATAGGTATACAAGGAAATTCTGCTGCTTGGGAACCAGTATAAGAGAAAATGATGAATTATGTTCGAAATGCCATGGCACAGCTAATACAGTTTGGAAGCATTAGGTTATTTGTCATCGGATGTGCCTAGGAAATACCTGTTTGATGCTCCGATGATTTCACCGGAAGAAGCAGGCTAAAACTACGATACATCTATTGCAACTTCTTACTAGAAGCAAGTATGTGACTGAAGAAGACTGCCTAGTCACGAGAGGCAAAACATAAGCTACCAGGACAGGAATTTTTTTCTTAATGAGCCACTGAGAAGAGATCTTATGGGATTTCTGTTTTTCGGGATGAGGACAAAATAAACAGAAATGCTGCCTATATGAAAAGCATCTTTTGTGCCCACTTACTTGAACAGCCTCTTTAAGCTGATGTTCTATATACAAATGGTGGAGTAACTATAATTATTTCTAGCTGCTATCAAAAGTGGTTGTTCAAGCTAGGCAAGATCTTGCAGGGGTCAGAACAGCACTTTCATTACAAACATGCTGCATCTTTTCTTCAAAACCTTCCTTTGGCAGAATATATTTTTTTATTGTAAAGGAAAATAGGCTTCCATGCAGAGATATATACTCATGGTACTTGGAATTAATTTCATGGACGCTGGTAACATTGCATGTATAAAGGTACCAAAACTTAGAAAAATTCCATAAAATTTTCTAAAATAATTAAAAAATAATACACTTCTGCTTCACATTTTTTCTCCTCCTTGACTGCTTCCCCCACCCAAGGCCAAGAAGTGTTCTCCAGCAGATATTCCTTTAACATCAGCATCTGGACTCCAGATGTTGCTCCTTGGCTAAGAGTTACAGTATTAAATTGTCCTTGCTGCAGCATTAAAGTTGTTTAACTGACAACTCAGAGGGAATCACATGTATGTATTTGTTTACTCCCAAGAAATCCTAGACCCGTATCTAACTACTGATCAGCACCACAGCATTGTGAAATCATCAGCAGATGCTTTCTTGAGTGCTCCTTCCCGTGGCACCAATTCCATTAAAAAGCAGAAGAGACAGATCTAACTAGCCTAGGTCTCAGAAAAGCTTCCTGAGGTCAGTCAAGACATACTTTTCATTCTCACAGAAGCACAGCAAAGACACAGATTATATTTCGGTGGCCTGGCACCTTGGTCTCTTTATCACGCAGCTTTGGCAAGCGCCCCATAATCTAGGAGTCTAAATGCAGTCATTGATTCTGCACATTCATTGTATGGCATATATCAGGCTGTGGTGTTTGAGAGGAAAAGCCTACATGCACCTAAGGAAAGGAAATCTCTCTTTACCTACCTGGGGTAGTAGTAATAAAGGGAACTTTGACAGATGGCTTGGTGTTGCCATAGATCTGGGCAATGATAAATAGGAGTTTGTCAGTCTCAGTGAAGCACATGCTCAAGAAACTACTACTTCCAGTTATAATAGCTCTGCTTTACACAGCTGTTCTCCAGGCAACATTTTACATTATGCAAATGAAATGGTAATCTATAATTAAATTCCAACAGAGGTCATAAAAAGCACTTGAAGTGTTTCAGATCACATAGGGAAGACACCCCTGCTGGTACTTATATGGGAAGTTAATGGAAGCACTAGCTCTTTGGATGAAAAAAGTGAGATACACTCTTTGGACACTTCACTACCCAATACTGTCACATGGACTCATGGCTCGATGCCTTGGTATCTGACAGAGCTCTCAAAGACCAGTTAGTCACTGCCTACAAAACCAAAGCGACTAATTCCGAATTCTTTAACAACGGACAAATATGTGGCAGGCTTTTAAAGACAAATTTAGCTGCTGCTATCTAACCATGAATACCTAATACTAAGAGAAAGGTCAAAGGGCTGCTCAAGGGTAGTTGGATCATTTTTCATTAAAGCATTTAACCACATAATGCCATCAGTGTAGTTCCATAACCAGCACATTCATGGGAATGATGTGGTTAGTATCCCATCTGGTTGTCTTTAACTTACCAGGTTATCAAAAGTTTACACTGGTTCAAGGAGAAATCGGACAAGTTCATGGAAAAAAAATCCAGTGAAGATCACTAAATCGGCATCAATTACATCCAACACAGGAAGTCTCTGAGGGAAATCTGGTGACTGGATATGCGGGGGAGTAACCGCAGTGCCTGTTGCTGGGGTTTGAGTAGCCGCAGTGCCTGTCGTGGGGGTAGATGTCTGGATGGTATTCTTAAATAGTTCTTTAACCCTAAACAAGACCTGAACCACATTCAGGAGACATAGCAATAGGAACGTGCTGGTTTGAACATTCCAAGGATATTCAAAATTCTCAAGAGCTGTTGTAACTAGCCTGAGGGAGAAAGGGAAGGTGAAGGAGCGGGGGAAAGTGTTTCCGCCACAGATTGGTTCCCCGAGGAGAAAATACGGTAAAGACAGTAAATGTTAATAGTTTCTGAAAGGTGGCTCCCAAGGCACAGAGATGACGGCAATGCCGAGTGCAAATACCAGATTAGTCTCACGACCAATAATTTTATCATGTCATAAACCAGTAGTGTTACACAGTGCAGCAAAATGATATCCTTGATCCAGCTCCCAGAGGTGACAGACAGCACAACAGGGAACAGGTACAGCAAG